>NW_005370024.1:1488642-1500117 GCF_000412655.1 Myotis brandtii | reverse complement strand
GGGGGGAGGGTAGGGGGTAATGTGGGTATAAGGACACATATGTAATATCTTAATCAATAAAAAAAAACAAAAAAAAAACAAAAAATAAAACAAAAAATCAAAATAAAATCAGTGAATGATATTCAGTATCCTTACTTTCAATGAATTCTTTGGGGCTTTCTTTTGAGTCTTGTGTTTGTTTTGTTGTTAGCCTGCTCTGAAGAATGCTAAGTTGGGAACACATTGAACAGCTGCCTCATAGATACTCAAGTATGTGTTCCTCCCCCCAGCTGAAATATTTGACCTTCAGCCTCTTCATGTTGGAATATAAGAATGGAAAGCACAAGGGTTTAAGGGAATCAAATAAACACCTCATAAGAAAAGCTGTTGAGAACATCTTGGCATGAATTTCGGGGTGTTCTGGGTGGTTTGAAATGTATATATAAAATGACTAATATATAAACTTTGCCCAAGTTGCTAGGAGTGGGCTAAATTTGACACCAAGAGAGAGCTTTTCTGTTGTTTTTGAAAGTCAATATCTATTTACCCTCCTTTGTGTGGCAATATCCTGATTTTTCTCCAGAAAACTTCCCCTGTATTATTCTAAGCCCACTTCAGGCAGCAGGAGACTGAGGCCTAATCTAATCAGACCCAACCCCAGGCCATAGTGATTGGCTCAGAGCTAATGGGAAAGATTTTCTTAAGTGACTATAATTCAGTGGTGTGTGTGTGTGTGTGTGTGTGTGTGTGTTGGCAATATCCTGATTTTTCTCCAGAAAACTTCCCCTGTATTATTCTAAGCCCACTTCAGGCAGCAGGAGACTGAGGCCTAATCTAATCAGACCCAACCCCAGGCCATAGTGATTGGCTCAGAGCTAATGGGAAAGATTTTCTTAAGTGACTATAATTCAGTGGTGTGTGTGTGTGTGTGTGTGTGTGTGTGTGTGTGTGTACGCATGTTTGCTCAGTAAGGGGGCAGCAAGGTTTAGAAATGTATTCTGGAGCCCAATGCTTGGGTTTGAATCTCAGTTCCCCAGTTCCACCATGTGCTAGTTAATTGGACCTTGGACAAGTCACTCATCCTCCCTGGATCTCAATCTCCCCCTGTAAAAATGGGGCAAGAATACTCCCTACCTCCTGGGGTTGTTGTGGGGATTGAAGGAGTTCATATTTGAGAAGACTGGTATGGTGTTTGTCTCCTTGGCATTTTCATTATGGTGTGTAATGAGCATCTCAAATTTACTGTACTTCAAATGAAGTCTCCTTTCATAGTCTTTGTCAGCTCAATCAATGACATCTCCATCCTTCCAGTTGCTCAAGCCAAAATCCTTAGGTTTGTCTTGGATGTTTCTCTTTGCTTCTTCACCTTATACACAAATTCTGTCAGTTCTACCCTCAAAATATGTCCAGAATTCAACCAACATCTGCTAATGCCAACCTGGTTCAAGTACCATCCTCTCTTGCCTAGAATACGGCCCCATAGCCTCCTAAATGGTTTCCTTGCCCCATCCTCGACCCACTTCAGTTGATTCTCAACAAGCAGCCAGCGTAAGCCTGATGAAACAAAGCCAGAAAAGTTCACTCTTCTGCAGTAGGACTTCAGTGATGGCTAAACTCAGCTGAACACATCTGTGAGTTAGTCTCTTCAATTTCCTTCCTCCTTGCTCCTTTTGCATCAGGCACCTCTGATTTGGCCTCTGCTCCTCTTTCAACACACCAAATGTTCAACACATGCTCTTTTCTTCCCTCTCCTGAAACCTGTCTTCCCAGATGTCATGTGACTACCTCACCTTTCTCAGATTCTTACTGAAATGCCACCTTCTCAGTGAGGCTTTCCTTGATCTCATTCCAACATTGTAACCCTCTCCCCAGCCTTTATCCCATTTTCTGCTTATTTTGTTTCTTAGATGTCACCATCGCCTCACACATATTATGGTGTACTTGTCTTGTCTAGTGTATATCTACCCCCATTAGAATATAAGCTCCATAAGTACTGAGTTTTTTTAACGACTGTGTATCCAGTACCTAAAACAGTGCATGGAACAGAGTCAGTGCTCAGTAAATATTTAATGCATGAATGGATGGATAAACAAATGAAAGGAAAAGATTTGCATTAAAGTATGATAGTTATCAACAAACAGTTTCCAGTGTCCATTTACAGTCTAGTGTGGGGCACAGGGGAATGAAGAAACTGCCCTTCCCCAAGTCAAAAAGTAGAAGGTACACATGGGATCCCATATAGGTGCTTGTAACTGAGACATGAATGCAGGAAGCCACCCATTGTCTTCACTATCAGAGAAGTGTAAACAAGGATCCCGGAACGCTGGTGAACCTTGAACCCATGGCAAGGGCCAGAGTTAGGCACTGATTGTTTAGTCCAGACAATGGGGGCTCAAGCTACTTCCTGATCAAATAGTCTCAGAGTAAATCCTTCTAATATTTATTGACCTTTAAGATAGCCTGTCTGTTACCACAATTACCTGCCTAAGAGCTAGATGTGTATCCAAAATTGAATAAAAGGTTGGTGAGGCCTGGGCACCAGTGGAAATCCTTTCTCTTGCATTGGGCTTGCTTGCCTGGCCCCCAATATTTCCAAATTATTATTTCTTGTCTCTTCTCTTTCATTTGCGTGCAGCCCCTCTTCCAGATCCTGAACCTTGAACCACGCGGGACATGGGATCATTCACACATAAAAGCTTATAAAAGAGGTCCCAAATTTAGGGTGTCTCAGATCTCACCTGAAAGTTGAGGAAAAGCAAGTAACTAGATCAGTGATGGCGAACCTATGACACGCATGTCAGAGGTGACACGCAAACTCATTTTTTTTGGTTGATTTTTCTTTGTTAAATGGCATTTAAATATATAAAATAAATATCAAAAATATAAGTCTTTGTTTTACTATGGTTGCAAATATAAAAAAAATTTCTATATGTGACGCAGCACCAGAGTTAAGTTAGGGTTTTTCAAAATGCTGACACGCCAAGCTCAGAAGGTTCGCCATCACTGAACTAGATGAAGGGGGTGAAGAGTAGGAAGACCTAAGTAGTCACAAATGTGTTCAGTTGAGATTAGCCATCACTGAGGATGTGGTTGAGGAGTTGATTTTTCACGTCTCTCCTCAGACTGAATGAACAAGCAAACAGCGCACTTCAAGGAAGAGCAGGCAGTCCAAATGAATTAAAACACTTCAAGGCAAGTCCAATCAATCCTTGTTTCATTGAAAATCCTGCCAAGACCCATCAATCCTTGTTTCATTGAAAATACAGACTAAAGAGTGAATGAACACAAGGTACAGCCTTGCACAGTTTCAGGATGTGGGAGGAGAAATCATGCCACTTTCATTTCCATAAGACTGCTGGGAGAAAACCAGATCACAGGCTGTATGTTTGACATCAGTGAGTACACTGTTCTGTCGTTTTTATATTGGACATCTATTCACCCTTCTTCTGGCGATGGTGCTCTCATGTGAGCAGGTACAAAGCATGTTGAGGAGACAAACACATTCCTAGGAAAAAGGGTCCACCCCAAGCTTCCCAGTGATGCTTGGAGCCTCGAGTCTGCAATGGGCTCATGCCAAAGAATACATCTCCACTTTGGACTATAAATCCTTGGCAAGAACAGGTTAAGTTGCTCACTTCTGGGCCAGCATATAGTGGGTGCCCATTAACTATCTGTTGCCTAATGGATAGAGGTAGAGTTAGTTGGACAGGTTTGAAATAAGATTGTCTGGGTTTAAAACCCTCTTGATGAACTAACTTTAGCCAACCTAAACCTCTGGTTCCTCATCTGTAATATGGGTGTAAGAAAGTGTTTACATGATGGCAATGTTGTAGGATATTGTACACAAAGTATTTGACACTCAATGGTGCTAGCAACTATTGCAGAAGGAGGGAAAAGAAGAATCATGTAATTAATTGTACCCTCTCTCCTCTTCTCCCTTCAACACTGTGATTCACTACTTAGCAGATGATCAGCAGATGCTTGCTGATGGCTGCTGAAACTGATGAAGATCCTGGACCTATTAGTTTCTCCATCCCTGGTAGATGACCAGTCTATAGTCGCTGGGGTTGAACTGTGGGAGAGGGAGTTGTTCACTCTGCGGGTATTGCTTGAGCACTAACTGCATACCAAGGGCTCAGTGGTGGACAAAAATGGGTAGCAGCCCTATTCTCATGAAGCTCACTTTCTAGTGGGAGATGTGAGGACAGGAGGAACCCCCACCTCCAGGGCTTTATCAGTGAAGTTGGTGGCTCTTTGTTTCATACATCCACTCACAGGTACTCACAGAAAACCCGAGACCCCGGGAGATCACAGGATAAGATGCTCAGGCTCAAAAGAGCTGGGTTGGGATCTGGGCTGGGCTCAGGGTCTGAGAGAGGAGACATGGCCAGGCAGGGATCATGTATGCACAGTGAAGTGGAAACAGCATAATTTGCATATTTACATATACATATGTATATGAAATATGTACATGTTACCAAATAGTATATGTTGTAACTGCTTTTAAAGCTGTCAAAGATTAGCAAAAAACTGTAGAGATAGATATCAACATGTTAATGGCAGTTGGGTTTGGGTTTTGGAACAGAGGGGACATTTTTCTTCTTTTCTCTACTTCCAGCTTTTAAAATCTGATTATCTTACTTGAATGATTTGAAATGACTAATGAAGTTGACCAAAGAAAGGTCATTCCAGAACCAGAGCTTCTACTCACCAGCTGTGTGTCTGAGAGGAAGCCACATCTCTAATGCCCCAGATGTCCCAACATCCACCCTGAAATTCTCCCTACTGTTCAGTGTAAATGCCTTTCCCACTTTTTGCAATTCTTGCTTTCCTGTCAGCCTGACCTAATGTCTCCATCCTTCCCAGACTTCCTGAAACCCACTATGATGTATTACATAGCTCCTGCCCAAATACAGCTGTCCCAATACTGGTGCGTAGTTGTTGGATTCTTGCCAGTGGTCAGACATTCAGCTAAATTCTCTCTATATTACCTAACTCAATCCTCAAAGTAATTCAGTGACGCCCACAAAAATGGTTAAGCCCACTCTACAGAAGAGACACTTGACCTTCAGAGAAGGTTTGTTCCTTGCCCGAGTTACAGAGCCCACTCAGGTCCACCTGACCAGAAAGCCCATGTACTTAACTTCTCTACATAGTCTCCCTCAAGGCCAGTTTACTTGTGTGTCCTCAGCAAGCTACCACAGTGCCTGGCATGTGGGGGGGCTTTAATTTGTGTTGAGTGAATGCATACCAGAATTTACCATTTTTTAGAATCTCAGTGTGTTGTAACTATGTGCAAATAAGTTCACATTGACAAGATTACCATGTGCCCAGTGCCTAACCTTTCCTAGTGTGTATAGTATCCCAATCAATCCCATATTGAGGAAGCATTGTACTGTATCCATTAGATAGATGAGAAAATATTTAAAAATGTAACTTTCCCCAAATCATGCCACAACCAGAGGGAGTGTAGGGAGGTGGATATTTCTTTGCACATCTGAAATCTTCTTTGCCAAGGGCATACCAGGATGCTTGTCATGATAGCTGAGCACCTTACATGCAGGAGGATAGAACACAGTGAGAGGGTTCACCGACCAAGTGACTTGGGCAAGCAAAGGATTACAGGGTCCTCAAGATTTTATTTTCTCAAGTGTCCATTACACTGAACAAAAGGAGAGACTAAAAGCTGAAGTGCTGATTCATAACCAGAAATGAAAGCAAAACAAATACCAAAGTGTAACCATGTGAGCTTGAGTGTTGATTGGTGCAACCTCTTTGGTTGTTCTTATCTTGCAAAATTTTAAATATTTGTTCCTTTGACCCAGGAAGTCTACTTTGAGGAGGGTACATTCTTGGACATGTAGAAAAATATGTGGACACAATATTTATTCCAAAATTTAATGTAGTAACCAAGGAGTGGAAAACGTGGGTGCTGATTTATATGGTCTAGTTAAATAAACCATGGTATATTGGAGTACCAGGGGTCATTAGAGGAATTAGGTAGAGCAATATATGCTGACGGGTCATGTCTTCCAAATATATCACTATGTGAATAAAGACAGGTGCACAATGGGGTGTGCAATATGCCATGGTTTTTATAAAACAATGAAGGCTTAGCTCTCTGTACATATGTACATGTATGAATGCTGCCTGTTCATTAATATGGTAAGAGGGGAGTCGGGGGCAGGAGAAAGAATGATGCTCTACATATTCATTTAGTTGTATTTGACATTTACTCTTTTATTATCAAAAACAAATATCCTTGCCGTAGCCGGTTTGGCTCAGTGGATAGAGCGTCGGCCTGCAGACTGAAGGGTCCCGGGTTCGATTCCGGTCAAGGGCATGTACCTTGGTTGCGGGCACGTCCCCAGTGGGGGGTGTGCAGGAGGCAGCTGATCGATGTTTCTCTCTCATCGATGTTTCTAACTCTCTATCCCTCTCCTTTCCCCTCTGAAAAAAATCAATAAAATATATATATTTTTTAAAAAAACAAATATCTGTTTTAAAGGAGTTGTTTTTGTGGCAGGTCTTAAATGTTTCATTCTACAAGCCAGAACACTATTGCTGCCAGATGGCTCAGTACAGTTAGGGGCAGGTGACAAGCTTTGTTACATGGGAACTGGTTTGGGACCCTGCACATTATTCAATATGGAAGAAAGTTCAGACCCAGGTGAGCCCTGCCTAGGTGAGAAAGAGGCCAACTTCCTCTTGGACTAGTTGGTGGCAATGGAGGTGAGTAGAGTAGATATTTAATGAATATTAAATATCATTAATTATAAGTTATATTAAATATCAAATATCATTAATATCAGGCAGAAGGAACCAACTTCTGGATAGATGTGTGGAAGGAGGGAGAAGAAAGGGTTCAAAGACTTGGAAGTTTCCAGCCTGAGCAACTGGGGGATGGAGGTCCTTTTACTGAAATTTGAAAGACCAGGAAAGATCTGGTTTGAAGGAGAAAGATCAATAGTTCAGTTTTGGATGGAGTGATTTGCAAGGGGATATGTTCCCTCTTATATCCATTCTTTGGCCCCATCAGGCCCTCCCAGCCATGGGGTTGCTCATCTTCACCGTCTCTCACCTTCCTTCTGTCCTCTCTTCGGTTTCTGTGGGACTTAGGTGCTATGTCCCATTATTAAAGTTCCATCTTTCTGAAACTTTCAGCCTGCTTGCCTTTCTCTTACTGCATTGTTCTTACCTGGTGTGGTGGGCTGAATGGTATCCCCATCCCAAATTCATATGTTGGAGTTCTAACCCCCAGGGCCTCAGATGTGACAGGATTTGGAGACAGAACCTTTAAAGAGGTAACTGAGTTCAAATGAAGTCCATATAGGGTGGGTCCTAACCAATGTAACAGGTGTCCCTATAAGAAGAGAAAATTGGAACACAGATGTGTGAACACACAGGATGAAGACCTGTAAAGACACAGCAAGAAGGCAGCCATCTCTAAGCCAAGGGGAGAGGCCCCAGAGGAAATCAACCCTGCTGACATCTTGAACTCAGATTTCTAGCCCCCGGGGCTGTGGGACAATACATTTCTGTTGTTTAAGCCACAACAGACTCTGTGGCTTTGTTATGACAGCCCCCAACTGTCTGCCTACTTTTGCCTTTTCTTCTAAGTAGAGGTGGGTGGCTGGACAAAATGTGCCTGCACGTCTGGTGTTTCTTTAACTTCCTGACCACTTCATGACACCCTGAGAACCTCTCTCATTTCCCGTTCCATCTGCTCTCCCAGGCTCCTGCAGCTTCCCCAGCACCCCGCCCACTCTCAGCAGGGACTTCTCATTTCACTGAGGAGCAACCAAAAGAGAATGTAAGAGAATGTCCGAGGTCACTGCCAGCAAGTCCACTGACCTTCCAACCCCTAACGCCACGCTCTCTACCTTCCCTCTGAGGGGCGGCAGAACTCCCTCCCACACCTCCCTGTGCCAAGGACCCTGAGAGAGGAGAGGCAGGGGATGTCTGGGAAAAGCCACTTGGTTATTCATTGAACCACCACTTAGCATGCTCGCTGCAAGCCAGACATTTTCTAAGCACAATCCATGGAGGATAGAAAGGCACCCCCTTGCACATGCTCACAAAACAAGTAGGAATAGCGAACACTGACAGCATGCTTACCATGTAGCAGGTATTACATGGAACATGCTGTCAATAGGAACTCACTCCTCATAAAAACACCATGCAGTGGGTACTGGTATTGCCCCACTTTATATCTGAAGCACAGAGAGGCCAAGTAACTTACCCCATCTCGCCCAGCCATTGGGTGATGGAGCTAAGTTTGAACCCAGACCTTTACCAGGATGCCACGTGGGAGAAGGGATAAGGCTTAGGAGGAGCCATTAACAGGGGGCTGAGCAGGCCTTTATCAATGCTAAGTAAATGGGGAGCATTGTTTTGCCAGTGAACAGCATTGCTTGTACAAAGGTGCCAAGGCAGGCATCCAGGTAGCAGTGTGGCTAAAGTGTAAAGTTCAAGGCTGCCAAAGGGAGCTGGCTGAAAGGGGCAAGAGCATAGAGTGTGTTATGAAGGCATCTGCAGGGTAAGTTGACGGTGGCTGCCTCCCCCTCCCTTTTATTTTTTATTATGAGGGTACATTTATTATTGAGGACAGTGAAACAAGGAAGAGCTTAGCATAGAAGAAGCAACAGGAGAGCCTACGCAGGGCTGCTTTGGCTCTCTAGAAACCTTACAGGAAAGAAATGAGTGGAGGCGGGGCTGCTGTCAGCTCCCTGGGAACCCAGAGAAAAGGGGGCCTCCGTGGCAGGTTCTGGGAATTAGCCCTGGAGCAGCTGCCGCTGCCCATGGCTCCTCTGATTGCAAGCCTTGTGGGGTCCCTTAACGTTTAGAGGTGGGGGAAGGGAGGAGAGGCAGGGGATGTCTGGGAAAGGCGCAGGGGTGCTCCTGGGAGGGTCCTTTGTCTTGAGGGCTTCATCCCTCTCCTCAGACAGGTCTCAGGGGAGGGTTTCAGCAGAATAGTCCTGTTTTCCAGGTGTGCTCTTTCAGACTCCTGGTTTCTTCTGATTGGTCCCAGTCAGGGCAGCGGGTCACTGGTCATCGCAGCTGGCCCCGGCGCTACTCACCTGGTTTTGCTGCTTTTCTGAGCCTGGAGCCTAGATGTCATCTCTAGGGAGGTGACCTGTAACTGGCTGTAAATTGCTCAGTTAGCTGCCGCAGTTTCTCCATTCCCCTTGTCAAGGAATTTTCCTAGCTTAGATGACTCTCCCCTGGCTCAAGTCTTTTAAAGTCCTTCAAATCCTCATTGGTCTGGCAGGCCAGGGAACTTTGAGGGAGGGGCTGGGGTGGGAAAGGAAGCCCAGAAAAGGCAAGTGAGAAATAAAGGGGAAGGTGCAGTTTCCGAAGGGGCAGCTCTCTCCACTCTTCCTGCCCAGCCTGGCGGGGCCTCTGCTCCCACTCGACCTGCTGACCCTGTAGTGGCCCCCATGTCCGATCACAGATTCAGCCCCGTGCCCGGGGAGGAACCCGGCTGCCACCTCTCCAAGAAAGCCAAGGTCTGTCTCGGCATCCTCCTGTGTGTCCTGGTGGCGGTGACGATCGTCGGGGTGGTGGTCGGAGTCCTGAAGTGGCCCCGGGCGCCCCAGCACCGGGAGTGGAATGGGACGGGCACCACTCCCCATTTTTCGGAGATCGTCCTGGGCCGATGCTACACCTACACTCAGGTCCTGCGGCCAGAGCTGAGGTGAGCTGGCGTCTGGGGGGCACAGATGGGCGCGGCGCTGCGGCTGATGCGCGCGGCTGGGGGCGCGGGGAGCTGTCTGATGGCCGAAACAAAGCCTCTTCTGTTTAGGGTCCGCTGAGAGCCCGCTGGCTTGCCATTTCGCGCGCCCCTTGCAGGAGCGGGGAGCTGTGGCGCGGAGCGTGTGTGCGGAGGCCGGCTCAGCTGTGAACACTTGGCAGAGATGACCGCCCTCTGGGCAAGGTGCCCCGAGCCCGGGCCGTCCTGACCCTCAGCCCCGCTGGGCGCCCAGGGCTGCAGGGACAGAAAACCAACGCAGACGCGCACGCGGGGGTGGGGGTGGGGGTGGGGTTTGTTGGCATTTTCTACTTCTCATGGGTTTTCCGTTCACGGTCTCTCACCTGAACATGCCTGGAAGGTTACAGGTGACACCTGCTTAAGTGGCTTGCAGAGCTTGACGTGACGGAATGGCGTCAGAAGGGCCAGACTTCTGAAATGAGCTTCATTCTTTAATAGAAAGCAGCACCCCCAGCACCCAGAGTCCTCTTGCGCGTCGTGAAATAAATGTGACTAGAGAACTCATTTAACACGACAAAGCAAAACAGGAACAACTTTAACAATTGAGCTATAACTTAAAGGACAAGGTGAATCAGCTCAATGAATGGATGAATGGGTCCAAACCCTGGAAGCACCACCCACATCATGCCAAGGGACCAATGCCCGAAGGTTCCTCGTGCCCCCTCCCCGCTGGCTGCTAATCTCTCTCCTAAGAGAACCAGTTTCTTGACTGCTGTTCCCAGGGCTTGGCTTCTGCCAGAGAACACATTTTTGAAGTTCTACTAGAGTAGAACACGCTGGGAAGCTACTGTTCGGGCTACCAAAAGCGAGTTTGAGATGGCATACTTCTGCCTCAAAAACGCCTGCAGTCTGGGCTGGGAGCGGTGAGAGCTCTCCACTACCCACCCCCTGTTCCCCTGCCTCCCGAGGTGCTCAAGGGTTCGGTTCTCATGCAATACCCTAGGTTTTCAGCGCAAATTGTTCAAGTCCAAAGAGGGCCAGGGTCCCTTAAGTTTTGCTTACAAATAATTAACTAATTAATTGAAGGAGAAACTAGAAGTTGAGGCATTCTTTCAGGTTGTGACATTTAGTACTAATTAAGTCAAGCGATATCTAATCTGAATTGCTAATGATAAAAGCGATAGTTTTTAATTTTCACCTTAATGTTTCAGCGCAAATTGTTCAAGTCCAAAGAGGGCCAGGGTCCCTTAAGTTTTGCTTACAAATAATTAACTAATTAATTGAAGGAGAAACTAGAAGTTGAGGCATTCTTTCAGGTTGTGACATTTAGTACTAATTAAGTCAAGCGATATCTAATCTGAATTGCTAATGATAAAAGCGATAGTTTTTAATTTTCACCTTAATGTGACATTTTTAAATGTTTGCTGTTGTTTATCTTTGGCTAGCACATCCACATGGCAAGCAGGATGCACCACAGACTTTTCATGTTTGTCAGGATGTTTGCTCACTATTAAACACACACACTTGTACACATATCTAATCTAATAAAAGAGAAACATGCAAATTGACTGAACCTCTGCTATGCCCCAAGCCATGCCCACCAGCCAATCAGAGCAACTATATGCAAATTAACCAACCAAGATGGCAGCTGGCAGCCAGGGAGCTGGAGCAAGCAGGAGGCCAAGCTTCCCACCTGCCCTGGCTGGCTGTGGCCTCCGCTCAAGGAAACAAAGTTTCAATTATAGAAGATAAATAAATCCCAGATACCTGCTTCCAGCCAGCCT
>NW_005370024.1:1475866-1487742 GCF_000412655.1 Myotis brandtii | reverse complement strand
TGAGGGACCCCACCCCCCGCCACCGAGTGCACAAATTTTTGTGCACCGGGCCTCTAGTGTATACATATATATGTTCAACATATACCTGTGTATGCATGTACATATCTTCACAATAACAGGGGCTATCTTCCTTTTTAAAAATATATTTTTATTGATTTCAGAGAGGAAGGGAGAGGGAGAGAGAGATGGAAACATCAATGATGAGAGACAATCATTGATCAACTGCCTTCTGCACGCCCTCTATAGGGGATTGAGCCTGCTACCCAGGCATATGCCCTTGACCAGAATAGAACCCGGAATCAAACCTGGGACCCTTCCATCCATAGGCCAACACACTATGCACTGAGCCAAACTGGCTAGGGCTACAGGAGCTATCTTCTGTTAGTAGTTTTTGAGCATGCAGATATCTCACAATACATGTTTTCACACTATACATGGGTTAGTAGTTGATGCAGTACTATGTGCCAGGCACTTAAAATATCAAAGCATTTATCCTTAACAACTATACGAGGCAGAGACTACTGCTGTCTCATTTTCCATATGAGTAGACTGAAGCGGAGACCTTGAGTACACTGCCAAAAATTGGCTCCATACACTGAACGCAGTCACTGCTATGGTAGAGTGACCATAACATTTACTGTTCTTCTCTGGAGACATTTTGAAAAGAAAGAGGATGCTATTGATAATTATTCTGAGTCACAGTAGACTTAAACCTGAATGTATGGTCAATTTATCCTTGTGGGGTTTAATGAAGGAACTCTGGAGCCACCTGCTTGGGTTAAAATATTGGCTCTGTCGCAATGTAACTTTGGGCAATGACCTTCCTTTCTCTGTGCTGCAAGATTCTCAACTATAAGATGGAATGATGGTACCTAACACGGAGAGATTGTGAGGAGTGAAAGGAATAATCCTGATATATACTAAGTGCTGAAATGCTAATTTTTTTGAAAATGCAATATCACAGATTTCTTTCAAAGTAAAAAATGTAGATCAAGGCCAACGTAAAAAATGGATGCCTCATATTAGATTTATTTAAATCACAATCCAGTAAATCAGTTCTCTGATGATAGAATTTATGTTATTTTTAGCTTTTTACTATTATTCTCTCTCTCTTTTTTTAACTTAACAGTTGGTGTTGGAGATTTTCCAATGTTGGTACATACAGATTTACCTCATTTTCTTAAACAGCTCATAGTATTCCATAGGGTAGATGTAAACATTTCCTTGTGACAGAAAATAAATTTCCAATGTTCAGGCCCATTCATTCATTCAACAAATATTTGCTGAGCATCTACTATGTTCTAGGCAGTGATGTAGCTACTGACAATACAGGAGTGAATGACAAAGTTCCAACTCTCAAGAAGCTGCCAGCCTAGTTGGGAGAGACCTGTCTCAATGAATGTCTTTGTACAGATATTGTTGTGTGCTTATGTTTCTGTAGGATAGATTTCTAGTGGTGGAATTGGTAGATCAAAAGAAGAATTATGCTTATTTAAAATTTTGATAAGTATTTCTAAATTCCCTCCAAAATAACTGGACCACTGTATACTCCCATCACCATCTATCAGAGGACAGTCTTCCCAAAATCTCCTCATTACCAAATAGTATCAACTCTTTCTCATTATGAGGAAAGTAACTTCTAATTGTTCCCTGTTTGTCAGTAAGTCTTCGCATGTGAGTTTATTGGCCATTTATATGTTTTTCTGTAAATTTCTTGTTCAGATCGTTGCTGATTTCTACTGAGCTGTTTATTTCTTTTAATGGGAGACATTTATATATTGTGCACTATATATATGGAGCTCAGCCACTGAGCCATGCTGGCCGGGTCTTTGGTATATTTCTATTAGCTCCATTAGTGCAGGTGACAGTGTAACTAAACTTTCCACCACTAGATAACACTAGAGGCCCAGTGCACAAAATTCGTGCATGAGGCAGGGGGGTCCCTCAGCCCAGCCTGCAACGATGCCAGCGTCCCTCGCCCCAGCCTCTGTCCAGAGGCCCCTCCCCTCCTTCTGCGTGACTGGGGCCCCTCCCCTCCCTCTGTGTGGCCGGGGCGCGGACGCTGGGCTCACGTTGCCAGGGCTACACCACCAGCGTCCCACCCCAGCCACTATGGGTGCCACCATATTTGCCATGGAGTGATGGTTAATTTACATATTACTCTTTTATTAGATAAGATGGGTCATCTTTTTCTTAGCATCTGGTAACAATTTCCTCTGTGTCTGTCCAGCCTTCATGAACAGTATCCTCGAGGTCTTATGTGTGCTGCCTAGTCCCCAATGCTAATGTCACAGGTAGTAGTCAGGGTTGTCCAGAGTGACAATGATAGAGATAGAGAGATATTGACGGCCTTTAAGGAATGGGTTCAGGTGATTGTGGAGGCTGACAAGTCCAAAATCTGCAAGGTAGGCAAGCAGGCTGAAGAGCCAGAGAAGAGTTGATGTTGCAGCTCAAGTTTAAAGGCCATTAGCTGGCAGAATTCTTCTTTTTAGAGGGGATATCAGTATTTTTCTTAACACCTTCAGCTGATTGAATAAGACCCATCCATATTATGGAGAGTAATCCACTAAAAAAAAAAAAAATCTATGGACTTAACGGTTAATCTCATCTAAAAAATACCTTCATGGAGACATCCAGATAGGTGACCAAATACCCAACAGGGCGGGCGGAGGGAGCGGTTATGGCTGCCCTCAGTCCCGTTCCCAGAGGCTCTGCTTCTCAGAACCCCAGGAACCGCTGCAAACCTCGGAGAGAAAGCTGCCTTCCAACTGATGCCAGACAATCCCGCTTCTCCCGTTTGAGTCTGAGTCCCTAGAGATTTGCCCAGATCTGGAGCTCAGAGTCCGAGACTCCCTCCTGATTGAAAATGACAACCGCGCCCTCAGCCACCAGCCCGCTTTGCACGCGCACCTCCGTACCTGAGTATTTTCCACACTGGGCCTCCTCTGAGCCTCGGTGTGCTGTTGTTTTTTCTTCTAGTTGAAGAGTCTCTCCTCAGCCAGCCTTCCTGTGATTCTGGGTGATGTACGTTCTGTCTTTTAGTTGTATTTTTGAAGTGGTTGTTTGCGGCAGCAGTCTCCAGTGTTTACCTATGCCGCCATCTTGGTCTCTCTCCTGCTTATTTAAAATTCTGATAAGTATTTCTAAATTCCCTCCAAAATAACTGGACCACTGTATACTCCCATCACCATCTATCAGAGGACAGTCTTCCCAAAATCTCCTCATTACCAAATAGTATCAACTCTTTCTCATTATGAGGAAAGTAACTTCTAATTGTTCCCTGTTTGTCAGTGAGTCTTCGCATGTGAGTTTATTGGCCATTTATATGTTTTTCTGTAAATTTCTTGTTCAGATCATTGCTGATTTCTACTGATCTGTTTATTTCTTTTAATGGGAGTCATTTATATATTGTGCACTATATATATGGAGCTCAGCCACTGAGCCATGCTGGCCGGGTCTTTGGTATATTTCTATTAGCTCCATTAGTGCAGGTGACAGTGTAACTAAACTTTCCACCACTAGATAACACTAGAGGCCCAGTGCACAAAATTCGTGCATGAGGCAGGGGGGTCCCTCAGCCCAGCCTGCAACGATGCCAGCGTCCCTCGCCCCAGCCTCTGTCCAGAGGCCCCTCCCCTCCTTCTGCGTGACTGGGGCCCCTCCCCTCCCTCTGTGTAGCTGGGGCGCAGACGCTGGGCTCATGTTGCCAGGGCTACACCGCCAGTGTCCCACCCCAGCCACTATGGGTGCCAACATATTTGCCATGGAGTGATGGTTAATTTATATATTACTCTTTTATTAGATAAGATGGGTCATCTTTTTCTTAGCATCTGGTAACAATTTCCTCTGTGTCTGTCCAGCCTTCATGAACAGTATCCTCGAGGTCTTATGTGTGCTGCCTAGTCCCCAATGCTAATGTCACAGGTAGTAGTCAGGGTTGTCCAGAGTGACAATGATAGAGATAGAGAGATATTGACGGCCTTTAAGGAATGGGTTCAGGTGATTGTGGAGGCTGACAAGTCCAAAATCTGCAAGGTAGGCAAGCAGGCTGAAGAGCCAGAGAAGAGTTGATGTTGCAGCTCAAGTTTGAAGGCCATTAGCTGGCAGAATTCTCCTTTTCAGAGGGGATATCAGTCTTTTTCTTAACACCTTCAGCTGATTGAATAAGGCCCATCCATATTATGGAGAGTAATCCACTAAAAAAAAAAATCTATGGACTTAACGGTTAATCTCATCTAAAAAATACCTTCATGGAAACATCCAGATAGGTGACCAAATACCTGGGTACCATGGCCTAACTAAGTTGATACATAAGATGAATCATCATTCGCATGTTTTAGGTTTTTGTCATGTAGCATCTCACTTCCAGGTACCACTTCCTGTTCTGGTTTTCTATTGCTGCATCATTAACTACCTTAAAGTGTAGTGACTTAAAACAATAAGCATTTATTATCTTTCATGATTCTGTGGGTTGATTGGATCAGCTGGATGGTCTGCTTCATATGATATCAGCTGGGGCTGTGATCATCTGAGGGGCTGACTTGGCTGGAACATTCAAACTGTCACACTTATAGGATGGAGTCATGGCACCTGGGCTCAGCTGGGACAGCCGGACCTCTGTTTCTCTTTAAAGCATCTCATGGCCCCTCCTTCCCTGTGATCTCTCCTTGTGATCTCTCCATGGTGTAGCTGGATTCCTTCAGAGTTCCTAAACTCTTAAAAGTGGGCCCATCAGGTCTTCTTTAGACCCTTAATTGGCACATCACTTCCACCACATTCTATTGGTTTAAACAGTCACGGGTTGAGCCCACATTCCAAAGAAACAAGCGCCACCCTTGGATGGGGGAGTAACACAGATTTTGTGGACAACTGTAACCCTTCATATATCTTTATGTTTGTTTTCTTAATTTCATTTCCTTCTAGTCTTTTTGTTTTTCTGTTCCATCTACTGCTCTTTCCACTTTATTACCTTTTATTAACTACTAGAGGCCCAGTGCATGAAAATTCATGCACTGGAGCATGGGGCGGGGGGTCCCTCAGCCCAGACTGCCCCCTCTCACAGTCCGGGAGCCCTCAGGGGATGTCCTACTGATGGCGGGAGGTGACGACTGGCCAATCAGGGGAAGACACTGCCCCCATCACCCCCTCACTGCTGCTGCCTCTGGCCTTCCTCTGCAGGAAGCGACCCAACCCGGTGATCAGGGGAAGGTGACACACCCATCATGCCTCTGCTGCTGCCACTACCAGCTGCGAGGCTGCCTGAGCCTCGGCCCTCGCAGGCATTGCAGCTTGCCTGAGCCTTGGCCTGGCCCTCGTTGCTTGAGCCTCAGGCCCTCGCAGTGGCAGCTGCCATCCGTGCTTTCCTGAGCCTTGGGCCAGCCCTGGGCAGTGGCTTGCCTGAGCCTCGGGCTGGCCCTGGGCAGCGGCAGCTGCCATCCATGCACCTCCTGGTCAAGTCCCTGCTGGGGACGAAGCATCAAGTCCCTGCCCACCCGCTTGCGCCTTGCAGCTCATGCAGCCCTGCCCATCTGCTCGCTCCCTCCTGGTGATTCTAGAGGCCCAGTGCATGAAAATTCATGCACTGGAGCATGGGGCGGGGGGTCCCTCAGCCCAGACTGCCCCCTCTCACAGTCCGGGAGCCCTCAGGGGATGTCCTACTGATGGCTTAGGGAGGTGACTGGCCAATCAGGGGAAGACACTGCCCCCATCACCCCCTCACTGCTGCTGCCTCTGGCCTTCCTCTGCAGGAAGCGACCCAACCCGGTGATCAGGGGAAGGTGACACACCCATCATGCCTCTGCTGCTGCCACTACCAGCTGCGAGGCTGCCTGAGCCTCGGCCCTCGCAGGCATTGCAGCTTGCCTGAGCCTTGGCCCGGCCCTCGTTGCTTGAGCCTCAGGCCCTCGCAGTGGCAGCTGCCATCCGTGCTTTCCTGAGCCTTGGGCCAGCCCTGGGCAGTGGTTTGCCTGAGCCTCGGGCTGTCCCTGGGCAGTGGCAGCCGCCAACCATGCACCTCCTGGTCAAGTCCCTGCTGGGGACACAGCATCAAGTTCCCTGCCCACCCACTTGCGCCTTGCAGCTCATGCAGCCCTGCCCACCTGCTCGCTCCCTCCTGGTGATCGCTTGTTGCGGTGTGAGGGCGTGATGACCACATAGGATATTTTAAAGTGACAAAAATCTACTATATTCCTCCAGGAATATAAGCTCCTTGAGTCCAGGGACTTTTGTTGACTGATATATCAGGAGGACCTAAAATAGTGCCTGTAATATAATAAGCAGAAATATTGAGTTGAATTAAATGAATGGTATACAAGCTAGCATGTTAAGAATAATAGACATAAAGAAAGCCATAATTAATATATCTCCTCAATATACTTTTCAATACCATCATTTCCAAAATCCATCAATTTCTATATTGGGCACTTGGATTATTGTTTTCACTTTTGTGTTAATAGCTTCTTAGCATTAGGACTTGATTTTTTTTTATTTGTTCCTTTTCCTTGGTTTTCCTTTCCCAATATCTCTTACTCTCACAGAACCCACTCCCTGCCAGCCTTTTAGTGTTGAAATAATCCAGGAGCATTACATGCAGAAAACTCCTCAGTTCTGGCCATCCTATCTGAAGGTTCACACGCAGGTGCTACCTTCTAACCAAGATGGCCCTAGGCATATGGGACCCACGTGGCCCAAGCCTCAACAAAGTGTCAGCAAATTGTTAGCGCTGACACTCTGGGGAGTGTCCAGGCAGTAGTCAAGCCCCAGGGAATGTGGGAGAGTGGGACAGAGCCTGCAGGAAGATATGGAGAGCCAGCACCCAGAGTAAGATGGACCTCCAGGACGGCACCTAGATGGTGTGGCTTCATTTCCATGAATCTTCTCACCTTGGGGAAAAACAGCCGTCCCCATGAATTGCAGGCATACATCCTGATAGCTGCCTTCTGTCTAGGGATGGGAGCAGACCCTTCTATGACAGCTCTCTTCCTCGCTGCCCCAAGTGATGCTAGGGTCCTGGAGGGCAGGGATTGTTTTCTTCACCTCTGTGTCCTTTGCTGCCTGGAACATTCTCTTCACATTGTAGTCTCTTAATAGGTGCTTGCTCCATTAAACTCAGGTCCACAACATGCTGGTTGAAGCAAACATAGAGTGAGACACTTAATCAGAGAAAATTCTTCATCCATTTCACTGTGTCCCCTAATGATCATGTTTGTGCCCAAAGTGACTTTCTTTCTGACTCCTCTATCTTCATTTCACAATTTATTTTTGTTTCCTTTTCCTCTACAAAGTTTCTAGCAAGATGTCTTGGGGCCAATTCTTCATTTTTATTTCCCTGTGCCTCTCATTTTAATGATGTTAGCATTTTATTAGCTTCTACTCAGTAAAATGTATTAGTGCAAAATGTACAAAAAAGAAAACACTTAGTAAGCATTTGGTAAAGACTTACTGGGTGTCTGGTGCTCAGAGTAGGACTGGGGGCTTCGGGGAGAAAGAAAACACAGGTTCTGATCTCCAGGGCCCTGCAGGGGTGCCGGGGAGGACTGGCCTGGAACTTAATGCTGCAGGACAGCGTGATCTGTAACAGCAAAAAGCTTTCTAGGTGATTGAGGGGGGGGGGCCCAGGGGTTGGGGTGGGGTGCTTCTGTGCTGTTAACTCTCTGCTAGATCCTGTAGGGGCATATCAGATACAATCAGGTACCAGTCAAACAAGAAATCATGAGAACTGCTATGAGCCAAGTGCCAGCAGATGCCACAGAGATTCAAAAATGAGCATCGCTAGCCAGTGGGGCAGAGTCAGGAAGGGCTTCATGAAAGAAGTAGCATATGAGGTCTTCCTTCTATGATAGAATTTCGGATAAGGTGTGTTCTGAATAGCGTGTGTTACTCTGTTGAATGAAGCCAGAGACACAGGTAAGAGTCTACTTCTGAGGGGAAGATCAGGCCACTTGATGGACCAACACTCTTTAGGGGTTGTGAGACCTTGGGAAGATTCCACTGGTGGGAGGGTCTGGACCTCATGTTGGCTCCTTCACAACCTGGACTTTCTCAGCACACAAGATACTCTGAGGGTGACCGTACTTGCACAGGACAGAATTCCAGCCTGTTGTTCCTTGAGAGTGATGGAATGGCCATCTGCTCAACGTCTATTCCCAGTTAGACCCCAAACTTCATCAGAGCATCGCACGCCCTCACATTCACTTGTGCATCCTCAATGCTCAGTTCTGTGATCACCACGCTTCCTTAAATCCCACCTTGCATGCTGGGGTTTGAAGCCAGAGACCAGTGAGTAGCCAGGGAGTCTTAGAAGCACCTAGCCAAATACGGAAGGTAAAATAGGGAAAGCGAAACAAGGCTCCAAGCTGTGGGGCCTGGGTGCTGCTGTGGTCATAAACCTCTCAGCATGGTAGGAATAGAGGTAATATACCTCAGCATAATAAAGGCCATATATGACAAACACACAACCAACGTCATATTCAATGGGAAAAAACTAAAAGTATTACACTTAAGATTGGAAACAAGACAGGAATGTCCGCTTTTACCACTCTTATTCACATAGTACTGGAAGGCCTAGTCATAGTGATCAGGCCAGAAGAAGAAATAAAATTGGAAAGGAAGAAGTAAAGCAGTCATTATTTGCAGATGACATGATACTGTGTATAGAGAACCAAAATTCCACCAAAAAACTACTAGAATTGATAAATAAATTCAGAATACAAAATAAATGTGCAGAATTTAATTGCATTTTAATACACCAATAATGAACTATCAGAAAGGGAAATGAAGAAAACAACCTCATTTACAATTGCATAACAAAATACCTTGTAATAAACTTAACTAAGGATGTAAAAGACCTGTACTCAGAAAATTATAAGACATTGAAGAAAGAAATTAAAGAAGATAGAAATAAATGGAAGCATATACCATGTTCATGGATAGGAAGAACTAATATTATTAAAATGTTTATATAACTCAAAGCAATCTATAGAGTCAATGCAACTCCTGTCAAGATACCAATGGAATATTTCATAGAATTAGAAAAAATATTCCAAAAATTTATATGAAACCACAAAGACCCCAAATAGCCACAGCAATCTTGAGAAAGAAGAACAAACTTGGAGGAATCATGCTACCTGATATCAAACTATACTATATATAATGTCATAGTAATAAAAATAGCATGTTACTGGCATAAAATCAGGCATATAGATCAATGGAGCAGAACAGAGTCTAGAAATAAACCCACACCTTTATAGTCAATTAATATTTGACAAAGGATGCATAACATGCAATGGGGTAAAGATAGTCTATTTAATAAATGGTGTGGGGTAAATTGGACAGATATGTACAAAAGAATAAAACCATCTTCTTACACCATACACAAGAATAAACTCAAAATGGATTAAAGACTTAAATGTTAGACTCAAAACCATAAAAATCCTAGAAGAAAAAAGGCAGTAAAATCTCAGACATTTATCATGGCAATATTTTCTTCTGATATATCTCCTTGGGCAAAGGAAATAAAAGAAAAAATATACAAATGGGACTATATCAAACTAAATAACGTTTTTGCACAGCAAAGGAAACAATCAACAAAATGAAGAAACAACCCACTTGAATGGGACAGCATATTCACTGATACATCTGAAAAGGTGTTAATTTCCAAAATTTATAAAGAGAATTCAAAACCAGGAGAACAAGCAACCCAATTAAAAAATGAGCAAAGGACCTGAATAGACACTTCTCCAAAAAGGACATACAGATGGCCAAAAGACATGTGAAAAGATGCTCAATATCACTAATTAGCATAGAAATTCAAATTAAAACCACAAGAAGATATCACCTTACATGGGTCAGAATGGCTATCATCAATAAATCAACAAACAACAAGTGTCAAGGATGTGGAGAAAAGGGAACCCTTGTGTATTGTTGGTAGGAACTGACTTATGACCCAATGATTCCACTTCTGGGAATATATCCAAAGAAAACCAAAACACTTATTCAAAAGACTGCATGCACTTCTATGTTCATTGCAGTGTTATTTTTACAATAGCCAAGATTTGGAAACGGCCCAAGTGTCCGTCAGTAGATGAGTGGATAAAAACAGCTGTGGTACATTTATGAGAGGAATACTACTTGGCTGTAAAAAAAGAAGGAAATCTGAATAGACCTGGAGAGTGTTATGCTAAGTGAAATAAGCCACCCAGAGATGACAAGTATCATATGATTTCACTTATATGTGGAATCTAATAAACAAAACAAACAAAACAGAAACAGACTCGCCAGGCCCACGTGGTTCAGTGGCAGAGTGTTGACCTATGAAACAAGGAGGTCACAGTATGATTCCTGGTCAGGGCACATGCCTGGGTTGCGAGCTCGATTCCCAGTGTGGGGCATGCAGGAGGCAGCTGATCAATGATTTTCTCCCATCACTGATGTTTCTATCTCTCTCTCCATCTTCCTTCCTCTCTGAAATCAATAAAAATATATTTTAAAAAAATAGAAGCAGACTCATAGATGCAGAAAACAGACTGGCAACTGTTAGAGGAGAGGGGGTTGGGGACTGCATAAAAAAAGTGAAGAGATTGAGAAAAAACCAAAAAAACAACACCAAACAACTCACAGATGTAGAAAACAGTATGGTGAGTACCAGTTTTGCAGTTTGGCACAGTGGGGACTGAAACTCAACTCTTTCTACCCTTGGACTCTGCAAACCCATTAGGTTGGTGAGAAAACTGAGGCATGGAGTGATTTTCCCAAGGTCCAGAGCTGGTAAGCAGTAGGACAGGCACAGCCTGGAGCCACGGTGTCATATGGCTTTCAAGAGCACGCTCTAAGCAGCTCTCAGGGTGTGGGGCAACCCATTTCAACCCTACTGGCATTTCTGTAGACTGCAAAGGAGGCAGCTGGTACTTTTTCTGCCTGTCTCAAAGGTGAGTTAAGAGGCTGGTGTGTGGTCACTGGTCTCCTCCTGTTAGGGAGACAAGGTGCCAGAGTTCCGTGCTTTGTCTTGGTACTTCAGGAAATATTACAGGTCTCTGCAGGTAAAGCAGCAGAATGCCATGTCCTGCCCTGGTCGCCACGACACGTTCTTTGTGGTTTAATCTTGCCTCTTGAAACATCACCTCTTAGACCTGAGTCAGGAAGGACATAGCGCTTACTAGTACTCTGTACCCTTAATCCTGTGTCCCCAGGAAGCTCTAATTCATCACAGCACCGTGGGTGAGCCGGGGTCCAGTCTCACAATCCTCAACACGGCAGAACACATAGATGCTGCTAATTGGTTAGAGTTGTTCCAAGCGATCACACCTACTTCTAGTGCTGCTTCAGAATCCTGGTGTTTGTCAGGAGCGAGGGGTGGCAGGATGAGAAGCTGGATAAAGAAGTTCAAGGGCCTGGGGCTGCTTGGCTTGGAGAAATCTGACAGGAGATATTCAGGGTGTGCAGGTTCAAGAACAGTCTTGTTGCAAGGGGGTCAGATGTGTACTGTGTAGCTGTATAAGGTGGAATCAGAGCCCCAAATAGCAAAGAGTAGAGAATAGCAGCCACATTTGCACAGCTCATTGCAATTCAAATTCATTTGTTGAAGCAGAAGGTTCAAAAGGTTAAGAGCATGATTTCATAACCTGGAGAATCAACACGTGTCAAAGATTTATGAGTCAGGAAATGATAAAGTCAGTTCAAAGAACATTTGTAGGCACTAAGTATTTATAAGTACTTAAAAGGGAGTATTATAATTATATTTATAGGTTAGATATTAAGCTGGTTAATGTTCTACAAGGTAGTAAAATGCCATAAGTTTTGGGGATATCTTTCTTTTTAAAAAAAAATCTTTATTGTTCAGATTATTATACATATTCCACTCCCCCCCCCCATAGCTCCCC
>NW_005370024.1:1435031-1475738 GCF_000412655.1 Myotis brandtii | reverse complement strand
CTCCACCCAGTTCCCACCCCACCCTCTGCCCTCACTCCCCACCCACTGTCTTCATCCATAGGTGCACGATTTTTGTCCAGTTTCTTCCCGCATCTCCCATTCCCCTTTCCCCCCCAAGAATAGTCAGTCCATTCCCTTTCTATGTCCCTGATTCATTATAATCACCAGTTCATTCTGTACATCAGATTATTTATTCACTTGATTCTTAGATTCACTTGTTGATAGATGCATGTTTGTTGTTCATAATTTGTATCTTTACCTTTTTCTTCTTCCTCTTCTTAAAGAATACCTTTCAGCATTTCATATAATGCTGGTTTGGTGGTGATGAACTCCTTTAGCTTTTCCTTATCTGTGAAGCTCTTTATCTGACCTTCAATTCTGAATGATAGCTTTGCTGGATAAAGTATTCTTGGTTGTAGGTTCTTGGTATTCATCACTTTGAATATTTCTTGCCATTCCCTTCTGGCCTGCCAAGTTTCTGTTGAGAAATCAGCTGACAGTCGTATGGGTATTCCCTTGTAGGTAACTGAGTTTCTTTCTCTTGCTGCTTTTAAGATTCTCTCTTTGTCTTTTGCTCTTGGCATTTTAATTATGATGTGTCTTGGTGTGGTCCTCTTTGGATTCCTCTTGTTTGGGGTTCTCTGCGCTTCCTGGACTTGTAAGTCTATTTCTTTCACCAGTTAGGGGAAGTTTTCTGTCATTATTTCTTCAAATAGGTTTTCAATATCTTGCTCTCACTTGGGGAAATCTTTCTTTAGGACAGAAATTATCCACATCTCTAACAGACAAGATCTTTAAGTTACCATCAAACTTCGGGAAGTTTGATAGTAAATAGCAAAGATATTCATTCTGCTAGATAATGATTTCTTAGATAAACCAGTCAAATACCTCTACTTCCCCCACCCCACCCCCAAATTTCCTTTTGTTCTTTATCAGAGGCAAATAGCGCTACTTGTTTTTCCTTTATCTTTCCAGAAATGTTCTCTGAATATATAAGTTTATATTCATTTCCCCCCACATATTCTCTCTTCTGTCTCACCCCCTCCCACCCACTTAACAATGTATCTTGATGATCAGTGTAGTCTCATTCTAAGTTACATAGTGTTCCATTTGATGGATTATTTTTGTTACCACATCCAGACTTGTATTGATGGACACTGGGGTGTTTTAAACCTTTGCCATGTATTTCAAATATGCTGCATCAAAATCCTCATGTGTATAAGATAGAATCCTGGAAGTGGAATAACTAACTTAAAGAATAAAATGCCATTTTAATTTTGAAAACATATCCAGCTTTCTCCTTATGAGGCAATTCTCTTCTTGAGGCAATGAGAGTTTCTATTTCCCCATAACTTCACTACACAGGTTGTTTTGAACTTTTTTTTATTATTATTTTCTGATTTTTATCAATGTTATAAGGGAAGATGTTACTGCAGTTTTATTTTAATTTGTCTTTATTTTGGGTTTTTGCCCTGAAAATGAACTTTGCTTTTGCCAGCTAAATACCTAATACTCTGCCTGTCTCTCAGGAAGCACGCTGCATTTATTGAACAAAAGAATGGAAATCTAAAATAGATAGATAAAGTATTTTATTAATATAAATATACATTATAAGTTCATGTTTATCACAATTGGATAGTATAATGATGATAAATATATTTTAATGAATATAAGAAATTGAAGTAAAGGGTCACAAGATTTTCACAGAATGATCAGACCCAGATGATATTTTGTAGAATTGAATACCTGAAACCTGTATAATTTTATTAACAAATGTCACCCCAATAAATTCAATAAAAAATAAAAATAAATAAATAAATAATTTGTTTTGCTTTACTCATCTACTGATGGACACTTGGGCTGTTTCCAGATCTTAGCTATTGTAAATAATGCTCCTATGAACATAGGGGTGCATATATTCTTTCTGATTGGTGTTTTGGGATTCTTAGGATATATTGCCCAGAAGTGGGATCACTGGGGTTTTAAAATATATTTTTATTGACTTCAGAGAAGAAGGGAGAAGGAGAGAGAGAGATAGGAACATCAATGATGAGAGAGAATCATTGATAGGCTGCCTCCTGCATGACCCCTGCTGGGGATCCAGCCTACAATCCAGGCATGTGTCCTTGACCGGAATCGAACCCAGGACCTTTCAATCCACAGGCCAACGTTCTATCTACTGAGCCAAACCAGCTAGGGAAGGACATTGTTTTCTCAATGATACACTCAAAATATATTTTTCCCAAGATCTTTCCTGAAATAAATTTACAAAGTACATTATCTGACAATAATCTAGGAATCAATAACAGAAAGATTAGCATTGCGTTTGGAAATTAAAACAGCTCTTGAGATGACTTCCTTGATGATAATTCAGATGCTTAGTTCTCTCTCTTCATATTCCTGGATTGAGCAAGAGCATCTGGCACAGTTAATAACTTCTTCCTGCTTAATATACTTTCTTCACTCAGCTTCCAGCGCAACCCAATCTTCTGCTTTTTGTCCCGTATCCCTGGTTGTACTTTCCCAATTGTTCCTCCTTCCAATCTCTTATGTTGGAGTGTCCCAACACTCAGTTCTTGGTCATCTTCTTTTCTTTGTCTTTTGGCTGCTTTGGATAGTCTCACAGCTTTATTTCTCCTGAACTTCAGGCTCATATACCTTTCTGCTTATTCCACAGCTTCACTTGAATGTTTAATAGACATTTAAAACTCGGTGTGACCCAAATTGAACTCCTGATCAAAGCCACCTCCATCCAAAGCCTTCTTCATCCCAGTTATCAGCAACTCCATTCTTTCATTGTCTCAGGTCCCAAACCTTGGAATTATCATTGACTCCTTATTTCTCTAACACCCCACATCCAGCTCATTAAGAAATTACAATGAATCCAGAATCTACTACTTCTCACCGTTGTCACTGCTACCACACTGATCTATTAGTAAATCACCATCAGCACCTGCCCAGATTAATGGTCTACCTACCTCTGCCCTTTCCTTCTTTCAGACCACACTCAACAAAGCAATCTGAGAAATCCTTTGAAATGTAAGTAATATCATGTATCTCCTGTGCTCAGAATTCTCTATGGCTTTACAGTTCACCATGAGTAGAAGCCAAATTCCTTGCAATGACTTATGAAACCTGCCAAGCCCCATATCATTATCCTTCTGACTTCATTTCCATCTACTCTCCACCTTGATCACTCTGTTGCAGCCACACTGGCTTCTTTGGCATTTCTTGAACATATCAGGCATCAGGGCCTTTGGTATGGCTGTTCCTTCTGCCCAGAATGCTGTTCCCTTGGATGTCTGTATGACTAAGTCCCTCACTTCCTTCAATTCTTTGCTCCAATGTCATCTACTGTCCACCCTGTTTAATGCTGAATACTGCCACCTCCTTCTGTATCACTTTTGACCCCTTATTCTACTCTACTTTTAGCTTTTTCCATGGATCTCAAACATGTCTAGGGTACTCTATAATTTGTTTATTGTTTATTGTTTAGAGTTTCCCTCTGATAGAATGTAATCTCCCACAAGGACTAATATTTTACATGCCCATAAATGTGATTAGCACATATTTGAGTCTCAATAAATATTGTCCAAATTAATGAATTATGAGTTCTAAGCTTTCCTTTGGCCTGAAGAATCTTCTGATTTTAGTTCTGCTGAGAAAATCCCAAGTGCCTCAGCGAATCTCACGAATCGCTCACCTCTACCACAAGGTGGCAGTCTTTGCCTTCCATACCGACTCCAGTAGCCTCAAATTTGAGAACTACTTGAGGTAAACTTCCTGTTTTCTTTGGGCCAAGACAACCTGCCCTGCAGGACTTGTCAGCAGGAAAATTCATCGAATGTGTGCAATTGCCCCTCGAGATCTAAGTGCTTTTAGGATTTAGGGTGTGTGAGCTTTCCCTGGAGAACAACATATTATGAATGTGATGTTGCTTTACTGACAGGGACTTGAAATATAATTGCTAGTGGGAAGGGTGCAGGTTTAGAGTGAGAGGACAGCATAGTGTCATGAACCCTGAAGTAGCTGACAACATACCACCTGGATTTAACCACCTAATATATCTGCTTTTCCACCCTAGCATGGATGTCAGAGCATAAGACTTTAACCCTTTCTGCCCCATCCCTCTCGCCCCATTCACTGTATACATTGCCTGGGAATAACTGTGCCCCATTCTGGTCTTCAACTTATCATGTTGGGAAATGACAACCCCTCCGGGGTCTGAGGGTCTCACTTCTGTTAGGAATAGCCTCGTTATGAGACTAGTGCATTGAGTTTAAATTTCCTGTGGGAGGCAGCATTGTCGGAACTAATCAAATCGCCTCACGCCTGCCAGAATGGCTACCATGCACCAATCAACAAATGACAAGTGCTGGCGAGGATGAGGAGAAGAGGGAACCCTAGTACACTGGGAATGCAGACTGGTGCAACCACTATGGAAAATAGTATGGAAGTTCCTCAAAAAATTAAAAATGGAGCTGCCATTTGACCCAGTGTCCCACTACTAGGAATATATCCTAAGCCCAAAACACCAATATGCACCCCTGTGTTCATAGAAGCATTATTTATAATAGCTAAGATCTGGAAACAGTCCAAGTGCCCATCAGTAGATGAATGGATAAAAAAGCTGCAGTACATTTACACTATGGAATACTATGCAGCTGTAAAAAAAGAAGGATCTCTTACCCTCTGAGACAGCATGGATGGGCCCAGAGAGTATCATGCTAAGTGAAATAAGGCAGTCAGAGAAAGACGAATATCACATGATCTCACTTATATGTGGAATCTAAGGAACAAAAACTGATGAACAAAATAGAAAAAAAAAGAGAGAGGGCGACTCCTGGAGGATAGGGTAAGTGAGGAATCGTCTGGGGTCTTTTGGAAGGAGCAGAGTAGTAGGAAGGGGAGGATAGAACATTGACCTAGAATCCTGACATTTGTGCTCAGCCCACACTGAAAGCAGAACACTGCTATTAGGCTAAGACTCCAGCTCAGCAAGAAAACTTACTAACAAATGGAGACTTTCAGAAGCTGTTCCTGGAGTTTCTGCCAAACATAGGCACTAAGGCATGCTTATTTCCCCAGACCTTTGATTCTTTACATCCCACCCAAGACTGCCTATTATCATCAATGTCCCTGACCCAAGACCACCAGGGACACACTGCAGATGAATAAGGGTGGGCTTTCTGGTTCTTTGCAAGAAGAATGAGCACTCATTGTGGGGATCCATGGGGTCAGGGACAGTTCAGTTCAAAAATGTTAGAAAGGACTTAGAGGATTTGGGCTTGTTTTATGAAATGTTCGAGGAAATTTCCAGGAGATTGGCTTTGCATGGATGCTGCCAGGAAGCAGAAGGGATGGGGGTAATTCTGTGATCGGTGTCAAAACTAATCAAATCAGCCAGGCTGGAGGAATGGAGCAGAGCTGAAGCTGTCATTGGCAAAGAAGCAGCAGGCACTATATTTGCTACAATAAACAGATGTTTGGTCATTTTTGTGTGGTTTGGACATTGTTTTTACCTGTAGACATTGCTGTCTATTGTAGTCACACAATGACCATATCTGATGTTGGCGTCCTTAAATTATGTTCAGTAGAAGAATATCAAGGCCACCTGGCAAGTGCCAGAGGCTGTGTTTCCCTTTTTCATCTCCAGTATCTCCAGGGAGGAGGGAGAGGCAGCTGGCTAGTGATGTCGTTACTTGATTTGGGAAGAGGGACAGTCCTGGGGAAAGAAGGAAGGCAAGTGAGCTGATCTAGTCTCCTTGTCAACAGGACTTCCAGATAGATCCACTAATGACATTTGCTAGAACAAAGAGACCTGTCTCTGTGTCTTGAGTACCCTTCGCAAGAGGCCCTTGGTTCAAGGATTACTAATTGAAAACAAATTCAGAATCTGTAGACATGAGTTCCTGGGAAGCCATGCAAAGTACAGAGCTCTCTGGGGAATACAACAAAGAACTTCCATCACTTCAGTCCCTTTGGCTGTGTGAGGAGCCTTACACCACCTCACGGGGTGACTTGTCTATTTTTCTGGGCCAGGCAGGTGTATCCCATGTAGAAAGGCAGGCCAGGATCCAGGAGGGATGTAGGATGTGGTGCCTTTTCCTTTCTCTGTCTGAGCCTCTCAGTTACTTGTCTCCTTGGCATTTTAAAGTTTGAGTCTGGGTATGATCTGTGATTTGTGAGAGTGCCATTTGACAATGAGTCTTGCTAAAGGAAGTCTTTAAAGTAGAGAGAATGCTCCGCTGGAAGACGTCCGTGTCCCTATGCCATCCCAACCCTTCTAGTCTACTGTTGATGCTTTCTATTGAGTTCTTTATAGCAGTGATGTCATTTTTCATTTCTTCTTGGTTCTTCATTTCCTCTTGGTTCTTACACATATTGTTGAATTTGTCTTCCATTCTTTTCATCCACCTTATGACCATTTCTCTGAATTCTTTCTCTGACAGGTTGCTTGCCTCCATTGCCTCCATTTAGTTTACTTGCTTTTCTGGTGATGCCTGTTTTTCTTTCATATGCGGGCTGTTTCTTTGTCTCCCCATGATCTCTCTTCTCCAGGTGTTTGGTTATGTAGTTCTCTCTCTGCTGCGTTGTTTTAAATGCACAAAATACAGCACAACAAGGCACAACACACAAGGCACTGAACACAAATGTATTCACGATACTAATAACCCCAAATAAAGGTGACCACCAGAGCAAAGAGAATTAGGGGATAAGGAAGAAAGAAGAGAAAAAAAGAGAAAAAGAAAAGAAAAGGAGTGCAAAAATGAAGTTGGGAAAAGGAAAAAAAAGTAAGAGAGAAAAGAAAGAGAATGAAATAGAAGAGGGGAAGAAACTATTTATATGGGGAGAAAACTTCAATAGAACAGCCACTAATCCCAACAAATTTCCGCCAACAGAAAAATAAAAAGCAAAAGCAAAACAATCTCACAAACAAGCATAAAAAAACCCAATATACTCAACAATCAAGCAAACAACAACAAAACGACAGAGAGAGAAAAAAATTGGATAGTGAAGAAAGAGAAGAGAGAGGTATATATGGATTTAGAGCAGGGGATTGGAAATTAGATATATAAGTAGGGTGAAATAAAAATATGGAACGCTTCACGAATTTGCGTGTCATCCTTGCGCAGGGGCCATGCTAATCTTCTCTGTATCGTTCCAATTTTAGTATATGTGCTGCCGAAGCGAGCACACCATCCCAACCCTTACTTCACATCATTAGGCCTTGAGAAGTGGGTGGGCACAATGCTAAGTCTTGCTTGGTTATTGTCTTTAACTGGTTGAGGGATGAGAAAAGACACTGCATAGTCAAAAGATGCGGGGAGGGCAACCAAGGGCGCTTGGGCCTGAGGTTCCCATGCTCTAAGACATTCCATGGTTCTCAAATGTTTGGTTTAATTGCTCAAGCAACTTAATAAGAACATGAAAGTGTTGTTTTGACCCCTGAGTGTAATATATGCTTATTATAAAAAGTATAAACGTGAGGTTAGGAAGCAATTCTTATATACCTAGTAACTAAATATAGCTATCTTTATAACATGGTTTAATTACTATGTTTTTTTTTTCCTTCAATTTTTAAAAATTGGTGGTGATCAGACCATATTTTCATTTAAAAATTTAACCCTTCTTTTTGGATAATTCATGCATTCATTTTTGTTTTGAACCAACAATAAAGAAAACTATAAGGCAAACGTGTAAGTTCCCCTTATTCCTCTTCCCAGAGACAACCCCAGTTACCAGGGTGCTACTCAGCCTTTCTTCTATTTTCTGTAAGTTGAAGTCTACTTTTCTCACTCAGTGGAAAATAACCACTCACCAAGCTATCCCAAGCTGTGTATAAGCACATCGTTCAAAGGCTGCTTTATAGTCCACTGGGCAGAGGCACCCTAGGAAACCTCCCCTCCTCCTTGGCTGCACATCTCTACTCATTCTGGACCCCATCGAAGGAAGCAAAGCCAGAGAGTGGTCAAATAGAAACTCACGGTGGTTACAAATATAGATGGATTTTCCATGTCACAGCAACTGGAGGAGCAAACAAAGGCAGATCCTTTCCAAAGTGAAGATACTGAGTCACTCAGCCAAGGCCTTTTATTGAACCCTGTTTCTGTCCTCTGTGGTAGAAAATTAGAACGTGTTCTACTGTTTATTGTGTTCTCATATTTTAGTGCCTCGAGCAAGTCACCAGTGCTGTAACTGTAATTAATTCTGTTCTTTCTCTGTCCTGCACTGTGATATGAGTGGTTAAAGGGTAGAAATAGTACATACTTATCTTTACAGCCCTGTGCCCATTGTGAGGCTCTAATGGGCTTGGGATGAGTATCTACACTAATAAAAGAGAAACATGCAAATTGGTGTCACTCCACTACACCCACCAGCCAATCAGATGAGTATGTAAATTAACCCAACAAAGATGGCAGTTAATTTGCATATGCAGGCAGAAAGCGAAGACTGAAGACAACGTAGAAGGAAGCCAAGTGCTGCAGAAGGGAGCGAAGCTTCAGGGAAGCAAGCAGGGTGGCGGGGACGGGAGGGAAACAAGCTGGTGGTGGAGGTGGGAGGGAAGCAAGCGGGGTGGTGGAGGTGGGAGGGAAGCAAGCGGGGTGGTGGAGGCAGGAGCGAAGCCCACCTCGGCGAATTTTGCTCCCTTCTCTGCTTCACTCGGGCAGCAGGAAGCCATATTCTTTCAGGAATCTTCCTGCAATGGGCCTCTAGTTTGTGGAATAAAAGAGTGGGTGGAAGAAGCAACCCAAGTGTCATGACAGATGAATGGATAAACCAATGCAGTATGCACCTACAATGGAATGTTACTCGACCTTAAAAAGGCAGGAAATCCTAGCACATCCACAACATGGAAGAACCCTGAGGACAGTATGCCCAGTGAAATAAGCCAGACACAAAAAGAAAAATACCTTATCTGAGGTACCTACAATAGTCAAATTCATGAGGCAGAAAGTAAACGTGTTATTATCCCCTTTTATAGATGAAGAAACTGAGGCTGGAGCAATTGAATAGCCTGTCTTGGAAGGCGATGCTTTCCCACCACCAGGGGCTATTTAAAGGGGACCTGGAGTGAAAATTTCTATTTCAGACCGTTTTCTCCTGTGGGGCCCACTCAGTTTTCCAGAGTGATTTTTCAAAACAAAAATCAAATGAAGCCCCTTCCATGCTTAAAACCATCCAATGGCTTCCCATGGTAATTAAAGTACAATTTGAAATCTTTTCATTGGTCCCAAAGGCCCAAATCATCTGCCTCTCAATTATTTTTTGACTTGATTTCTCACCATACCACACCTTCCCTTGTTTCTTTACACTGCAGTGATGCTGTTGATCTCTCAGTTCCTCAAAATCAGCAAGGTTTTTCTGCCTCAGGACCTTTGCTCGTGCAGGACCCTTGGGCTGGAATGCACTTTTCCCTATCCTTTAGTCTCTGCTTACATGATCTGCTCCTGACCAGCCTCCCTAGAGTGGTCATCGCTTCTGTATTCTGCTGTCATTCATCCCCGCTGATTTTCTGCATATTAATAATCATCTGTACTTACTTTGTTAGCTTATTTGCTTGTTTGTGTGCTGTCTGCCTCTCTAACCTGAGAGTGAGTTTCATGAAGGCAGCAGGGACTTTGTGGGGCAGGAATGGTCATGCTCACCCATAAAAATGTTGTACAGATTAGATGAGACCCTGTATAGGAACTATGTGGCATTCAGTAGATGCCTCCTACATGAGATTGGGGGGGGGGGGGGGTAACTATGCTCCAAAAGTATGTTCGAAATCTAATTATTCATGCTTCACTCTATTTTCCATGTTTTATCTCACAGACATAAAGACTGCAGACAGATAGGGAAGGCATTCATGAATGCGTTTCTTTCCAAGGATCCTTGTAACAGTTCAGAGCAAGATTACCAGCTGCTGCTGAAGCTGACCAATCAAACCACACCCTGCCACACGGTAACTAGGTCAAGTTCTTGGTTTTAGAACTGAGGCTGAAAGCCAGAGGGAAGAGGTCACAGGACCAAAGATTGACCAGGATGAGGGAGGAGGGAAATCTGGACAAAAGAATGTAGGTGTGGCCCGAACTGGTTTGGCTCAGTGGATAGAGCGTCAGCCTGCGGACTGAAAGGTCCCAGGTAATATTCCGGCCAAGGGCATGTACCTTGGTTGCGGGCACATCCCCAGTAGGAGGTGTGCAAGAGGCAGCTGATCGATGTTTCTCTCTCATTGATGTTTCTAACTTTCTATCCCTCTCTCTTCCTCTCTGTAAAAAAATCAATAAAATATATTTTAAAAAAAGAAAAGAAAAGAATGTAGGTGTGGTTGGCGGGGATGGAGTTTATGGGGCTCATGGGAGAATAGGATGTGAGTAGGATTTAGGGCATTGGGGGAAGGGAGGTAAGAGAGAGAAATGGGATCACCCAAAGAGGAAAGGACACTTGGTTAAAAATCAGGCAAAACAAACAAACAAACAAACAAACAAAAACAACAACAACAAAAAACCCCAACAGGAAACCCAATCCAAACCAAACAAAAGAACCCAACTTTAGCTAATTACAAAACTCTCCCTGACCTCTGGTGATAAGAACAACAACAAAAACAAAACAGCAACAACAAGACAACCGCCACTTTTGCACTTGCCATCCTGTAAAACAAGCAGATCTGGTGCTACCCCTCCCCCCCTATTTCACCAGTGAGAAAGTGAATCCTGGGGGGTAGGTGACCAGTTGAAATGGCATGAGATTTGGAGCCTGGGTTTCAGTACTTTGAGTGAATCTCTTCTGAAGTCAGCACTGGCAGTGAAAATTCAACCTGCCCCCAGTCATCTTTGTGAAGCCCTTAAGCTGGATGACAGCCTCTCCTCCTCCCAGGGGTAGAGCTGGAACTCCTGGAGCAGGAGACCTCACCCAAAAGAGGTGCCCGTTACACAGACACCTGGATGACACTGTTGAAGGAGAGACTGTGCACCAGGCATGGGACAGAGCACTTTATTTGCATTGTCTCATTTAATCCTTCAGCATCCAAGAGCTTCTTACAATTATTTTTGTTACCATTGTACAGATGGGGAAAGTGAGGCTTTGGAAGGCTGTGGGTGTCCCAGGTCAGACAGCAAATCAGCAGCGATGCTGGGCTTCAAACCACACTCTCCACAGCCTCCGAGTTTGAGTAAATAGATTCATGGAGCTGAAGAGCATTCTGAAATTTGATTGTTTGTACCTTATAAGAGATCCTGAAAAAACACTCCCTGTATTTGCCCTTCTTCTTCTCCCCCCCCCCCTCCTCAACAAGAATCTTTACTGTGGCTCCAGGCTGAGTCCGAGCCTCCTGCAGTAGCTCTCAACTAGTCCCTTGTCCCTGCTCCATTGTTTGACCTCTCCAGATGCTAGCATGACCTTGTGGCCTAGCAGTCAGCTTGGTCTCTGGCCCTCTTCTCTTCTCTATCTACCTGCTTCTCCCTAAGGGATCTCCGGCAGTCCCATGGCTTTATAATTCCAAATGTATACGGTCAGCCCAAACCCCATCCTGAGCTCCTCGATGCGCAGCAGCCCAAATTTAATACACCCCAAACAAAACTCTGGAACCCCACCCCCGGACCATAGGGCCCTCACCTAGTCACTGGCACCACCCAGCTAGTCTAGAGAATGTTCTCCATCCCTCTCCTTCACCTCCCACATTCCAGCCACCACCCGGACCAGTCAGTCAGCGTCTCCACTCCCACTGCTATTGCTCTGTACTCCGAGCCACTGCAGCTCTTGCCTGGACCACTGTCACCACCTCCTCACTGGTTTCTCTGTTTCCACTCTTGCTCCTCTCTATCTGCAGGAGCCATGGGATTGATTTAAAATGTGAATCAGCCTGGCTGGTGTGGCTCAGTGGTTGAGTGTTGACTCCTGAACCAAGAGGTCCCCAGTTGGATTCCCAGTCAGGACACATGCCTGGTTTGTGGGCTCTATCCCAATAGGGGCACGCAGGAGGCACTGATGGATGATTCTCTCCGATTGATGTTTCTATCTCTCTATCTCTCTCCCTCTCTCTCTTAAAAAAATCAACAAAAAACATATTTTAAAAATAATGTGTGTTTTTTCTTTCTTAGAGTGTCTTTTGGAGCAAATCAAACCAGCTAGCTCACCTGTACACCAAGGTGCAGCAGGATATGTTCACGCTGGAGGACACACTGATGGGCTACATTGCTGACAACCTCAACTGGTGTGGAGATGCAGGCGCCTCTGGTGAGGATGGGGGCCATTGGGATCATCCAGGGACGGCAGGGTGAAGGAGCCCTGAGTTGTGCTGGGGGCCCTGAAAGGTCAGTGTGGAGGATGGGCCCCAGGTACCCACCCTGATGCCATCTAACCCCCCAATGACAACTCAGCCTGATGTAAAGTAGTGTCTTTTTAAAAAACATTCTTTTATTGATTTCAGAGAGAGAGAGAGAAAGAGAGAGAGAGAGAGGAGAGAGAGAACATCAATGATGAGAGAGAATCATTGATTGCCTGCTTCCTGCACACCCCCAACTGGGGACCAAGATTATAACCTGGGAATGTGCCCTGACCGGAAATTGAACTGTGACCTCCTGGTTCATAGGTCGATGCTCAACCACTGAGTCTCCAAGGCTGGGCTGAAATAGTGTTCTTTAGACCAACTCACGTGGTCATTCTTTCTTTTCTCCCATCACACTCCCTGAGTCCAGCGCTTTAACACAGTTTTTGCTGGGACTGTTCTAACAGCCTCACTGCCCACTCCTCAGTCAGCCTCCACGATCAGCCTCCACGGCTACCAAGGATTCTTTCCGTCTCTACTCTACAGCCTAAATAGCGATCTTTTGCCTCTGGGATAAGGCCCAAATTCCTCAGCATGGCCTGCCTCTGTCTTTCAGATATCTCATCTTCCAGGTTCCCGTCCCCATCCCTCCTGCTCTGGTGGTGCGAACCTAACCCACGAGGCGGTTTCACACCCCCGGGCCTTTGCACAAACTCTCTGCATGGAGCACCTTCTTCTCTCTCATCTGTCTGAGGACTCTTACTCATCCTTCAAAATCAAGTTCAGCATCAACCTTTCCTAATGGTGCTGCACACCACCCCCAACCCCAGTGGATCTTTCTCTGATTTATTCGATTATGCTGGATCCAGGGGTCTCTGGCAACAGGGCTTCTGTCTAATTCATCTCTATCCCCAGGACTTAATGCTCCAGTGCTTGTGCTGGAGAATGAACAGGTAAAGAAAATGTGGCATGTGTGCCTATGTATATATATATATATAAAGTGAAACTTTATTCAACCTTAGAATAAAGTCATTTTCAACAGCATGGATGAGTCTGGAGGGCATTCTGCTACGTGAAATAAGCCAGTCAGAGAAAGTCAAATACTGCATGGTGTTGTTTATATGTGGAATTAAAAAAAATTGAATTCATAAAAACAGAATAGAAAAGTGGTTGCCAGGGGCAGGGGGTGGGGAAATATGGACAGGCCGGTAAAACGGTGCAAACTTCCACTTATGAGATGAGGACGATCCAAGACCTAGTGTACGGCATGGTGATGATTGTGGATAATACTGGAGAAGCATAACTGAAATTTTCTGAGAGAAGAACCTACCTGTTCTCTCGCAGAGACACTTGCATAGATAAATGTGTGAGCTGATGGATGTGTTAGTTAACTCCAAGTGGGGAAATCTTTTCACAATGTACATATGTATATCAAATCATCGCATTGTACACTTTAAAATCTTACTATCATACTTGTCAATTATATGTCAAAAATAACTAGAAAAGATTGTGTACGAAGGCAGATATCCTCGGGAGAAGTGACATAGAAACTGTGTTCATGCTCTGAGTCTATTGTATCTCATAGAGGTTTGAGCCTGTCTTTGTTTTTAAAAATATGTTTTTATTGATTTTTAGAGAGATAGATAGAAACATTGTTGAGAGAGAATCATCAATTGGCTGCCTTCTGCACGCCTCCTACTGGGCATTGAGCCCACAATCCAGGCATGTTCCCTGTCCAGGAATTGAACGAGTGATCTCTTAGTTCATGGGTCGATGCTCAACCACTGAGCCACACTGGCTGGGTAGCCTGAGCCTGCCTCGATGGTGAGAGTGTAGAAAGACTCTGAGGCCATCTGACCCTAAGGTGTGGGTCTAGGGAGGAGGAGAGGAAAGCTGTGGACAGGAGAGCGTTGGCAGGAAGCAGAGGAGTGGTTGGGGAGAACGGCTGAGGCCCAGCTTTATGTCCGATTCCTCCTGCACTCTGGGACGATGTTGGGGGCTTGTCTCTGTCAGATGAGCTTTCTCAATTTCCCAGAACGATGACTCAAAGCTGGTCACCGTGTTCCTGTCTGGGGTTTGGAGGGTAAGGTAAGGACTTGGATGGGAGTCAGGGGCACTTAGTTAAATTGGGTCGAGACGTGTCCATTCTCCATCCTCCATCTTGGCAGCAATGCCATTGGATAATGGCTCTTCTTTGACTGAATAGCCAGGGAAGAATGGAGCTTAATTACACCTGTGACTTTCCACTTTAATTATTGTCTACAAACTATGTCTTTTAGAAATGAACTATCAGTCCTGCCCGCAATGGGGGAAAGACTGCATAAACAACCCCATGTCTGTGTTCTGGGACACGGTGTCCAAAAGGGTGAGTACCAGGCGTGAACTTCGAGAATTTGGGAGACCATTGGGAGACCACGGAATGGAGAGGCCATCTAGCCAGTGGTTCATTTGGATCCTCTTTGGATCACACATCTTTTTAGGAACAGAAGTTTGGGATTCTTTCCTGAGGAAAATGTCCCTGAGTACATTCTAGAAGATTTTTCACACACAATTTTAGGATATGCATGGCGGGGGCGGGGGGGGGCATGGGCTCCAGTAGGAGAATCCCTGGTCTTACCCATTTTTTCTTTGGCTTCGGCTGCCAGGAATCTCCTGCTTGGTTTAATCCTCTGGCCCAGGTCTTGGCCAATCCTAGATTCCTGGACCAGTCTTAGCAATTGGCACCTTCAGAACTTCCTGTGTGCCAGGCACAGTCCTAGGCTTCACATGGATTACAACCTTTCATCCTCACAAGTACCCTCTGAAGTAGGTACCATGAGTATCACACCATTTTACAGATGAGCAAATAGTGCTGCGGGCAAGAAAGCAATCTGCTGTCCACAGGGAGTGGCAGGTCTGTGAGTTAATCGCAAATTATCTAACTCCAGACCCAGAATCCGGCTGGGAAATACTCACCGTCTTCCCTGCCACTTTCTCCCTATTTCTGACTTCACCCTAAGCTACCTTTGTGGCTATTTCTTTTTCTTATAAGTCACTCCTTTGCATGCAAGCGGACTAGGAAAAAATGGGAAAGAAAAGAAGGAAGAAGTGAGGGAAAGAAAAAGAGGGAGAAAGTACAACTACACTACCTACAATTCTCCAAAATTAAATTCAGACACCGAGGAGCTGGGGCAGTGGAAACTCACACTTGTTAATTGCACATTTATGACAAGCCCTGAGCCAGGTGCCTTGCCTATGTCATCCCATTTAGTCCCCACAGTAGGTGCTGAGGGAAGGTTACAGGTGAAGAAATGGAGACTCAGAGGTTAGGGTCTCATCCAAGGCCAATGGGCTAGTAAGGCAATTCAGGTAAACCCTGGTAGAGACAAGGAGATAACCTGGGATTTGAAGTCAGGAGGCCACGTCAACGTGCACAGATCCTTTAACCATCTGTTTGACCTTCAGATTCCTCATTTGTGAAATGGAGATAAAACTGATGCCTGCCCCATAGGGTTACTGCAATGTTTAAACAAGATGCTACTATCCTTCTCACTAAGAGCATTCCTTTACTGCATATTTGTTGAGTACCTACTGTGTGCTGTGAAAAATCAGAGGCACTGTGTAGGTTTTGTTGTTTTTCTTGGGGGGGGGGGGGTTTCTTGCTTTTCCTGAGAAAAGTGTCTATTTTATCATTCTATGACATGTTTTGGGGCAGTGCTGCTGCTAAAAACTTTTAAAGTCAAGTCACATGTTGTATGTGGCAAACGCCTGCTTGTGTTCCCCATAGTGTCCTTGGAGCTAGGAGCAGAGTGGTGAAGGGGATCGAGGTGCACCCTACCATTGTGAGCTACCCTGGGACTGCGCCTTTATCTTGGCCAAATGCTTGCTCACAGATGTAGGTACATAGCCTTCTTTTATCAGAGTAGATCCTTTCTTTTTCTGACAAAAGAGGCAGTGCCTCTTGGGTTTGAATCCCCATTCCACTTTCTCGCTTCCAAGTAACCTTAGGGTAAATGGACTCAACACTTCCTTCCCAGGGCTCTGAGGATTGCATAGCATTGCAGGTCAGTGTTTGGCATCAACCCTGTGAGCACTCAGTCGAGTTAGCACTTGTGATTGACATTAATTGGGCCTCTGTCTTCTGCTCATCACCCCCAACAGAAAGATAGAAGCCACAGTGGGTTTTCACAGTTCCATTTCAAATTGCATAGTGGTATTTTATTACCAGCAGATGAAAGGCCAGACTTCTTGGCAAAGCCTTCCATAAAGGAACTTATCTATCCAACTTCAAAATCCACTGAAGTTGCCCCCAAAACACTACTGTTCTCCCAAGTCCCTTGGCCTTTCTGTTCGCAGCTGCCTCAGTCTTTGCCGGGGAAACCCTATTCATCCTTCAGCTTTTGTCACCCTATGTTATTTTTGTTTTTTCTATTTCTTTCCTAATCTCCATCACAGAGTGTTTGGACTGTTTAAAAAATTTTTATCTTTATTGTTGAAAGTATTACAAATGTCTCTCTCCACCCCCACCCCCCCTTGACTCCTTCCACCCCACTCCTACATGTTTGGACTTCTCCCTTCCTTTTTTACTCCCTACATATTTCCACAGTGCTCCAAGGCTCCCGGGCTGAGCAACAAGCAGACAGCCAGGCTTGCAGCTCTCAAAGAGCTCTCAGTATCAGTGGCCAAGCCTACAGGAAGCTCATCCTCACCATGAGCCAGTCCCAGGGGATGGGCTTCCTGGAGGAAACACATAGATTGCTTTGTTTTGTTCATATTGTTTCCTCCAGTTCCTAGCAAGGAGTCCAGCTGAATATTGCATGAGGAAACAAAACTCTTTGCTTAATAATATTCATTCATTCATTCATACATTCCGCATTTCTCTTTGTGCCTGTGCGGGCCTCAGTGGCGCCTTTCTTGGTGTCCCCATTCCCCTTACCCCTGGATCGGCCACCCTGCTCCCTAAGTGAAATGCACAATGTCTACAGTTTATGGCACCAAGAAAGCACTTTTCTCTTCCTCCTCCAGCAATGTTCCTCTTACTCAGCTGAACCTCTGAGCCACCTACATATTTAGTAACAATGGTGTTGAACTTCATGTGCAAACACAGATGAGAGCAACTGCTTCCAGAACTCTTCTGTGTAGCATAAGCCTCCAGTCATTGGGCTGAAAGCACATAGACCTGGGAATGCTGAGCTGGAGCCATCCAGGGTACCTTCCCCCCCTTAACCACCAGCGCTGAGAACTGTTTTGGGTGCAACTGCTGGGGCTTGCTGATTACGTTTACATGCTGAGGAATTGTGGGTTTTCTTTTTCTCTTTAAGTTTGCAGAAAATGCCTGTGGTGTGGTGCAGGTGGTGCTCAATGGGTCCGTCAGTAACACCTTTGATAAAAACAGGTATTGGGGAAGGAGGGTGATGGGAGCTGGAAGAGGGTGTAGGGAGGATAAATGGTGATGGGGGACAAAAACAGGTACTTATTTCTTTGCATTCTATTTGCAAGGGTTAGCACAGCCCCCTATTAGATAGTTTGTCTATAGAAAAATATACTTTTCATGTTTAAGGTTAGTCCTGAAGTTTTGGGCCCCCCCCCAAAAAGGTAAAAATTTTCTATTCTATGGAGAGATTTTTCTTTCTAAGTAAAAATTTTTTTGTCCTTGAGCTGTTTCCTCCTCCTCCTCTTGGCTTTTGGAAGTCTGATGGAATGTTTTCAGCTCTCTCCTCCATTACACTCCATGCTGCCCATTTCCTGCCTTTGTTCACGCTGTTCCCCCACCTGACCTGCCCCCTCGGTCCTTCTGCCTATTTGAATCCTCACCAGCCACGAAGATCTGTCCTTACCCCTGTTTCCTCCATGAACATGTCCAGTACCAGTCCAGCACCACAACTATTGGGAACATCAGGAGCCGTGCTGTGCTCTTGCCCTTCACTATCTCCTTGTCGTCAGCACTTCAGTTAAAGGCGGGACTCCAAGAGGCCATCCCGTATTACATAGGGGACTTTATGCAGGCACTTAACCTCTTTGAGCCCCTGTAGTGTGTACCTGCAGAGGTGGTGGTGCTAGGAAGATGAACGGAGACAGTGTGTGAAAAATGATGAGCTCTGTGCTGACAGAGAGAAGGTGCACAATGAGTATCAGCTATTATTCTCTCATTTAATCCACACCATTGACACATCAATACCTTCCTCCTCTGCTGCCTTCCATACTTACAGTTTTCACCACTTGGATTACCTTTTCAGTCTTCGTTCTCCAACCTTTCCTGGGATAAGGCTGGATTGAGAGGAGGGACCACTCTAGGGGCCCCAAATTAAGTTCCCTTCTCTCCTGTTTTAATATTTAATTCTATGAAGAAGATTTGTCCTTTTGTCTTCTGCTTTTGACCTCAACCTTGTGGGCTTTTGGATGAAAGTGCTAACATTCCAGAATTTTATAATCTGGTATGAGGGACCTAAGTACTTGCAATGGGTGTGGCAGGTGACAGAGACTAATGGGGAGGGGTTTAGAAGTGGTGTTAGAGCAGGACATCAGGGTCTTTCTTTTTTCTAATGTATTTTGATTTATTTCAGAGAGGAAGGGAGAGGGAGAAGAGAGATAGAAACATCAGTGATGAGAGAGAATCATTGATCAGTTGCCTTTTGCATGCAACCTGGGCATGTGCCCTTGACTGGAATCAAATACAGGACCCTTCAGTCTGCAGGCCAACACTCTATTCTCTAAGCCAAACCAACTAGGGTGCCAATGTCTTTCAAAGCTGTGCTCCAACTTACCTGAGCATGTGGATTGCCTGGGGATTGCCCAACTGCAGATTCTGGTCCAGCAAAGGGTGGTGGACTGAGATTCTGCCATTTTAACTAGCTCCCAGGGGATGTCATTGTGTTGGTTTAAGGTCCAGTCTTGGGAAAGCAAATACTTAAAGAATCAACATCAATGTCCAGATAAGAAATCTCATTTTGATAATCTTATCCACTGGGGGTCATGCTGAAAGAGTAAAGGTGGCATCAGTCCCAGAGGGTGGGTTCTAACCAATGGCACCCTACCTGCTGGCTTTTCACAGGGGCTAGGGGTGCCTGAAGTATTCAGTTCGGTGTCAACAATGTTCTTTGTCTCTTCTATCTTAGCACTTTTGGACGTGTGGAAATCCATAATTTGCATCCAGGGAAAGTTTCTAGACTACAAGCCTGGGTGATGCATGACATTGGAGGAGTTCACAGGTATATGTTACTACTTTGTACCCATATAGTCTCGGGTTTACTTTAGGAATCGATCAGCAAAACAATCCATAGTCTCAAGAATGCATTGAGGAAAGACTGGCTCAGGAAATGAATGGGGCCTTATTCTACATTCAGCCCATCCCAACAACCTCTCAATTTTATCTCTATAATAGGTTTCTACCTAGTTTGCACCTTAGGCTCCCCTGCTGACCTGTGAACTCTCAGAGTTGACCTCTGCTTCACCTCTTTATCCCAGAGCTTTGTGCAAGGCCTGCCACCTAGAAGAAAATGACTCAGGAGATGTTTGCAAGATCTTGTTATTTTAACATTTTCTTCTTTCTTTCCCAGTCACTCATGCTCGAGTCCTATCATAAATGATTTGAAATCTATTTTAAGCAAGAGGAAGATTTCATTTACCTGCCAGGATGACTACAGGTAATTGATTTGTTCTTGAAAAAGAAATAGCCATCTTGCCATCTATAGGCATCTTCCCTTGGGCCTCGATGGTAATCTGGGATGGTGACCGATGGTGATATCTCTTCCTTCCTCTCTCCATCCCGAGCCTAGCCCTTAGGTGTCCCCAGCTAGTGACCTTCTGAAGAAAACGGGTTGCTGCTTTTGCTGTTTCTTGATCATTAGCTGACATTCATAGCCCTTGTCTGTGCCATGCCAGAGCCAAACATTTTCACCTCCACATATCATCATCAAACATCCCTTCTCAGTATTTATTTTTATGACTTAACAAGTGAAATGAAGCTAAACTGGGCCTCACTTTAAGTCACTCACTCCTAAACATGAGCTTTCTCCATGTTGTCGCTGGAGGAGAGGAACTTGTATGGATGCTAAGTGATCAACTCATACCTTTGTTGCTAACAAAGGGGCTTCTTTCCTTGATGAATTGAATGGTAGATGCATTGCTCTGCCTCTAGATCTCTTTTTTTTGCTTTCTTGTCACAGGCCTATCAAGTTTCTTCAGTGTGTGAAAAATCCTGACCATTCGTCTTGCAGTTCTATAATATGAGCCATCGGCACGGTGCTTTACAATCTTTGAGCCCTTGTGGTGTACATGGCTGTGTGTGACTCAGGAGACACGCTGATGGAAAGCTGAGGATTTGGAGGATCTTCTGTCATCATGTCATACCAGAGATGGAAGCATTTCCCCCCAAAGTCTTAAAATAGCTTGTTATTGGCATAGTTTTTATTTTGATCTTTTAACATTCAAGAAAAGATTAATTATTATATAAAATAAAAATGAAATTTTTATGTTATTTTAATTTTCATATGATGCTTTTATGTTGTTTATATGTTGGACAGAATACGACTCTGTCTGGAAATAACATTTCCCAAAGACTATCAGGAGCTTCCAGGTTCTTCAGGAGGGCAATAACAGTTTGGAAGCCTCTTAGTCAAGAAGAACACTCAAAATTAGCCCACAGACTGGTCAGGCACAGAAGTCATTCTTGTCCTGAGGACACTCGGCTGTCACTTTGCCACTGTGAGATGTGGCCACTGCTGCTTCTGGGAATAGCAGTAACCAGAGTAGATGGTTCATGGTGATGGCCCCTGCCTCAGACTCATCAGCCTCAGGTCCATGGCTGCACAGATCCACCTGCCACAAAGGACGTGGAACATGGAAAGTGCTTAGAACAGAGTTCAGAGCTCAGTTTTTCTACCTGTGAAATGGGGGTGATGACACTGCTGACCTCTGGATTGTCTTGAGCATTTGAGCAAGATGCTAGAAGTATAAATCTCAGAATTGCACTTGATATTAGGAAGAGCTCTGTTAAAGTTAGTTTTTTAATTTAAAAAAATGTTGGAACCTGTTTTTATTCCTGAGGAAATTCCTTGACTAGCCTACTTCTTTAGAAGCTGAGGCCTCGGAGTAATGGAGATGGGAAGGTTTTGCCCTCTTGACAATCAGCAGGGTCATACACACTCTCACAAAAGGCTTGAATAGTCTTGGATGGTTAGAACTTGCCCACCTGTGGGGACTGAATAAGGTATCCTCCTGAAATCTTTAACTAAGAGCTGGCTCCCATCTCAAGATTAACATTGACAATGGTATTAAGAGGTGATGCCCCTCACCCTGCCCCTTGCCACCAAATCTAAGGATTTAATGTTTGTAATTGTCATTCTGTAGCCACCATGAGTTCAACAACTTCCCCTGGCATTGCCGATTCAAGCCCTGCTTGATGACCAGGGCCCACCACTCTGGTGACAGTAAAGGTGTGCATATCCCTTAGTAGAATGAAATCAGAAGACACAATGTGTTGGAAATACCACTTCACTCCAGTGTAATCAGTGCACTGAAAGAACATTGGGGAAGGGTGAGACTGAGAAGGAATGGGGTAGCTAACCCAAGTCTTCGATACAAGAACAAATCCCCCTTTGTGAATACTACTTAATAATCAGTTCAGTTTCCACAGAGTTGCCTTCCAGAGAATTTCCCTGAAGTGGCAGAATAATCAGATCCAAGTTGACTGCTGGAGGAAGAGAGGCCCCTTTGGAGCCACTAAGTCTCAGATCACTCTTGGTTGCTCAGCATTAATGACTTTGGCCCATAGAACTCAGAGCTTCTCCAAGCACAGATTGCTTGGACCAGTGAGGCAGAAGGAAGTGGTCATGGGTGTCCTTCCTGCTTTCAGCTTCTAGAACATGGGAGGAGTAATTGGGTCAGTGCTGTCAGACTGGATTGCTTTAAAAATGTGTTGTTTTTGCCCTGACTGGTTTGGCTCAGTGGATAAAGCGTCGGCCTGCAGACTGAATCACTCACTCCTAAACATGAGCTTTCTCCATGTTGTCGCTGGAGGAGAGGAACTTGTATGGATGCTAAGTGATCAACTCATACCTTTGTTGCTAACAAAGGGGCTTCTTTCCTTGATGAATTGAATGGTAGATGCATTGCTCTGCCTCTAGATCTCTTTTTTTTGCTTTCTTGTCACAGGCCTATCAAGTTTCTTCAGTGTGTGAAAAATCCTGACCATTCGTCTTGCAGTTCTATAATATGAGCCATCGGCACGGTGCTTTACAATCTTTGAGCCCTTGTGGTGTACATGGCTGTGTGTGACTCAGGAGACACGCTGATGGAAAGCTGAGGATTTGGAGGATCTTCTGTCATCATGTCATACCAGAGATGGAAGCATTTCCCCCCAAAGTCTTAAAATAGCTTGTTATTGGCATAGTTTTTATTTTGATCTTTTAACATTCAAGAAAAGATTAATTATTATATAAAATAAAAATGAAATTTTTATGTTATTTTAATTTTCATATGATGCTTTTATGTTGTTTATATGTTGGACAGAATACGACTCTGTCTGGAACTAACATTTCCCAAAGACTATCAGGAGCTTCCAGGTTCTTCAGGAGGGCAATAACAGTTTGGAAGCCTCTTAGTCAAGAAGAACACTCAAAATTAGCCCACAGACTGGTCAGGCACAGAAGTCATTCTTGTCCTGAGGACACTCGGCTGTCACTTTGCCACTGTGAGATGTGGCCACTGCTGCTTCTGGGAATAGCAGTAACCAGAGTAGATGGTTCATGGTGATGGCCCCTGCCTCAGACTCATCAGCCTCAGGTCCATGGCTGCACAGATCCACCTGCCACAAAGGACGTGGAACATGGAAAGTGCTTAGAACAGAGTTCAGAGCTCAGTTTTTCTACCTGTGAAATGGGGGTGATGACACTGCTGACCTCTGGATTGTCTTGAGCATTTGAGCAAGATGCTAGAAGTATAAATTTCAGAATTGCACTTGATATTAGGAAGAGCTCTGTTAAAGTTAGTTTTTTAATTTAAAAAAAATGTTGGAACCTGTTTTTATTCCTGAGGAAATTCCTTGACTAGCCTACTTCTTTAGAAGCTGAGGCCTCGGAGTAATGGAGATGGGAAGGTTTTGCCCTCTTGACAATCAGCAGGGTCATACACACTCTCACAAAAGGCTTGAATAGTCTTGGATGGTTAGAACTTGCCCACCTGTGGGGACTGAATAAGGTATCCTCCTGAAATCTTTAACTAAGAGCTGGCTCCCATCTCAAGATTAACATTGACAATGGTATTAAGAGGTGATGCCCCTCACCCTGCCCCTTGCCACCAAATCTAAGGATTTAATGTTTGTAATTGTCAAATGTAGCCACCATGAGTTCAACAACTTCCCCTGGCATTGCCGATCCAAGCCCTGCTTGATGACCAGGGCCCACCACTCTGGTGACAGTAAAGGTGTGCATATCCCTTAGTAGAATGAAATCAGAAGACACAATGTGTTGGAAATACCACTTCACTCCAGTGTAATCAGTGCACTGAAAGAACATTGGGGAAGGGTGAGACTGAGAAGGAATGGGGTAGCTAACCCAAGTCTTCGATACAAGAACAAATCCCCCTTTGTGAATACTACTTAATAATCAGTTCAGTTTCCACAGAGTTGCCTTCCAGAGAATTTCCCTGAAGTGGCAGAATAATCAGATCCAAGTTGACTGCTGGAGGAAGAGAGGCCCCTTTGGAGCCACTAAGTCTCAGATCACTCTTGGTTGCTCAGCATTAACGACTTTGGCCCATAGAACTCAGAGCTTCTCCAAGCACAGATTGCTTGGACCAGTGAGGCAGGAGGGAGTGGCTATAGGTGTCCTTCCTGCTTTCAGCTTCTAGAACACGGGAGGAGTCATTGGGTCAGTGCTGTCAGACTGAATTGCTTTAAAAATGTGTTGTTTTTTAAGTGTCATCCATGACAATTAACATCAAATACTTTCTTGTTAAATTAACAAAACAGACATTTCTGTAATAATTTATTACAGAATCATGAAAGAATTATAGAACGTTATTGCTACAGAGCAGTAACTCAACCTCTTCTCTTGGCAAGTGAAGAAGCGGAATCTCTCTCCTGGGAGTCCTAGAGGGTGGGTGCTGGGGAGTGTACAGGAAGCAGCTGAATTGATGTTTCTCTCTCATCAATGTTTCTAGCTCTCTATCCCTCTCCCTTTCTCTCTGTAAAAAATCAATAAAATATATTTAAAAAATAAAAATGTGTTGTTTTTTAAGTGTCATCCATGACCATTAACATGTCAAATACTTTCTTGTTAAATTAATAGACATTTCTATAATAATTTATTACAGAATCATGAAAGAATTATAGAACGTTATTGCTACAGAGCAGTAACTCAACCTCTCCTCTTGGCAAGTGAAGAAGCGTAATCTCTCTCCTGGGAGTCCTAGAGGGTGGGTGCTGAGTGGTTGGCAGTAGCTTAAGAGTCAAGATTTTCCTCACTCGATGTCTCTCTTTCACGTCACAAAGCTTAAGACCTCACAAACAGGAGAGGTGGAGATGACTGGTTCTTGCTTAGTATTTATTATTTTCTTGTTCTTCTTGTTAAATAAACAGTAATCATCAACTCCCCATTGTAAACTAGAAACCTGGTTTCCAGCCCACAGAATACATTCTCAGCTCTATAGTACGGTCTGGCCAATGGCATGTGAGTATGCATGATTCATACAATTGCTTGGTTATTTTTAAAGACAGAGACACTACCCTGATTTTCCCCTTTCCCTTTCCTTTGCTGAACAATAATGCAACTCCAGTAGCAGCCTGAGACCTCAAGATGAAGCCAGAGCTTGTGGATGGCAAATCTGACTGGTCATAGAGAAGACTTCTTCGTCCCTTCCCCATCCTGAGTCACGGTCACCCAGACTTGACCTGTTTTCTTCATTACTTTATCCTTCACCCCAGGCATGTGTTTCCATGACACCCTGTTTCATTCTTGCCTCTGCATCTCAGCTCCCCACTCTGGACTTGGCTTTGCTGGCCTCTTCAGCCTCACTATAAAATGACTTACCGATTGTTCATTCAATCACCAATATTAGTTGGTCCTTTTCCTGGATAGAGTCTGACCTTTGAATTGAAGAGAAAGGTCAACGTGTAGTTTTAACAACATGTGATGGAAATACATTTTATCTGAATAAATTGTGTATGGAAAGAAAAAGGGTTGGTAGAATCAGGTGGAAATTGCATAGATTATTATAAAGTGTTTGAAATGTAAGTTAACATGATGTTTCCCTTTAATTTAACTCACGTAAGACATTAAATTCATGAGATGTCACCACATTGTGTACACATCTGTATGTTTTGAATCAGAAACGTGAACTTGAATATGAAACTTCAGAACCAAGTAAAGTGTGTTTATCTATATCTTTTATATTCAGCAGCTTTGGGACTTGGGTGTTTTAAGAGTCTTTGAGGGCATAAAATTTAAGGAGACATGCATATTCTGATGCTTAGTCAAGGGAAATTTTCCCATCCAGAAGTTATGTGAGCTTCAGAATCCTCACCTGTAAAGAGAAGACAGTACCTACCCACATACCTGCCAACCTGACAGCTATAACACTTTCATGCCAGAACACAGTGTAGGCACTAAAAACAAAGTCCTATGGGTCAATGCAAGCTTCCAAAGGTCATGTTCACCTGGATTTAAAGTTCTAAAAGTTGAAGACTTACTTATGGAAGGAGATTGTATAACACCCTGCTTGAAGGGAAGAAAGAGAGAGAAGTGCCGAGTCATGCTCTGTAGAGGTCATGGTGGATGTAGGCCCAGATGTCCAGGCAGAAAGAGGAAGCTGTTTGGAAATGGGGGTAGAAAATGGTGTGTACTCTAGAATTAGGTTCAAATCGCAGCTCTGGCATATGCTGAAGTTTTCAGGGACTATAGGCAAGTCATTTCCTGTCTAGTGCTCAGAGAACACACGTGTAAAATGGGGTTGGTAATGACAGCTACATCCTAGAGATGTTGGGGTACTAAGTGGCCTGGTGTACTTACTGTGTTCAGTGCAGGGACTAGTGTGGGGTGAGAAGGCATTAAATAGTCCTTATTATTAGGGAAGGTTAGAAAAACATTACCTAGGATATAAAGTGTTACGGTGGTCTCTAGCTTGTTTTTCATGTTATCCAAGGTTCTTAGTCACATGGAGCATATTCCTAAGTGACAAAAAAGATAGGATTCATGGCAAAACATTCTACCTGAGTCCTACAGTGAGCAAGTCACATCACCTTTCTGAGCCTCAGTTTTCTCTTGCATAAAATGGGAATGACATTTTACTTACCTCACTGAGAGGATCTGAGATCTAATGAGAAAATGCAGGGGGAAAATGTTAGGAAAAGCATGGGACAAAGGTGAATTATTGATGTGGTGTTGGTGATGATGACAATGACATGAGTTTTTTCAATTCTCATATTGTAATTTGGGTCAAAAATAGAATTTCATAAACCTGGCTCTACTTAAAATGCCCTTATGGGAAAAGCATGGGACAAAGGTGAATTATTGATGTGGTGGTGATGATGATGACAATGACATGAGTTTTTCAATTATCATCTTGTAATTTGGGGCAGAAATAGAATTTCCTAAACCTGGCTCTACTTAAAATGCCCTTATAAAAACTGAGTATGTAAAGGAAACCTATAGCAAATATTCAAGGTCAGTAAAATACCAGAATACTACCTAGCAAAGGATAGCCAGTGTGTAAACAAATATAAGAACTGCCAGCAGAGGGAGGCAGATACTGACACAGGTACAGTAGCCCATTCTTCTCATCCCCAGAGTGGATTTGACAATACAGATGGTGTAGCATCTCTAGGCTGTTGTTTAGCAAAGGGAAGGAAAATTGGGGCAGTGTCTCTGTCTTTAAGAATAACAGGAAATCGCATGAATCATGCACACTCAGACCCCACTGTAGAGCTGAGAATGTATTCTGTGGACGGGAAACCAGGTTTCTAGTTTAAAATGGGAGTTGATGAATTCTGTTTATTTAACAAGAAGAACAAGAAAATAATAAATACTAAGCAAGAGTCAGTCACCTCCACTACTCCTCTTCTGTGAATCCCTCCTTGACCACCCCATATATGTTGTACCCCTCCATTCTTCTTACAGCCTTCTGCCCCTTCTCTGCATTAATTTTCTCCTATTAATTAATTTAAAACTTTCATGGTACTTCCTGTGTGCTAGATACGATCCTGAGTATTTTAAAAATATCTTGCTTACTTCTCGAAAAAATCCATATGAAGTAGGCATTATTTTTATTTGCATTTCATAGATGAGGGACAGAAAAGTGTGTTGCTTGACCAATGTTCCAGAGTGAATGTTGATGGAGTCTGGCTGTACAAACCCCACTCCTCAGTCTACTCAGCTACTTCTCATTGCACTTAGCGCAGTGGAACACAGAATTTCAGTATTCACTTATTTATTTTCTGTCTCCCTTACTGGAATGCAAGCTGTAAGAGGGCAGGAACTTTGTTAGTTCCTGGTCTCCACCTCCAAGACACAGTTTATAGTAATGGTCTCCTTCTTCTTCGTCTCTAAGCTTTTAGAACAGTGGTTCTCAACCTTCCTAATGCCGCGACCCTTTAATACAGTTTCTCATGTTGTGGTGACCCCCAACCATAAAATTATTTTCATTGCTACTTCATAACTGTAACTTTGCTACTGTTATGAATCATAATGTAAATATCTGATATGCAGGATGTATTTTCATTGTTACAAATTGAACATAATTAAAGCATAGTGATTAATCACAAAAACAATATGTAATTATATATGTGTTTTCCGGTGGTCTTAGGCGACCCCTGTGAAAGGGTCATTCGACCCCCAAAGGGGTCGCGACCCACAGGTTGAGAACTGCTGTTTTAGAAGACAGACCCTGTTATTTTCATTACTTAATTACAATACATAGTGCTTATTGTTTGAAACTTGAGTATAACAGATTAAAAAACAAAACTAACTCAGAAAGATTGAAATAAAGCAGATCCTAAAATCAATACAAACAGCAGAAAATTAACCCAACCGTATGTCATATTGATAACTCAACCATCCAGACACAGGGAATTAATTCAAGTCTTATTTGAACATAATACCCGCTGTGCAACAGTAAGGGCGAAAACCATCACAAATAAATCTTGAACTTTAATTAACAGTAGGTATTAACATTTTTCATGTTTTGTAGGTTAGACCAAATGAGTACATAGAACACGTATACAAAATGGGAGACTGTGAGAAAAACACTGTGGTGTTGGCTTCGAATTGGTGGGATCGCTATGAACTCATACATATTTGCAGGGGCAGAATCATTAGCTACATTGCTATTTTGCTGTATTTATTTTAATTCCTCTGACATCATAATTCAACAACCTTTGTTGAATGCTTGCCATATTCCAGACACTGTTCTGAGCACTTCACATGATGAGCTATTTTACTTAATCCTCGCCTGTGCACTGTGTGACATGTACACTTGTTATCAAAGCAATGAGAAGCTTGCCCAAGGTCATGGCAGAGCTGGGTTTTGTCTGACCCCAGAATTGTGCTTATAATCACAATAAGACAAGTTAATATTAAAGCCTTTTAGCCCCATCTTAAAGCATTCTCATTCATTTGTGACGCTGAATGAGATCTGACTTCTGAAATAAATAAGCTTATTGGGGGAAAAAGACCCACTGGAATCACTTAATTTATCAATAAAAGTATTTGTGCCATTTGGCATAGAGCATATTCTAAGTTGCCTGGGAGGCAAGAAACGTAGGCTTGAGGTCATTTGATCTTGCAACTCCTCAAGAGAAGCCAGAAATACAGACTTATGTGACTTTTCTCAAATCTTAAATTAAGAAAACATAACATCATGACATACCAGTATGTGGCCCTCAAGCCAATACCTTGTGATTTTTAGATCAGATGAACTCTGACGTCCCTTTAAAGACTAGTTGTAGAAAACAAAATGATCTCTTAAATTGTGATGCTCAAATGCAATTGTCTGGTTTATCTTCTCAGAACTTTTCAAGGTTTCATTGGGATAGTGGACAAGTCTTGGGACAACATCTCTTGGGCCAACACCTTCTTACCTGTAGAATGAAGTGGCCTCTGGGGAAGGGAGAATGGTGCTAATATATATTGAGCACCTGTTAAATGTCAGAGACTTGTCATGAATCATATCAATTGTATTAGTCATATTAGTCAGGATTCACCAGAGAAACAGACCAATAGAATGTATATACACAATCTCTTGGCTGTATTCTGATCTCTCTCTCTCTCTCTCTCTCTCTCTCTCTCTCTCTCTCTTTCTTCCTTAAACCATAGAGTCTATAAATCATCCATGTGTGGAAAGCAATACTGTTTTAGGGAGATTAGTGTAGCAACAGCTTGTAGGATAGTCTGAGGAATCTAGGAAACCCCATAAAAGAGAAAACAATGTAGAAAGCCATTTAGGATCAAGGAAGGTGACCTTGGTTTTGACCACAATCCAAGAGACCAAAGTACCCAGTGCCTCCCCTTCCCCACCACATGCTATCCGATACCCAGTTAGCTTCCAGCAATTCATGGTAATAATTTCCACCTTCCCTAATAAGGGCAGCCCAACTTAAGCAATTTTCTAATGAATACTCTATGATTTCTTTGAAAGTGATGAACATTCATTATTTTCCCGGAAGTCTTTGCTGTGATTTTGTTTGTTCCAAGATCAGAGAAAGTTGAAAACACCATTGAAAGGGGTTAACTCTCTTGGCTTCTCACGACCCATCTCCTTAGTTACACCATGTTCAATTAGGTCAGACAGTGCCACTCTGGATGTGATTTGGCATGGAACCACAATGGCCAGACTCATAATTTGGAAGGCGTCAATTTATCTTTACATCTCACACTTTATCTTGGCTTGGCAGAAATTTATTAGCAACTGGAGAAGTTTACATTAAAATGTCCACATTTTAATTAACTTTCAAGTACCCTTGTTTGAGTTCAGTTAGAAGTGTTTGCCAGAGAGAGGTAGTTAAATACATTTATTTGAGCCAATATAGTAAAAAGCCAAACAAATATGTTTTGGGGGAAGAAATGATATTGTAAAATATTTGGCCTATAATTTGTCCTTTTAGCTTGAGAGTGACAATATGTTGACTTTTTCTCTCCAGTCTGAAGACCAAGTATAGTCAATTAAGAATGAATTCTAAATAAACAGGTGGCAAAGAAAAAGTAATGGATATAATTTTTGGATGACAGATTCTAGATTGGAGTAAATAAAACATCAGGATTTGGTCCCAAACTCTTAAGTCCAGGCTCTGCATTTCTTGATGTGTATGGTGATTTTGTCAGACTCAATTTGGGGAAATCTTTAAGTTCCTTTTGTTGTGTAATCTATCTGAGGTCAGTGAGAAGTACCTCAGAGTTCCCTTTTCTCAGTTTCAAAATGAAAATGATTCATAAAATACTCAAGCTATATTTTTTTTCTGTACAAAAGAATTAAATAGCAACTCTGCATATCCCAAATCTTGAAATTCACAACTTGCTCTTTAAACTTCTGTTGAATTGATATATCTTATTCTTGAATGCCTCAGACTTTGCAGAGTGGAGAGAAAAATTCGAGGTTACATGTAATATAAATATTATAGCAAATGTTTTTTGAAATACTTGGTAAAATAAACATCTATTTATTGATAAAATAATTTTTATAACTTTGTATAGAATCACAGAACAGCCCTAGCCTGTTTGGCTCAGTGGATAGAGCGTCAACCCCCAAACTGAAAGGTCCTGGGTTTGATTCATGTCAAAGTCACATACCTGGGTTGCAGACTCCATCCTTGGCCCTGGTTGGGGAGTATGCAGGAGGCAACCAATCAATGTGTCTATCTCACATTGGTATTTCTCTCTCCCTCTGTCTCTCCTCCTCCCTCCCACCTTCTACTCTCTCTAAAAATCAATGGAAAAATATTTTTGGATGAGGACTAATAAAATAAAATTTGGAAAACGTGCTAATAAGAGGAAGAAGAAAATATAACCACTTCTAATTCCATCACTTACAGTTAATTGCCATTTTCATATTTTTTATGTAATGTTAAACTTAATGCCTGAAAGCAAGTCATTACATGCAAAGTATTAGTTCATTGACTATGTCCTCAAGTCTTTATTATTATGAAATGTATGTACTTATAAATACGTTTTTAATTGCAATCATAGCATGTGCACTGTTTTGTAACTATCAAGCTAACATATACCTCAAAATTGCAAGCCAAGATGAGTTTTCTGTTTCAAAACAGTGCCCTTGGAAATACTTTCATGACTTAAAACAAGTTGGTAGATGTTTTGCTTTGAACCAACCTAAGGCATATGTGTGCTGTAGGTTAGGTTCCTTGGGAAATGGACTTTGAGAAGGTGATTTGAGAGCAGAAAGTTTATTGGGGTGCTCTGAGATAAGATCAATACTTTGGGAGGGAGACAAAAATAATCAGAATTAGGCAAAAGGAGAAGTCTCACTGAGGAATGCTACTCAGCCTTAAGAAAGGATGAAATCTGATTTTTGAGCAACCCAGTGTTTACCAATTATAAGAATGATATTTTATTCTTCATCTGCCTTAATTCTTTGAATATTCTCAACTTGGGTGCTATTTCTCAGGCCCTTAAAGCCTTAAGACATGTTTATAGAGGAAATTTGGAAACTTCAGAGACGCACGCACAAAAAAATAACATCCATAATTTCACCAAACAAGGACTACAGTTAATATATTTCCTTCTGCTCATTTTTTAAGAGCCCTATAACAAATTACAATAAACTGGGAGGCTGAAAACAACAGAAATCTGTTCTCTCACAGTTCTGGAGGCCGGAAGTGCAAAATCAAGGTGTCAGCAGAGCCATGCTCCCTCTGACACTGGGTAGAACCTTCCTTGCCTTTTCCCCGTTCCTGGTCATGGCTGTGATCCTCGGCGGTCCTTGGCTTGAGCACTCCAAACTCTGTCTCTGTCATCACACGGCATTTTCCTCTTCTTATAAGGCCACCAGGCACAGTGGATTAGGGCTCACACTAATGACATCTTAATTTGATAACATCTGCAAAGACCCTGTTTCCAAATAAGATCACATTCTTAAGTATTGGGGATTCTGATTTCAACATTATGAAGGGAACACAGTTCAACCCATAGCATGCATGTAATGGTTACCTCCCCCCGCCCCCCCAGCACTTAATTTGGGTCACTTAATTTGGGTCAAGAACTATTCTACGTCCTGCATAGAATTTCATCTTTTAAAGTTGTGCCAAATTTTAAGAAAATATAACATAAAAATATCAGCTTCCAGGATAGAAAATGACTCTGAAGTGATTCATAATCTTAAAAATGATTTAAGCTCTATAAAAGTTCACTGCTGATTTTCTTACAGTGGAGACTTCTGTTTGGTTCAGATAGGATTTGACTTACACAAGTGTTGTTTACACAAAACTTTAAAAGATGGGCTCTATTGTGAACAGTAAGGCCCACTTATAATAAAGTTAATGAATATACTGTCTACTTCTTTCAGGAAGCATGTTTCCTTTACTGACTTCTGAGAAATTATCAATTGAAATATGTCTGGTCAAGGAATTAGGGAGCAGAGTAAGAGTTGGTATATAATTGTGTGCTGAATTGTGTGGTACTAACTAAACATAGCTGTGCTTTGAAGTCTATATGTCTGTAAATAAAATCTAGAAATTCAAGTTCTATATGCAACTAGAATGGAGTATGAAGAGAAGGAATAAAAATTTTATTATCAATTTGGGAGAACCTGGGATTGTATTCTAATCTCAGCTCTGCTCTTCACTCTTTTTGTGAGCTTGGGGAAGGTAATTAACTCATCCTAACCCTGTTTTTTCTGTGTATTTTTCTTCCCCAAATTTAGTGCTTTAGAAAAATAAGTATTTTATTGGGCATGATTCTGTGGGCTGGGGATCTGAGCAGGGGCCACTGGAACAGCTTCTGACTGGCGCCATGTGGTCTCAGCAGGGCCTGGAAGATTCAAGATGGCCTCGTCTGGTCCTTAGCTGGAACGGATTGAATGTCTGAGGACTGTTAGGGTGAATGGACCTCACTCTCCCTGTGGTATCGACTGGAATCACTCAAATGTCTGAAATCTAGATTTTCCTCCAGGTGGTCTTTTCTGTCCACACAGAACACCTGGACCTCTTTCCGTGGTCGGCTGGATTCCCCTCTGAGTGCAAGAAGAATCTATGTGGCTTCTTAGGTCCAGGCCCAGAAGTCCCAGAGCATCGGACTGGCTGCATTCTATGGGTCACATCAAGTCACAAGGCCAGCCCTGGTTTCAGGGTTGGGGAAACCGACTCCTGTCCTGATGGGAAGAGGGAACCTAGAGATCATCTTTGCGGGCAATCTGCCACAGAAACCACAGTGGGAAGTCAGCCTTTGCCACACTTCTCTACCAGCCTGTCTTCTCTCTGGGTTAAAGTTTAAAATTAAAGAAACTCAAAGCTATCTAAGGAGAGGACAGGGGCTTAACAAGGAGAAAAGGGATAATGAAAGAAAAAGAAATGGAACTGAAAAACAATTCTGACAGGCTTGTGCACATTGAAACCTGGGATTGCAAACAGCCACAGCTACCTGTCACTAATCCTGTATCCATCACGGACAGTGCTAATCAACCCCTAACTTTCTAATGAAGTCCATGCACGTCCTTATCATTCTTCTCAAGTCAGGGCTGTAGGCAATCATTGCTGATCTAACAGTTTGAAAAAAAAAAGAAGAAACCTATTGCCCACACTGGCCCACCTGCTGAGGGCTGGGGGAGACGTGACTATTTTGAATACACTCCACAGGTTGATCCTGATACTCCCTGCCCTCTCCTAGATGGAGGTCACTGCTTCAGCCCCTGAGCTTGGAATTGTGAGTGCCCTTAATAAAGTGGTTCTCCTACAGGACTGTACTCCGTTTTCACAACATAGCTGAAAGATGAGGAAACCGCGACTAGAAAAAGTTGAACAATCTGCCCAAATTCTACAATAGGATAATGGTGGCCCCAACCAATCTCTTTCTACTGTCCTAAAAGCCTTTCATGATCTCAAACTCTCAGAATCACAGGCCCTGAAAGCTGAAGTGATGTCATCAAGTCCAAACCTTTGTTTTATAGGTTAGGAAACAGAGGCTCAGAGAATTAAAGGTCTTCCCAATGGTCAAGTCCAATCGGACAGGTTAACTTCAGGGTGAGAGCCCAGGGCTTCTGATTTCTAGGGAATGGATCTTTACCTCAGTTTCAGTGGAGTGAACCAATCAACCTGGCCAACTTCAAACCTTTGGCTCACCCATTTGGCTGATCTGTGCTCTGAAATCAAGTGAGGAAGGAGATGGTTTCTCATGGATACTGACCCACAGCCTGAAATGGCCCCTGTACCTCAATTCCATGATAAAGGCTGTGGAACATTTAAATAAAAATTTAGGTTTAAAATTGTTTTATCCAAACAGATGACAAAGATGTGAAATATATTACTGTGACAAATTTTGTTATTGCCTTTGCTGTGATATTTTAATAGGAGGCATTTCATGCAGTACCTGAGGCATTTTATTATTAAGAATAAAATGTTGCCCTAGCCAGTTTGGCTCAGTGGATAGAGTATCGGCCCAAAGACTGAAGGGTCGGGGGTTCAACTCCAGTCAAGAACACATGCCTCAGTTACAGGCTTCATCCCTGGCCCCAGTTTGGGTGCATGTGAGAGGCAATCAATTGATGTGTCTCTTTCACATAGATGTTTCTCTCTGTCTGTCTCCCCCCCCCCCCTTCCACTCTCTCTAAAAATTAATGGAAAAATATTCTCGGGTGAGGTTTAACAACAACAAGAAAAGAATAAAATGTATTTATTTATTTATTAAATATATTTTATTGATTTTTTTTTTTTTACAGAGAAGAAGGGAGAGGGATAGAGAGTCAGAAACATTGATGAGAGAGATCGATCAGCTGCCTCCTGCACGCCCCCCATTGGGGATGTGCCCGCAACCAGGGTACATGCCCTTGACCGGAATCGAACCCGGGACCCTTGAGTCCGCAGGCCGACGCTCTATCCACTGAGACAAACCAGTTCGGCAAGAAAAGAATAAAATGTTTTTAAAAATCTGATGAGTATTTATGGATAAACATAACTTCACTAGCTTCTCAAATTTTATCTATTAGAAGTGCAACCTCACAATGGAGAGGTTTCCAGCCTGAAAATTGTAACTAGGGAACAAGGAGACCAGTCAGAGATTGTCATTTTTGAGTGCTATCAGGAACTGAGCACTCGCCCACTTACCTCATTTAGCCTTTACAAAATCTGGGTGAGATGAGCATTACAAGCCCCAGTTACAAATAAAGAAAATGAAATCCAGAGAGGTTTTCCATCTACCTGTATCTGTACCCACACAGTTCTTTCCCAACTATCACCACAGATGATATCGAAAACCACTCACTTGTGCACCAGATCCTATTCCTCTAGACCAGTGGTTCTCAACCTTCTGGTCCTTTAAATACAGTTCCTCATGTTCTGACCCAACCATAAAATTATTTTCGTTGCTACTTCATAACTGTAATGTTGCTACTGTTATGAATCGTAATGTAAATATCTGATATGCAGGATGGTCTTAGGCGACCCCTGTGAAAGGGTCGTTCGACCGCCAAAGGGGTCGCGGCCCACAGATTGAGAACCGCTGCTCCAGCCTATTCAGGGACATCCCCCCCCAAAAAACAAAACAAAACAAAACAATAACCCTCTATTCTCTATAACATCATTTTTTGTTTTTTTTGCTTTTTAGTATATGTGCTGCCGAAGCGAGCACTTTGTTTTGCTTTTTGCCAGATTATTCTTATCAGCACCCAAACATACAGTCAATTTTTCCATTTAATCAAAAACTGATATATAAACAGAAAAATTATTTTCTAGACTCTTGCATTGGTGACCTCACTTCCTAACTCCCCTTTGCAACAATATTCCATGGAAGAGTTGACTAAATTTAATGATTCCTATTCCTTTTCTCCTATTCTCTCTTGAACTCATCCCATCTGCCTTTTGGTCCATTTCTCTACCAAGAGAGAGCTCTTGCCAAAGACATAATAACCCCCATGTTGCTAAATCCACTGATCCTTTACCTTCCTTGCATTTGACACAGTTGATCATTGCGTTCTCAGTGATACACCTTCTCCACTTGTCTTCCAGGACACCATATTCCTTTGATTTATGTCCTGCCTTATTGCCCACTCCTCTCTGTCTCCTTTGCTGCTTCCTATCTTTCACCCAGACTTCTTCACATTGGAGGCCCAGGTCTCAGTCCTTGGACTCCATCTGCTCCCCTGTTTGCCTCTAATCTCATGGTTGGATACCATCCATATACTGATGATTCACACAATTAGTTCTCCTTTCCAAACCTCTTTCCTGAACTTTAGGCTCAAATATGCAGCTATCTCTTGAAATCTCCACTTGGCTATTGAAGAGCTACTTCAAAATTTGATGTATTCCAAATGGACTGATCCTTATCCACATCCCCTAAAACTTAATTCTCAGGTTTTACCTCTCTCAGTTGTTGGCAACTTTCTCCTTCCAGTGGGACAGGCCCAAACCTTTGGCTTTCTCTTTACATACTACACTCTACATCAGGCAGTACAATCAGTTGTACTTTATATATTACCTGTTGTCCCCATGATCCAAGACACTCTCATTCCTTATTTGGATTCTGGCAACAATCTCCTACCTGGTCTCCCCCTTTTGCTCTTGTTGCTTTATAGTACTAGATCTTCCACAAAATAGCCAATGATGTCCTTTTAAAATATAAATCAGAACACTCCTTGGCTCAAAACACTCCAATAACTCCTTATCTCTCTCAAATAAAAGCTGAAAGCCTTGCTGAGGGTCTCAAGGCACCAATGTTCTTTTGGACCTTGTTTCCTCCTTCTTCATGCTTGTCCCTTCACGAGTTTCACTGAGCTGTGTACTAGTCCTTAGTACACAAGGCCCTGCCTCAGGGCCTTGACACCAGCTCTTCCCTCTACCTGAAATCCCTTTCCCCCAATCAAGTTTCTTCCATTTTCAAGTTTTCCCCAAAATGTCGCCTTCCCACTGAGGCCTACCCTGATAACTCTTTCTAGGAGTGCAACTCAAGTCCTCATCTCCCTCACCTAATTATTCAATGCTTTATTTTTCTTTATGTATTTTTCAGGACAGTATAATGTATTTATTTTTTAGGATATTTATTCTCACCCTGCTCACAGTAGGATGCAAGCTCTTCAAAGGCTGTGATGTGACTCTTGTCTGTTTAGTTCTCTAATGTACTCCAACTTCTGGAACAGGGCAGGGCACATAGTAAGTGCTCAGTAAGCCTTGGTTGAGTGGATAAATGAAGTCAATTGTTCTTGTTATCAGCTGTACTCTTAGTAGTAAGTATTGAATCCTAGTCTACTCATCTCCAATGTACTTGTCCTTTTCACTTTGTCATAGTGCTCACAGTTCAGCTTGCTACAGCCCAGGTAGTACTGAAAGTGCATTCTATATCTCTTTTGATCCTAAAAATGATTCTGTGAAGTAGATACTAATACTCTTGATATTTCCATTTATGATACAGGGTTATGACATAGGTAATGAGATAGGACTTCTCTTTGATTTTTGAAATTTAGTTTATTCTTGGGTTATGGGATTTCCTCTCTTGGAATAGATAGGGCACTGGCATTGTTCAATAGCCAAAACTATTTAGAAAGATGGACATCAAAAAGCCTTGAATCCTAGTTATTTAACTTTGGGCCACTCACAGCCAATTTCCTCATCTGCAAAGTGGGAATAAAATTTTCTATCTCATCAAGTTTTTGCATGGGTTAAATGAGGAAACCTATGTAAAATGCCCATCTTGGTGCTGTTCCAGTGTATGTATTCAATAAGCAACAGCGATTTAAACCATTTCAACATGGCTTCCACCATTGGGGCTTTCCTACATTCTAACAAGCTTTCTCCTCTGGATCCGAAACATCTAAATGTACTTGGTGGATGAAAGGAAGACCTTATGTATAGACCACCTGAGATGGACTTGGGCTTGTGTCAGATCCCAGGAATTTAAGAGTGCTCTCCCAGATTATTCTACATGAACAGGGCAGCCAGAGGTAAGGAAGGAAGCGTTAGACCCTTAGACCCATTCCTCCAAAGCCTCCAGTCTAGTGTTGCATGAGGAAAAGTGGAAAGGAGGCAAGAATAAGAGGTCTTCACATTGGAAAAGGACTGCAGGGTATTATAGGGTCTAGTCCCCTGCCTTCAGGTAAGCCGAATATGCATTACCTCCACTTTACAGGCATCATGGTCCATTTGGGCTAAATGACGTGGCCTCGTAGGGTGAGGGCAGTGCAAAGGGGATAAAATCCAGGTTTCTGTGAGTACTCGAAGCAGAAGACCCATTGTCACACCCTCAGATGCCCGCAGGGGTGGGCAATATGAATGACTGACACAGGCTGTGGGGACTGTGGCGAAGTGGGGGCAGCCATACTCTGTTCCAGTCCATTGTTGCCATGCTCCCTGTGGTGTTGCTTATTATCTTCAAGTTTTTAAAGAGAATTGAAAATTTTAAGAGATTTTTGGAATGGGAGCAAACAGATTTGACTATAGTGTTTAGCCAAGAGGGGGGTGGTATTTATCTAAGAGGGATTTTTACCAACAACAATAATAATGCTTGACAATAATATAGTATTGTATGGCAACTATACTTTAATAAAAAATTTTTAAAAAAATAATGTCCTATGTCTCCTTTTGCTCATCTGGCAAAGGGTTGGTTCTGGAAAGCACAGCAGCACATTCTTCATTCAGAACATCCAGTGTTGAAAGGATATTGAACGATGCTCCAGGCCGATGTACAGATGAATTCTCTTAATCACAGCAGTTACTCAGTGGCCACAGGAAAAGGATTAAAACAGATGAGTCACTACTGGGTTCAGTGAGAAGTTGTTTCAATCCTGCCCTAATGATCTGGTGGGCAGAGAGTTTGATGTCCTCACAGCTGTCTTCAGGCTAGAACATTGTTAACACAAGTTTGATCACTTAATGTCTCCCTTCAGATATCTTATATAGGGGAGCTCTCATAATCCAAGAATCACCTATGGAACAGCGGGCTGCCAATGGGTCCTCTGATTCATCTTTAAATGTCATAGCACTGTGATTCTTATTGAACAATAAATAAACAGTGATTGGCTCCAGACTAAAAAGTATTGATGGATGGACCTATCAGCCAGACTTTAGAAACACTTCTCTGAAGTAGTTGCCAACCAATACCAGTGATGTTGGACTAAAACATGAAGATGAAACCTTGAATCTATGACCCAGACAGAGCTGTCAGGTTGATTTCTCCAACTTAAAACAATCAGGATTGGTCGAGAGAAAATGATCTGTTAGTAAAACTTTCATTATAGTTGTTTTAAGAACATGCTATTATTGTAAAATGATTTTCTTACTAAAAATTATTTTTTAAAAGGAAATAAATAAATAAAACAAGCAAAATACTTGTTTTTTTCCTGTGGGAGACCACTGACCCCCACCATGTCCCTCCCACTAGTATGAGCTGTGAAATGGATGGAACCCATCTTCCCTATCTATTCTTTCCCAAGGTGTGGGCCAGTGCCTGGGTCTACTAGATGTCCAATAATTGTCTGAATGAAATGGCATTTCTCACCCATACATTGGCTGTCTCTGACTGCAGATTTTGTGTTTGCTCTGGAGCAACTTTGAAGCACAACTCAGCATATTTTTACATTCATAAGAAGACACTGCATTAGATTTTACTGAGAGGTTTTTAGGGAAAATAAGGAAAATTATTTACCTTATAGAGCATTCAGCATTTCACCCTCCAATTCCCCATCAAACAGCCCCCATCCTGATGATTCAGGGACCCTCCAAGAGTCACTTCATTAACACGAACTCAGTTATGAAGCAAAGGGACTTCTTATGAATAACAAAGATTCCTATCACCTCTATCACTATGGAAATTTCAAGAAATGTATAAGCTCTGTGCCAGGAACCAAGGACAAATACTGAATTATTATTAGTAGTAGTAGTACTATTATTATTATATCACAGCCTCTCTCTGCCATCTCCCCCTCCAGCCACATTGCATCAGAGACTCTGCTCAAGCTCTTTCCTTTATCAGAGGTGCACAGGTGTGTTCCCTCACATCACCCTGGTCTCTGCTCAAAGGTTAACTTCACAGGAGGCCATTCTGACTACCACGCTCTCTAGCCCCTTCACTTCACTCTATTTGTCTTTGTAGCAATTATCACTGCCTGACATTCTTTTTTTCCTTTTTTAAATTATGTTTTTATTTTTATTTTTTGCTAATTCTCACCAGAGGATATTTTTTCCATTGATTGTTTAAAATGTATCTTTATTGTTGAAACTATTACAGTATCCCATTGACCCCCTCCACTCTGCACCACACCCCCAGGCCTTCACCGTACTATTGTCTGTGTCCATGGTTTATGCCTATATGTATATAAGTTCTTTGGTTATTTAT
>NW_005370024.1:1411627-1434059 GCF_000412655.1 Myotis brandtii | reverse complement strand
TATATATATATGTATATGTATATATATATATATATATTGATTTCAGAGAAGAAGGGAGAGGGAGAGAGAGACAGAAACATCAATGATAAGAGAGAATCATCGATTGGCTGCCTCCCACACGCCCCCCATTGGGGATCAATTCTGCAACCTGAGCATGTGCCCCCGAACCCGGGACCCATCGAACCCGGGACCCTTCAGTCCTCAGGCCAATGCTCTATCCACGGAGCCAAGCCAGCTAGGGCTCTTTAGTTATTCTTTAGAGAGATAGGAAGGGAGGGAGGGAGGAAAAAGGTGAGAGGAAGGGAAGGAGGAAGCGAGAGAGACAGAGAAGGAGAAAGAGAGAGAGAGAGAGAGAGAGAGAGAGAGAGAGAGAGAGAGAGAAACATCTATGTGAGAGACTCATTGTTTGTTTGCCTCTGGCACGTGCCCTGACCACTGTGCACACTGGTCAGGGCACTCCCAGATATTCTTATAGACACCTGCCACCGGTGACTCAAGGGCTTAGGCCCGCCGGGAACAGCCGGAACTTCACGGACCCCGCGCCGCGCCCGAGCAGCGGGAGTCCCTGACATTCTTATAGACGCTTTTTCATTTGTTTATTTCTCATCTCCATCCTCACAAAGAATATAAATTCCATGAAGGCAGGTTTTCACCACTGTGTACCCATAGAATCTAGATCAGCTCCTGATACATGGTAGTTCAAGAAACGTTAGTTGAATGGAAGAGTAAATATTTTCCTAGCTCTGACAGACGGATGGCCTTTGGGTCAAGTGACCTGCTTGATGCTACTAGAATTGAGGCAAAGTTCAACTTCCCAACTTTGCATTTCACAGTTGTGGGGATAAGGGTGAGGAGCTCTTTCTAATTCCTTTCCTTTCCTTTGCCAGGGAAGGCAAAATTGTAAAGTTCTCTTTTTGCTTCATTTAAAAATGGGTGCTCCTTACTCCAGGTTAGCCAATTGCTCAGAGCTCAGTGGGAAATTTCAATCCCAGCATTCCCTTCCCCCAAGAGGAGTTCTCTCTCTGTGACCTCTTGTGCCTTAAATCAGGACCTAAAAAGAGGAGACACTTGATGCATGCTTGATGATATCTAAATGGAGAAATGAACAGGTGAGTGACACATGAATAGAAGACACTGCAAAACACATCACACATGGACCAATCCATCTACAGTATTTGCTGGAGCAGGTGACTCAGGATCCACTTTCTATCTTCATATTCTCCATCACTCAAGTTTTGTTATGAACATTTTCAAATATCCTGTCCTCTTTCTTCATAGAAAAATGGGTGACTCTTACTTGCCCAAGTTTGGAACCCAGCCCTTCAGGAAACAGTTGAGGGATAACAGGTGGAAGCTCATTTTCTTGATCTCCTTCTGAGGTCTGGCCTCTCATGGATGCCTAGGTGGTGGAGTCATTTCCCAATTTGTCAACAGTCACCAGCAAGAATGAACATGCAGGCAGTAACAGTCTGAATGGGTGCGCTTCCTCAGGGAAGTGGTCCCTGAAAAATTTCCTCCCTTGGGGCATAACAGACTTATTCACCCAGGTCATCTGCAGGAAAAAAAGGGTGACAACACCTCCTTGCAGGTTTTTTTTTTTTGGCAATATTTAGTATTTAAATTATATGAATATATTTTGTTAACTAATTTTGTCAATTAAAAAAGTAATAGAAAAAATTAATCTATGTATACATAGATAATCCTCCCTCCTCTGTTGTCTGCCTCAGATACAATTGCTGCTATCATTTTCTTATGTATCCTTCCAGAGACATATTATGCATATACAAACATATTTATGTAGACATGTCCATTTTTTCTTATGCAAATGAGACCATCTTGCACACACACTGTTACCTTTCTCCCTTGGACTTGATTTCACATCAGCACACAACATGATTGCATTCCTTTTCACAATGCACACCTTGAGTGGATGACTATGATATACCTTGTCGCTCCCCTTTCAGGTTGCTTCCAGATTTCACTACAACAGCAATCATTCATTATGTTGATATAATGGCTAATCTTGGATAAATGCTGTTTCCCACAGATTTCACTACAACAGCAATCATTCATTATGTTGATATAATGACTAATCTTGGATAAATGCTGTTTCCCACAGATTTCACTACAACAGCAATCATTCATTATGTTGATATAATGACTAATCTTGGATAATGCTGTTAAATGAGTCTATTATAAGGCGAATATCTAGAAATAGATTTTTGGGGTTGAAGGGTTTGTTCACTGACCAGTTTGATTATATATTGCCAAATTGCTGTAGCAATGATAATACCAGTAAGAGAGTATGAGAATGCCTGTTTCAAAACACCTTCTTTTGTATCCACTCTTAAGCAATTAGAGTCTCATTTGGAGTCTGTTTTAGGAGATGCCCAAGGCCCAGTGATTGAGAGGGGGAATGATCACCAGTCTAAAAATCAGAGCCACTATGTCCTAGTCCTGCCTCTCTAATGCCCTAAAAGACCTTGAACCAGTTACTTCCCCTCTGTGGGACCCAAGTTTCTCAACTGATGACAAGTCCTTTGAACTAGAGAAGTACTGACTCCAAGTTCCCAAATCTGTGAATCCCATCTGGTATGACAATGGTCATTCACCACAGTGTGTAAAAGCAACTCAATCAACAAGCTCTGATGAAGTCCCATTCAGAGCCAAGCTCCGTGTATTAGGTAGGTGCCTGTGAGCTACAGAGGATAAAGCCTGTGGCTTGACCTTTTTTTAAATCCTCACCTGAGGACATGCTTTTTACTGATTTTAGAGAAATCCAAAGAGAGAGAGAGAAACATCGATGTGAGAATGAAACATCAATCGGTTACCTCCCACACTCACCCTGACCAGGAACCAAACCCACAATCTTTCAGTGTACCAGATCACGCTCCAACCAACTGAGCTCACCAGTCAGGGCAAGCTTTGACCTTTTTAGATCAATAGCTAGCAAGCCTCAAGGAAGTAGTGAACCACAAGTTACAGCGTATAATCAATGTCACATTGGGAGGTATGGGCCATAGGGACTAAAATTGTTCAGAGGAGGGAGGCCTGACACTATGTACTTGGTGTCATCATAGGATTCACAGAAAGGTGCCATTTACCTAAGATTTTAAAGGTAAGTAGAAATTCACCAGGCAGTGGTGCTAGAAAGGAAGCTGGGGCATAATAGAACAGGGCTCTGGGACACTGGGAAACCCCCATGGCAAATGTGGTTGTGCCTTATCTCTTTTTGCATCATTGCCGAGAAACAAAAGTGAACCCCTAATCCCCACCACCAATATTCCTTTTTAGTCTCAGATAATGGCGACTCTATTCTTTCAGTTTAACCTTCAAATCACCTTTGACTCCTCTTGTTCATGACCCATATCCAGGTCATCACCAAATCCTATTGACTCTACAAAGAGATCCAAAATCCAACTCCTTCTTCCTACTTTCACTGCTCTCATGCAGGTCCTTAGTCGCCATATCTGTCAGCTGCATTGCCATGCATGCCTCTTACCTGGTCCTCCACTTTCACCATGACCCCCTGCATGCTGATCTCAGCATGGGGGTAGAGCGATCCTGATAAAATGGAAGTCCCATCGGATCACTCCTGCAATGGCTCCCCATGCCACCCAGTATGAAGGTGAGTCCTTATAATGACCTATTAGATCCTATAGAACATGACCCTCCACTCCCCTCCTTCAGATCTCATATCTTGTCATTCTTCCCCCTTCACTTACACCTTCTCTTCTCTCCAGCCTACCAGCTTCCTAGCTGCTCCAGGTACACTCCAGCCTCAGAACCATTGCACTGGCCATTTCCTCTTCCTAGAAAACTCTTTCCTAAGAACTGCAAGCTCTTACTGATACTGTTGTAAGCAAAGGGAAGGCCAAATACTAGAGGCATGTCATTTGGACAGCTTTGCCAGGAAGCTGCAGCTTTACACTCCCCAAGGAGCCCCACAGATCCCTGGGAATGGACCAGGGACGGCAATAAACGCATGACCAGTCAAGTTGGGGGGAATTAGGGAACTTGCTTGCTTCAGTCACATCTGGGAACAGGTCATTGGCCAGAATGGGCATGGCCACTCGAAGTGCATGATGATTTGATATATTTAATCCCCTAAACAAAGAAGTTAGCTCTTTTGGCTTTTGGGCTTTTGCTCTCTTGGTTGACTCCTGGCTTGCAGGACTCTCACGCTCCTGCTTCCTGCATTCACCCACATGGCCCACTGCCACAATGGACTAATGGACTGTAACTAGTCTGATGCTGAACTGGACCCAGCTACAACATGGAATGGAAACTCTGGACACTGGTTTTGCTTTTAGCTCTTTTGAAACCCCAATTACACTACTTCCAGGACTGGATTAAGGAAAATGGGACTTTGGAAACTCGGATGTAATTCCGGGCAAATAAAAATCACTCATCCCCCATGTGACTCCCAGAAAATTCTTTTTCTTGAGATATCATAAGGCCTCCACCCCCAGCACTCAGTGGGGAAAGGGATAGCCTACTTCCACCAAAAAAAATACCCTTGTTATCTTTTCAATGACCTAATCTGAAAATCCTATTATTGTTGCAATCTGCTTTCACCTTCTCTGCACTCTCAATCCCCCTTATCATGTTCTACTTTATCTCATAGTACTTATTTTACTATATAATTAAATTGTTATTTTCTTACATTTATTGTTCATTGCCTATCTCCCCCATCCCCACCCACTAGAATGTCACCTCCATGAGATACAAAGGATAAAGCCTGAGCCTTGATCTTTTTTTTTTATCCTCAGCCAACTCATAGATGAACTCAACACATGTTTCTTGAATGAATGAATGAATGAATGAATGAATGAAAAAATCATGGGATTTTCTGATGAGCTGCTATGAAAAGAAAATAGGCTCAACAGTTATTATCAAAATGGGTATTTTCCCTCATTCTGTTTTGCCCTCTGTCAAGGAAACTAGAATGTTCTCTTTGACTCTCAGTTGATGTCAACCAATCTGTTATGGAGTATGAGAAGCAGAAAAGCAGAGTGGTTACACCAAGAGCTTTGCTCCCTGCCTCTGTGGCTCAAGGTCAGATGGAGCTCCTGGCTCCAAGGAAGCCAATGGTGGAATTGGTGGGGTGGCCTGGCAGTCACCCTGAAGGCCCTTGCCCGGACATACTCCTTCACCATTTCCACACAAAACCAGCAATTTCCCCCAGGTTTCCATTTCCTCTCTGCGCAGTTGCCTCCCTATGTCAATCTTTGCCAGCAAAGGAGAAAAAGCCAGTTTGTCTTAGGGAACAAAACAAAAAAAACTGGGCTCAAGACCAACCTTGTAACACATACCTTCTTGCCTAGTGACTCCCTTCTCCTCCCTTTCCCCCCATAGGAATTAAGGTACCTCCTTTTAAGGGGAGGGGGTCTCAAAAGGAATGAGATGGGTGAGATGAAGGCAAAGGTGGGGGTTAAGAGTCAGTGAAGGCTGGTGATGGGTGAGGATAGAGGTGGCAGCGGGAAGATTGTCCTCCTGCATCCCACAGTGGGCTGAGCTCCATGGAGCAGGTGAGAACCAGGGACCTGGTGAGGGCAGCAGCTGTGCTGATTGGCTGGAGCAAATGGGGCCACATCAGGCTGGCGGTGGAAAGGGGCCTGGGATGGGAAGGGCAGGAAGGACTGGTCTTCCTTTCCCCTGGTGCTTTAGGCAAGCATGTGAACCACCAAGCCCAGGCTGATGCCAAGTGGGTGACTAAGTCAGCCCCAGGCTGGAGAGGGAAAGGGAATTTAGAAAGAATGATAACCGTTTCCTGACTGAGGAATGATAAAGGTTTCTTGTCCCTGTACCCCCTATCCCATCTTCATAACAGCTTTAAGAATTAGGGGCTGTTTGTATTCCCATTTTATAGATGAGAAATGGAGGACCAGAGAGGCTAAGAACTGCCCACCCACTATAAGCCAGAAAGTGGCAACATCAAACTTCCAACCCACAGCACATTGCCTCTAAAGGGACGGAACCACTATACTATATATACATATTTTTAGAGGACTATACGTTTCCATCAATAAAGCATTTTAAAAATTGAAATATAATTGACATATAACATATTAATTTCAGGTATACAACATGATTTCACACTTGTATATATTGTGAAATGATCACAATAAGTCTAGTTAACATCCATCACCACACACAATTACAATTGTTTTCTAATGATGAGAACTTTTTAAGATCCAGTCTCTTATGCATAGTCTCATCTACCCAAGATTTTCTAGAGACCCAATTTATCCCAGATTTGCTGAGGGACCCGAAACCAATTTCCCTCACTGTAGGTAGTGACAAGGGAGCCCACACACACCTCCACCTCCACCTCCACCTCCACTTTGGGTCATTCTACCCAAAGCCACTTCTCTTGAATTCTTTGTCACTGAATCAGCAAGTCAGAAATTTAGGAAGTGTCCTCACAGCCCACCCCTTCCAGACTGTTCTGGGGGCAGAGAGAATGGGGCCTATAAAACCCTTCTCTAAACCACCTTGGGGGTTTTCCTTGGTGGGCTGGGGGATCACTCTTCACCACTTAACTCCCCCCCACTGCCCCGCCCCCCACCCAAATGGACAAGCCAGGACCGGCCAGTCCTCACCAGGCCCTCTGTGCCGGAGGTGATCCCACCCTCCGTAAGTTTCCAAAAAGCTGAAAAGACATAAAACAAATGTCCCTTAAATCACCAAAGTATTATCTGGACACTAAAGCTCATATGTCCTACTGGCAGATGCGGACGTGCTTCTGGCTTTCACTAAAAGCCTAAATGCTCCTACTTCGGTTGCCTAGTTCATGGCCCACACGTCCCCTTTGATTTCACTTAAGAAAGCAAGGACCCTGTCTGGGTAGCCCAGTTGGTTAAATATCGTCCCAAGATGCTAAGATTGGGGGCTTGATCCCTGGTCAGGGCACATACAAGAATCAACCAATGAATGCACAAATAAGTGGAACAACAAATCAATGGTCTTTCTCTCTCAAATCAATCAGTCAATCAAATAAAGCAGGGATATGTATAATCTATTTTCAAATTCAGTTATTTAAATGGATTCAAATTTCATAGATTATATCCTGTGAAATAATAGGAAAAATATATATTGGTCTCTGCCCTCAGTTCCTGGCTCCTAAGACTTGTGAATTTCTAAGTGGAAGAAGCATTAAGAGCATTTTTTGCTCTAATATTTGTTTTTTTTTTTACCCCAGTTTCTGACACAGGGCTCCTAAATCTCTTGGAATTTCCTGGGTTATAGGAGTGTCTTTTCTTCTAATGAAGTGGACTCCTGGATGGGGGCTGGTCACCAGAAAAAACAAGACGGGATTAGAAACTTGGAATTTTCAAACCCTCCCTATTCTCCAGAAGGGGAAGTGGGGCTGAGAATGGAGTTAATGATCAATCAAGTTATGTGTGGAAGCTTCCATGAAATCCCAAAAATATGGGGTCTGGAGAATTTCCAGGTGGGGGATCACATCCACATGGGGTGGGGGGGTGACACACCCCAACTTCATGGGGATAGAACCTCCTACACTAGGGACTTTCCCAGACCTTGCCTTATGTATCTCCTTAACTGGCTGTTCCTCTGTGTCCCTTATTATATCCTTTAATAAACTGGCAAATGTAAGTTAGTGTTTCCGTGAATTCTGTGACATGTGCTAGCAAATTAATAGACCCGAGGAAGGGGTCATGGGAACCTCTGATATGTAGCCAAGTCTGACAGAAGCATGGGCACCTGGTGTGTAGAAGCAGAGAAAGTTACAAATCCCCAAGGAGGGCAAGTTCACTAGAGATGCCATGCTCCCTTGGGGAGGCTGGCCTGGTCCAGGTGGGAGAACAGGCAAGTGTGTCTCTGCTCTAAATGACAGGGCAGCACCAATAGGAAGGGGGGTGGAGGGTGTCTGACTAGGAGTGTGAGGAGCACAGAGTGAATGACCTGCTTTGTCCCCTGGGAGAAGGTTAGGTAATGGATTGGCTGAAGCCACAATTATCTGCTCTGTGAAGAGTGGCAGGAAAGGCAGCAACACTGAGACAGAAAACACGGATGATTATTTTCACCACCTGCTTCCTCTTGGAAAGAGGGTGATTTCTAAACGGGGGGAGGGGGGGATGATCATCTGCCTAAAACCATGCTGTGTGCCAGACTGCAATTCTGAGAGGTAAGAGAGAGAACTAAGATGCTTTGCAAAAAGAGAGAGATTTAGAAATATGAAGTGGGGGACAGGGACAGGTTGGAGCCATAGAACAAAGATGTGAGCAGACTATGGTCCAAGGAAGGGGAGATGAAGGGAACTATCCTTGAATGTGGACTGGGAATGCTTTTTGCCGGGTGGTATGCGATGCCATGACTCTCCCTCTCCATGACAGCCTCAGTAAAATGTAGACCCTCATGAATGCGATGTTGCAGGTTGACTTTTTTTGGAGATACAGCTAAGTATTGAGTCTTACTCTGAGGTGGGCACAGGGGTGAGAACAGAGGCTGCCCAACGACATGCTCATTTCCACTTCTTTGGCCAAAGAAAGTCCAGTGGCCACATCCAAGTTCAAAGTCTGTTAATTCTACTTGTTTTCCAAGGGGATGAGTTGTTCATATCCATCTCACCTGCGAGGACTGGAAGCCTCCACAGGCAGGTGGTTCCTATCTATCTCAGTGCCTCTAGTCTAGTGTCTTGCGCCGTGCTTAGCGCAGAGAGGATACTTGATTAGTGTTTATTGCATAAAGGTATCTCTGCAGATTTGCCTCATCTTTCCATCACTGACATCCTAAGTCCAGACTGTACCTGGACTATCCCAGTATCTTTTCCATGGCTCCCCATCTTTTCAGGTTCTCCCATTGCAAATGTACCCTGCAGTCAATCACCATAGTCATTGATCCAGCACCACTTTGGTGGTAGCTTGCGTTGACTTATCAAACTTTAACTCCTCCATTCTTCCCTCCTTGGAAACCTTGAAAACCTTAAAGGGCTCCCCACTGCCTAGAATCATGACTACATTCTTCATCCTGAGGTTCAAAGTCACATGGAGTTCTAAGGATGAAAAGAGCTCAGGTTAGTGAAAAGCTTTTGCAGAACATTCACAAGGATACAGTCATTAGTCACCTGTCATAGTCATTACTCTTTCCAGTTTTCTCCCACTCACATATGCACAGTAAGAGGGCATTTTTCTGCCCCGCCTTAAGCTTGGGTGCAGATACTGGATTTGCTTTTGCCAAGGAAATGGGAATGAGTGTCACTGGGTGGAACCTTTAAAAAGCTATGCCACCAAAACCGGTTTGGCTCAGTGGATAGAGCGTCGGCCTGCGGACTGAAGGGTTCCAGGTTCGATTCCAGTCAAGGGCATGTACCTGGGTTGCGGGCACTTCCCCAGTGGGGGATGTGCGGGAGGCAGCTGATCGATGTTTCTCTCTCATAAATGTTTCTACCTCTCTATCTCTCTCCCTTCCTCTCTGTGGAAATCAATAAAATATATTTTTTAAAAAAAAGTTATGCCTGGTTTGCCATGCTCCTTCTTTTTTGTGAGTAAATTATGACAATGATACTTTGTCAGCCCATCCCTGAAGGAAAACCCCTGGGCTGATCTGAAAGAGGTGCATGGTAGAAGTGGCTATTCCCATCACCACTTCATATGACCAAGGAAGGAAGGAAGGAGGCTGAGAGGCCAAATCACTTGCTCAAGTTACCCTGCTCTTCAAGGGTAGAACCAAGGTCTCCCCAGTTCCATTGGGAGACCTTGTCACCAGTGTAGACCCATTTGGCTCCTCCAGGAAGACATAGACAGAGTGAAAAACACAAAATCTTTGTTGTCAGACCTGGCTCATATGCCAGCTTTGCCATATACCAATGACCCCCAACTTCCCCATCAATAAAATGGCAACAGCAGCCTGTCTCATACGCGTATGGGAAGGGTGGAGTGTCCTGGCAGGCTGTCAAGAGGGACTCGACATAGGTCAGCTCACCTTGTCTCTTTCCCACAGATTGGCCCTTCTCTTTGCCCCTGGATCGACCACACTTGACCTCACTGCTAATTATAAATTCCTCGCCATCTCCTCCTCTTACCACTCTCAAAGCCCAGCTTTTGCACCAGCCTTCTCCTGCATGCATTCCTGCTCACATTCTTTCCCTCAACCTTGGAATTACACCAGCCACTGACATTCAATTAGCCACCCATTTTTAACTGTTTCTCTGGCCGAGTGCTTATCTCCCTAAATATATTAGACATAGAGGGCGTTGACCAGCCTCATGCCTCTTGCATCCTTCCCTGAGCTTGGTCCAGCCCTGGTTCTGACTGTCTTTTATTGAGTGGCTCTGGACACATCACTGGACCTAATTCGGCATGTGGGGAATAAATGGGGGAGCTCAGAAGGCTGTCCCATTCATGAACACTGGGTGAATGCATTCAACTGCAAATAGGAAGTTAACCGTGAGAATGGTTGGGTTTCCTGAGTAACCCTATGGACCTGGCATTGCATTCAGTACCTAGCATTTTCTCTAGTTGTCAGGAGCCTAGGACATGGTGTGTTTGCAGAGGAAGAACACCAACTTTGGAGGGATTCAGTAGCTCAATTGGCAACAGTAGGTTGAGAATGATTTCTAAATAATAACCAAATATGTACCTGCAAGGGACTGTGCTAGGGATTCAGAGATAATCACGGAGCTCACAGCCTAGCTGACATGAGAGACATTCAGCGATCATTTTGTCAACCCTTCTCTTCTCACACATTGTTGCATCATTATTTTCTGTGTATGTATGAGAAGCACCATCATCCTTGTAGGTACATCTGACTCAGCACCTTGCATGGATTGTCACCAGGTAATTCCATAGGCATTATCTCATTTACTTCAGAACACGTTCTGAAGAAGGGACATTATGATTGTTCACTCGAGGCTTGGGTTTAAACCCTGATCCTGCCTCAGTTTCCTTCTCTGAAACACAGACGTCCGTACTTTATAGAATTGCAGCATGGGTCAAGTGAAGAGATGTACGCTCCCAAGAACAAGCCCAGTCATCTATCCAAGGACCTCCAGTCCTTGGCAGGCTCTGAATGTGAAGGGCTTTGGGATATTTTTCAAAGAAGCTGTCAGGATTGCTTAAGCGGCTTTTTCTCTTTCAAAGTGAGAAAATCTGTACTGAGGCTCTGGGAACAGGTAGCTACATGGCTCCTCAAACCTTGGCAAGGGGATAATTTGTTTCCTAGTTTGGTCTGCCTTGTGCCTCAGGCAGCATTCAGAGCTGACGGAGAAGCATGCATAGCCCCAAGCTGCCTCCCAACTTGTGTTCATTTGAAGCCTCTTAAAAAGTCAATATTGTCTTGAGAATCAAGGAGCCATTCTTGTCAACTCACCTGCTAGATTCAAGTTCATGAGCTTTTCTCATTTAATTCTGAGAAGACATGAAATCACCCTGACACTCAGGGGAGAACACATCATGGGTCACCTTCTTACTTTACTGAAAATACCAACTCCAAATTCATGTCCCAATGAAATAGATCCCTGGTTGGTCTTTTAAAAATTAGTTACTTCTTTCATTGATAAAGAAATGTTAGGTGGGGCAGGAGCTAGGGCAGCCGTGGGCAAACTATGGCCCGTTGGCCGGATCCGGCCCGTTTGAAATGAATAAAACTAAAAAAAAAAAAAGACCGTACCCTTTTATGTAATGATGTTTACTTTGAATTTATATTAGTTCACACAAACACTCCATCCATGCTTTTGTTCCGGCCCTCCAGTCCAGTTTAAGAACCCATTGTGGCCCTCGAGTCAAAAAGTTTGCCCACCCCTGGGCTAGGGGGAGAGGAGCATAAGTGTGGGGATGCGGGACATCTGTAATATTGTCAACAATAAAAAATAAATTAAGAAAAAGCAATGTTAATTTGAGAACATATGAAATTACTGTTTTATGGATCAAAAGTGATACCGTGTTGACAATTTTATACGGTTCACCCTAACACAAAGCATAGAGAACAAATATTAAAAGTACAAAGGGTACATAGGTCGCTCTCCTATTTCATTCAATCTTCTGTTTTCTCACCCCAAAGGCAATAGCTACTGCCAGTGATTTGAAAAACAATTTTATACAATTTGAGACATATTTTACACATATATTAATGTATAAACATATGGAAGCATGGTATGCACACTTTTTTAAACACATTTCTTTAGCCGCATTTCTTAGAATAATTCCAACTAACCCCTTCATGCTTTCAACCAATCCTTATGTATATTCCTGTTGTTTCCAATGTTTTGCTGCTATAAATAATACCATAATAACACATCTTTGTTATGTGCGAATATATGTACATAAATCTCTACAAGGGGAATGAATAGGCTGAAGGGCTTGAGATTGTAAATTCTGAGAAATGTTGACAAGTTTCCCTCAAAATGGGTTGCACTAATTTACATTCTCTTCAACAACGAGTTCTTCTTGCTCTGTAGTCGACACTTTATATTTGTCAATCTCATGCCTTCGCTCATGACTTGCGGACATTTGGAGGCTCTAAATAGCTCATATCAATGAACAAAGCTGAACAAAATGGTGATGCTCAGAGTGCTTCCAGTGGCTGCTGGCCCTCAGAGCATGGCCCATCTCTCCTGCATTGCCATTGAGTTTGTGGGGTAGCGCTGGGGGTGCTGATGCAAACTCATTTCCCAGACTCTAGGTCGTTGGCTTCAGGTTAGGATTAGCCAGTGGAACAGTGGGAGGGAGGAAGCCAGGACATTTTCTCTCTGTGTGTCTGGTGGCATTTCTAGCCTCTTTGGTTCTTGTTCCCCCAGAGGGTTCCTCCCTCCAGTGTCCTGGCTCCAGCTGCATGCTCTGGCCCTGGGGTCAGTCACACACCTGCTTCCTTTGTCTCTCTAGCACTGGGCTGTGAGTAGGAAGCCCCTGGCTTGAGGCTGCCTCGCTGAGCCCTTTTAGCTTTTCTAATATCATTGTAACTGGTTCCCTATCTGCAATCACCACTATTGAACTTTGTGTATTTAATTCCCACCCCCACCCCCACCACCTGAACTGGTACACCTGCGGTTGATAAAAATGAGGAGACAGGGCCACATTCTTATACTGTTGGCAGGAATATAAGTTTTGTAACTTTTTTTTTGGCAGGCAGTTTGGCAATATGCTCCAAGAGCTTTGAAAACGTGCATGCTCTTGCTCTCTGTCTTAGAGGTACAAGTTGAAATATTTACAAATGAAATGATGTGTGTCTGGGATTTGTTTCAAAACAATCCAGGGGAGAGGATAATTGGGACCTTTTCTAGGTGAAGTGAGATTGGCCATGAGTGGATAGTTGTTTAAACTGAGTGAAGGGTACTTAGACATTTACGACATTCATCTCTTTACTTATGAATGTTTGAGTTTTAAAATAATAAAAAGCTTCTTTCAGAAGCACAGTGTTGGGCCTTGCAGTCTGCTTTCTAGGAATTTTCCCTAAAGAAAAAACCCTAATGTTAAAAAAGATTTATCTTTAAGGATGGTTCCTAACAGCATTGTTTATAATAAGAAACATTAACAACAGTCTAATTTTCCAACAGTGGGATGATCCTACCTTAATTTATGTTGCTCTCTTCTCCATATCTGCCAGTCCCAGCTGTCGATTCATTTTTGGCCACATTGCTTAATAATGAAGATAAATAACCACGCATTGACCTACGGGCTAGAATCCCTAAGGAGCTTCATCAACTGGGTTTTGGGTTTGATCCCGAGTAGGGGGTGTGCAGAAGGCAGCCGATCAATGATTCTCTCTCAGCATTGATGTTTCTATCTCTCCTTCCCTCTCACCTCCTCTCTGAAATCAATAAAAATATATTTTTTAAAAAGAACATAAAAGGGACTGATGCACCCTGTTTACTCAATGGCTTGGCTCCTGCCTGAAGACCACACATGCCACTCTTCTCTCATCAAGGGAAGAAGACCGTGAGCTGTGAAGGCAGAATGGGCTTGGAGACCTATAGACCTAGGTTTCCCAGGTACAGGCTGTGCCTCTTATAGGCTTTGTGACCCCGGCAAGTTGCTCAGCTTCTCTGAGCTTCAGTTTTCTTATTTAGAAAATGAGGATGATAATATCTATGAGACAGAATTGTTGGGAGATTAAATAAGAAAATGGGCAAAGCCTCCAGCACATAATAGATGATCAATAATGGCTGTTCCTTGTTGCTTTTTGTATTAGAGAAAAAAACCTCACACTTTTTAAAGTTTACATAATTTTTTGGCCTCCCTCCAAAACCAGTCTTACACTTTGGACTTAAGACCATCATTTGTGTTGAAAACCTACTATGTGAACACTAGGTGCGACTCTAGGTGCTCAAGATGTATTGACCAATATGTGTCTTACAACAACCCTTAACCCTTTGCAGTCCAATTTTATTTTTGGAATTCAAACAGTATGGTCCAAATTAATTGACGGAATTGAATGTTGAACCGGTTTGCGGTGTCGACCTCAGCCTCGACGTTGGACCTGCTCCTAGCCCCTGGTCTGTGGAATCAGCCTCCACATTGGACCGAAAAGGATTAAAGATGGTTTCATTATCCCCATTGTTAAGATGAGCTCATTGAAGCTCAGAAGATTTAAATAATTGACCCAGGGATCTTGGTTGAGAAGCAGCAGAGAGAAACCTCTAACCCAGATCCTGCCGACCCCACTATGTTAGAAACAAGGCTCCTCCCAGTTCTGCCATCGGCCAGAGCCATGACTGACTTAGAAGAACCATTAGCTTCATGGGCTAGAAGGGACCTTAAGAGGGATTTCCCTTTGGTCTGGTCTGGTCTGTTTTCCAATGTTTACATCATCCAGACCAGAGCAGTGTTATTGTTTAATGACTCCTGGAAATATTTTCCTATTTCAAGACTATGTAGAATTAATATGTATGAGTGGGCAGGGGGGGCAAAGGGCTGACAATCTGTGTAGACTTTAAGGGAAATGCTCCTGTTGTGTGGCCAGGAGGACCATGAGGAGGGCCTGTGATGTTGGGTCCATACTCTTGGGTGTGGGGATAAGGTTTATAGGTCAGTTGTGTCCTAGAGTGAGTCTGTAATGTTTGATATTTCTGAACATGTCACGCATGACCCAGCTATTGGAATATAAACACCATAAAAAGAAGGTTAATTTTCTTTTTCGTTTGCTATTATTTCCTTCCTCTAGAACCATGCCTGGCACACAGTAGGAGCCCACAGCTTATTAATTAATGTCAGAAAACGTGTCCCCACTGTCCCCACTATTTAGAACATCCTTACCCAAAAGCGTCACCTGATTTAATGCCTCACTTAATTTAGATCTAGACTCAAAAGTCACCTCCATACATAGGCCTCCCCTAACCATCTCATCTAAGACAGGTTGTCTTCCATCACTTCTACTCCCTCCTCTTTCTTTACTTTTCCTCTTTGATGCTTGTGTATTTGTGAGCTTACCATTCATTTCCCCACTGGTAGTCCCATGGGGGCAGAGCATTCATCTTTTGTAGATCGCTGTATCCTGAGCTCCTACAGGAGTCTGATAGTCTATGCTTAATAAACTTTGTTAATTGAGTGAGTAAATGAATAAATACATGTATACGCCATGGGGAAAGGTTAGTATGGTGCCTGGACATAGAAAATGAGAGATAAATGTCGAGTTGATGAAGTTGATGATGATAATCAACTGAATCTGAGGCTGTCAACTCTGAGGCTGACAATGCTCAGTGTAGGTCCTGGTAAAATGACATTCTTCCACGCCACTGGCCATTCCTCCCTGCCACCAATCCCAAAGAGGCTCTAAAGAACAGTGCTTTTACCAACTCCGACTCCTCACTTTTTGTTCTTTATGGAATTGTGACAAGGCATTGGGGACAGTTTATTCTCTCTTCCCAGCTATAGCCTTAAAACACTTTAAGATTCTTCATACTAACATGTAAATTATTGACAGCAGTGTCATCCCTGAACCCCACTACATTCCAGCCATGTTGCCTCTCCCAACCTCTATAATTTTCTCCTGTCTTTGCCTTTATACATGCTGTTATCTGTCTACAGTGCCTCCATTCTGCCCTGTTTCCTACCTAAAGATACTCTCTCCAAATTCCAGCTCCAGTATCATCCCCTCCGTGAAGCTCAAGCTGAGTTCTTCCAGAAGCTTCTTCCTCTTCTGCTTTTTTCCTTTCCATCCTTTCCATGGAGCCTTTATCACAGGGCACTGTTCTTATGCAGATCTCTCTCCCTCAGGCTAGAAATGAGCTACTCAAGATCAGGGGTCCTGCATATGGTGGCTGGCAATGGGCAGCTCTGACTTTGCCCATAGAGGGTGTTTATCCAGCATGTGGACTTGGCTTGGAGACCTCCTAGGTTCAAATCCTGCCTACTATCTGTGAGACCCTGACAGGTGTCTCACCTCATGCCCAAGGTGTCCCACTTGAAATCAGTACAGTGAGCATCAAACACCACAGAGCAAGGCATGAAAGTGTAAAGATAGGAGTTTGGAGTGGGTCACCTTATGGGATGACTTGGGATGAATGGGGAACAGGAAATCGTTCCTTAGATATTTTTTGCACTGACACGTGGAGGCCTGCTTATGAGTTTGTTGGAACTAGATGCAGAGACACAAACAATGGTTGAAAATTTTTGAAAAATGCACAGAGCTTTATTAATTTTGTTAATTAAGCAAAAGTGCATCACACTGAAATCATCCCTCTGGCTCATTCAGCTCAAAGAGTGGTCATTACTGCTCAGATGCACACAGCTTTGTGGGCCGTGGAAACATTGCAGTCAACAACCTCTGAAAATCACACCTAAGGAAATGAATATAAAGCAAATTCCAAAAACAAAAAAATTACAAATTCTGTTGAATTCCTGCGCGCTCATAGAAATGTTCGTTTTACAGGGAACTTGGAGAGCTTTACAGCATCCTGAAGGCTTGGACATGCACCTGATGGAGCTCTGTTCTCTTTTGACCTCCTTAACATGATTCACTCTGCACCATGGTGAAGAAGAATTTGCAGAAAGAGCTCCAGGACTCCCCACAGTATTCCAGGGCTGCCTTCTTCTGGTTCATCATGTCTGGGTCCTCCAGACACTCGGGATTGATGGAGGACTCTGCTGGGCCAGCGAGGGTGTTCTCTTTGACCTTGTTAGGCTCCATGAGGGAGGCCTCATTGGTCATGGTCTGCTCCCTGGGAGAGGGCTCCATTGTCTCCTGGCTGGGTTTCTTCCCAATTAGAGTAGAGTTCACCAACTTCAGATTGGATTCTGGGAACTTCTTTCTGCACACCCTGGTCTTCAGGATGCTCTTTGAGTCCCCACAGATGACTTTCTGAGTGCGCAGGCTCCGGCCGATTTGTTTCCAATAGGCACCCTTTTTGGTCGACTCCAGGCACGAAGTTGGGTTGCCCGTAAAGGAACAGGAAAACTTGTTATCCTGTCGGGTGCAATCGACCTTCAGGACAATGCCCTCCTCCTTCTCAGTCACCACCCATCTGCAGTCGGCCTGGTCTTGGGTGACAAACTTGCCTTTGGTTAGGTGCTTGGGTGGCTGGCTTCTCTGCTCATTCCAGGGCTTGCCCAGTGTCTGTGTTTTTTCTGTGGTGGCTTTGCTGCCACCTCTTTTCTTTACTTCCTTTTTGCTCTCCACCAAGAACACCTGAGCGGCCAGAAGGAGGAAGGACAGCAAGGTGAGGCTGTGAATCCTCATGTCTTTAGTTTGGTGGGAACCTGTTTGACAAAAGGCAGGTGAGTCAATGCTGGGCAGCATTTTCACACTACAGACTGTAAGCTGACCCTCCCTCCACCCTGGTACATGCCTGCTTGCCTAGGAGTAAGTTCAAGAATCTTTCTGATTTCTGGAATTACTAGACAAGCAGTCTGTTTATTCATATTTCTGCTTGACTGGAGTCTTGAATGTGAAAATTTCCTACCCTTCATCCCTTCCTTCACCACTCTCTGAGCCCCATTCATTCACTCACTTATGCCTTCATTTGATTTTTCACTCATGCTTTTATTCACTCATTCAACAGGCATTTATGGAGCACCTACTGTATGCCACACACTAGACTAGATGTTGAATATACCAAGGTAAATAAGAAAGTTTCACATCTTAAAAACTTAGAGGCAACTCTTTGTGGATTCTAAATAGTATTGACCAGGAATCTGTCCCAATTGTGTCCCCAGCTTGATCTTGGGCAAGTCACTCTCCCTCTCTGAGTCTCAGTTATTTTATCTGGAAATCAAGGTGTTGCATGAGATAACTGCCCACTCTTCCAGCTCCGATGTGCTGGATTTCTATATCACAGTTCTACATGGAATCAGATGACCACACTATGAGAAAGGACACGGGAAATGACATGCAAAGTGATGTTTGACCCAAGGTTAAACATGCACGAGGTTCGTACACTCTGAGATGGGTGGGTTTGTGAGGAGGGGCAATTGGGGTGAAGTAAGAACCCAAGGAAAGGCATAAAGAAGGGGAGATCATTCAATTTGACTGGGAAAAGTGAACCAGGGGTAGATAGGAGTGAATTTCCACCAGAGCATTTAGACTGCTGTAGCACAATGCTGGGCATACAGAATGCCCTTAATCAATTATTTAAAAAAATAAAACAAAAAACCCCAAATCATTGAATGAATAGGATGACCTTAAATGCTACGCCAACCTACATGGATTATGTCAGGTGGGCAACAAAACTACACTGAAAAGGAAAAGAAAAATAGCATTTCTGTGCACTTGACCAGTGTCTGAGTCTCACCTTGTTGATCCACACAAGAGTGCTCCTTGGCAGGTAATAATAAATCTCTCCAGGTAACAGATGGGGCAGTTAAGTCTCAGACCGGCAAATAAATTGTTCAAGATCTCATGAAGGGCAAGTGACAAAGCTGGGACAGGCAGCCAGAACTTATCTCTCTGGTCCTTTATACCACCCTTCTCATCTTCACCTTACTCTGCCTTTCAAAAATATTGGCAAGAAATAAAAGAGCAATCATGAACAGCTCAGGATTTGGTTTGGCTTAATTCACAATGGTAAGATGATTTATATTATTGGTGCTCCGTTTTAAAAGAAAATACTGAATTTTATTTAAAAAAAAAAAAGGCTGGCCTAGGAAATGGCCCTGATCTTATTTCCAGCCTAGGCATTTTGACCTGCTATTAGGATTGAGAAAGAGGAAGGCAGTCACAGGCATGTGGGGTCCCAAAGGAAGGTGGGGCGTGAGGCTAGGTATACCAGATGAAGACCCACTCATTCCTCATGGCAATGGGACCCCTGCTAGGATCCAGACCTCAGGAACTTGAGGTTTTGGGGAAAGCTGGAAGTGGGGCAGGCAAGCACACTCTTAAAGGGCCAGGCTCTTACCTTGTTCTGAGTATGCAGATGCAGTGCAATCCCGGGTGCCAGAGCAAGTCTCATCTACAGTGCAAGGCAGGGGAGGCCCTTTTTATAGGAGCCCAGGCAGACAGGGTGTTCACAGGGCACACACCTGTGCAGCTCTCTTCACACTCCTCCCAGCCACGCCCCTTCGGAGGGAGCCAGCGCCTGCAGGGAAAGTGGTTGGTGTAAAGTGGGCGGAGGGTTACACACAGGACATTAGACCGCGCCCTCCAAGCCCTTCCTCTTCCCCCAGCAGCCAGTTTGGGAGGACAGCTCAGCCTCGCAGAGACCCTCTTTGAGGGACTCTTTGATGCAGCAATATCTCTGGAGAAAGTTATAAACAACAAAAATAATCATAGCTGCCAAGCACTGTGCTAGGTCCATTTTACCGAAATCTCTCTGTTCGTTCTCATCACATCCATTCTATGATATGGGAAGCGGTGATTCACCCCATTTTACAGATGGAAAACTGAAGCATGGAGATATTCAGGTTTTGTCCAAGGTCACACAGCCAGAAGGATGAGGAGCCCAGAGTTAAATCTGGGACTCCCTGCATCCATTGTCTGATATTTTCCTACCTGCCATTCTCAGTAAATGTTGGGTTGATGAGTGGATGAGCTGGGAAACACATCTCAGTGTCTGAGTCTCTGTTTTCACTGAGGCACCTGAAGTGACTATTGGGCAGAGGAATCCAGGGCCTCCGAATGGCTGGTAGGGAGTGAGTTCCTGATCTGGGGATTTCTGCTGAAAAAATTCACCTTCAGGTCACACATGGGATCTTCATTCTGGTCAACCTTTGATAGGCAGTCTCATACCAGAATGACAGAGCATTCACCTAACCCTTGTCACAGCTGTCACATAACCTCTCTGAACCTCTGTGTGTGCATCTACAGATTGAGGACAATCACAGTACCTCCCTTAGGTTTTCCTACTAAATTATTTATGGGCATAATGTAAATGAGGATGATTTGGTTCATAATGGGGACTCCAGCTGTATTCCTTAAAAACAGACATATTTCATTTTGATGTTAAACATAGAGAAGGAGACTCACTTGCCAAAGAAGATGTGGACCTCATTATATTTTGCCACCTCTCTTTTCATATCTGGGCACAAGAAGTTGTACTTTTCTTCTTAACTCAGCCATAAGAAGAACAATAGTACACAAATGGCAATAAATGGCAACCGACCTGCCTTTGGGGCTGAGACACTAAAGAGCAGGGGGGACTGTGGCAATCCGGGTAGGTCCTGGTAGTAAGGTCAGCACTCAGCTCCAGTTGGCTGAGAACATGTGGCATTGGGGTTGGTATTTTCAGAAGTCATAATTTTTTTTTGTATATACATTTTTTGAAACAAATGGAGAGTTCTTGAACTTTTAAGAAATGCCCCAATATCCAGATGAGAGTATATGGAATTGAGCTGCCATCTAATTGAAATTTTCTAAAAGTGCTGGCCTGGCCCACAATAAAGACACCAAAAGTCCTAATTGTGGTTGGATTCCACTCAAGCTGTGGATGTTGACTGGTTTACTCAGAGGTTCAAAGGGTCTTTACATAAATTCCATCGGAGGTGGCCATTTCCCCAACCTCTAAGCCTCTTATAAAATCAGCTCATGAAGAGATCCATCCCCATGGTTCCGACCACCATCTTATAGAACACATACTCCCCAAATAGGCACTCACAGTGTGGTGTTTTAGGAAACAGCGCCACACTTTGGCCACAGGCCAAAGACACCCCCACCTACATGTCACTGAAGTCAGCTTTGCCCACTCCCACTCTTACGTCATTTGGACGTAGACAAGATAAAGCAGCTTTGTTCCACAGGGAGATATAGATCAAGGTGGCCTCTGAAATAATGCGGAATTCATCTTGATCCTCAGGACGCAGCCAGCTTTTTTTTTTTCTGGAAGAAGACTATAGGTCAGAACACAAAGCATATTTAAAGGAAACACATGGACTCCAGGATCTTTTCTGAGAATGTTTCTCTAAGCTTTGACAGGGAACATGGGACTTCCCCCTCTGGCTTCCTGTGGACTGTCAGCCTTCCTGTGATCCCATCCCAACTTCTGCCTTGATCTTTCTATTTCAAGCAAGGGGGGCACAGTATTAGGCCAAGCCATGTAGACCTTTCCCTGTTGACTCAACCTGTCATTCCAAACTCATTTATACACACACACACACACACACACACACACACCAAAAAAAACACACACACACATACAACAACAAACAAACAAACAAACCAAACAAACAAAAAACAGCAACAATCTGGCCACACTAGGATACTCATCCACCACTTTCTGAATACTCAGTTCACTTGCCCACTTCCTGCCTTTGCTTCTCTGTTCCCCATACTTGGAATGCTTTTCCAGTCTTACTTTGTTAGGCTCACATTGGCTCATCCTTCAAGATCCAGCTCAAACAGTGACTTCATATACAGACAACATTCTTTCTATCAGTGTCATTGGTCCCTGATCTTGCCCATGCCTCCATGCTTTTATGGATGTTCATGGAGAGAAATAGACAGTCACCTGAGTAAGTGCTTACAACGCACTGGCATTGTGCTAATGTGTTTTCCCCGTACTATTTCACATCTAGGTACACTGAGAAAATTCTATACTTTTACTACAGGGCACTGGGGAAACTGGAGCCCCAGAATGACTGTTCACAGCAGGTTCCTACAACCTCCCTATACTCCCAGGATCCAGGGCATCACTGGCTCATGGACAATGGATTACATAAAGGCGCCTCACTTTGTTCACAAGAATCTGTGAAGAAAAGTCCAGCCTGGATCCTTGTGGTACAGATGTGGAGCCGAGGCTTAGGTCACCCAAGAACATGCCTGACACACAATTCAAGAAAAATTAAATTAAGGCCTTCTAATATTTGTATTAAAAAAAAAAAAAGTAAGGCTCTAACCGGTTTGGCTCAGTGGATAGAGCGTCAGCCTGTGGACTCAAGGGTCCCAGGTTCGATTCCGGTCAAGAGCATGTACCTTGGTTGCGGGCACATCCCCAGTAGGGAGCGTGCAGGAGGCAGCTGATCGATGTTTCTCTCTAATTGATGTTTCTAACTCTCTATCCCTATCCCTTCCTCTCTGTAAAAAAATCAATAAAATATATTTTTTT
>NW_005370024.1:1398449-1408214 GCF_000412655.1 Myotis brandtii | reverse complement strand
CGGCTGACTGAAAGCCGGTTTCTAGGGTTTTGTTTAGCTTCTATATTTGCAACATAGTTGCTTAGAGTTGCAGCTGAGAGGCCAGCAAGTCAGGCGGGGAAGGTTGGAGTCCGCAGTCACTGGAGCAAGCAAGCCTCCCTGTTAGCTTCAAGCTGCCTGGCTGCCGGCCGCCATCTTGGTTGTCAGTTAATTTGCATATACCCACTGATTAGCCAATGGGAAGGGTAGCGGCCGTACGGCTAATTACCATGTTTCTCTTTTATTATATAGGAGATATATATATATATTTTTTTTTATTGGTTTTACAAAATATTTTCAAGATACTAGTAGTTACGCTGCCCCACATCTCACCCAGGATTCCCTGTTGGTAACCTCTCTGTTGATAATTATTACTCGAGTCCATATTTTGTTTAGACTTCCTTACTTTTTATCTAATGTTATTTTAAAAATCATTTCTAAACTTTATATTTAAGAATGGTTTTTGGTTTCCAGCGCAATTGAGCAGAAAGTAAAGAAAGTACACCCCACCCCCATCCCCTGCTGCTCATTGACACTGCTTTCCACCTTGTCTCCATTGTCCACCAGAGTGGTACAGTTGTAGCAGGGGATGAGCCTTCCTGACATACCACAATTACACAAAGTCCATGTTTCTTCCAAGAGTTCACTCTTGGTGTTGTTCAATCTGTGGATAGTCACAAATGTACAATGACATATACTCACCATCATAGTGTCATCGAGAGTATTTTCACTGTCCTAAAAATCATCTGTGCTTGTCCCCTCTTTCTAACCCCTGGTAATCACTGATCTTTTTCCTGTCTCCATAGTTATGCCTCTTCCAGAATGCCATATGGTTGGAATCATACAAGGTAAGTTCATTGATCATCTCCAGGTTTTTCATATCTCTTTTAAAAAGGAAATCATTGTGAAACAGGTTAGACATGATTTAAAGATATCTGCTCCTTTTGGATAAAATTCTGAAGCACACAGATGGCTATGCCCCTCTATACACACACACACAAACATGCACTTACATACATCACACATGTGCATGCTCACCACCTCCATATTTGGGGCAGAAGAAAACATTGAAGAGTGTCCTTTTGGAATTTTCAGTCTCTAACTTATGTTCTTTATCAAGAGTGCTGGTTGCCACCCTAGAAAGTTGGAAAAGTGGTTCTTTTTCTCTGTCAATGTTGCAAGTCACCACTCACGTCAGCTTGTGACTTGCTACTTCTGTCATATGAGGAGGTGAAGATGAGTACATGAAAGGCACCAGAAACAAGCTCTACAAAGGCCTGGGAGGGAATCCAGGGAGAATGGCACCAGGCCCAGAGAGGAAAAGACTAGCACATGTTGTGGGCTATTTAGGGGAAGTGAGGGAGGCAGGAGAAGACTACCAGAGGAACTGGGGTGGCCTCTAACCAGACTCATTTATTCTGCATGCAATCTTTCATTCTGCTGTCATTCATTCATTCTTCTATTCATTTAAAGAGCACTCATGAAGCAATGAGCATGTCCCAGGGTCTTTCTGTAATGGACTGGAATGCAGCCAAGGAGACATGATCCTTGCCCTCAAAGAGAAGGCAGACAACAGGGGGGAAGACAAGGATGTCAACCATGACAATATACAGGTAATGACTATGTGGGAGGAAAGGCTACGGTGCTCAAGGTGGGGTCATCTAATTGAGCCAGGTGCATCTCTCAGGAATTTCTTTTTTAAAAAAATATATTTTATTGATTTTTCACAGAGAGGAAGGGAGAGGGATAGAGAGTTAGAAACATCAATGAGAGAGAAACATCGATCAACTGCCTCCTACACACCCCCTACTGGGGATGTGCCCACAACCAAGGTACATGCCCTTGACCGGAATCGAACCCGGGACCCTTCAGTCCGCAGGCTGACGCTCTATCCACTGAGCCAAACCGGTTAGGGCACTCAGGAATTTCTTAAATCCTTCCTGCAGGGAGTGGGATGGTTGTTGAAAAGGTCAGCAATTGGCCCAGTGCCCAAATTGGCCCAACATTCAAATAATCTTTAGGTCATTGAATGTGAGAGGAGGATATGTATTAGGGATGATGGTATAGTTCAATGCAATCAGTTTAAAAGTATAAATTCAATTAATTTGACAAATATTGACTGAGTGCCTACATGAGCTCAGACAGGGTATGTGTCATTGACTAGGTCCTATAGCCTCTAAAGTAGTGGAATGTATTAGCTGGGTGATGCCAGTTGCTATAACAACAAAGCCCCAATTTAGGGGTATATATATATATAATTGATTTCAGAGAGGAAGGGAGGGAAGAGATAAAAAACATCAACGAGGAAAGGGGATCATTGATTGGCTGCCTCCTGCACACCCCCCACTGGGGACCGAGCCTGCAACCTGGGCATGTGCCCTTGACCAGAATCGAACCTGGGACCCTTGAGTCCGCAGGCTGATGCTCTATACACTGAGCCAAACCGGCTAGGGCTGGAAAGTTATTTCTGCTTCACCTAAAGCCAAATGGTTGTTTCCACGGTGGAATATCACCAACAAAATTCAGTTGTTGCCTCTATAATCCCAATCTTGCTAGACTTTGTGACTGTAGCTAAATTGTTTACACATTTTGGTAGTTTTCTGTCCTGGGCATGGCTAATATTTTTTTCTCAATCTCTTTGGCACAAAATATCAAAGATCAGTTTGCCTGGAAGATCACCTGGACCTGCAAACACTGTCCTAAATTCTTCCATTTGCCACCAGTGGATGGTAAAATAGTGGCACGAGCCTTCTTTCCAGGTGGTGACTATATTGATGATATCTGCTAATAGGCTCCAAGGGAGAGCAGGGGACAGCAGCTTAGGAGCAGATTCTGACTCATATGAAAACAGGGGTGTTGAGTCCTGAGCAGATCTGGGGTCAGCCACCCAAGTCAATTCTTGGGGGAACTAAGGACTGAGGCTCAAATATTGATTCCTGAGACAGTAAAGGAAAAGTCATATGACCAAAGGGAAGCCCAGACTAAGTTGGACTATTTGGGGACAGGAGATAATATGTGCCTCATCTAGGTGTTATTGAGCCCTGTGTATAAACTGACCACAGTTTGTAACAAATTTGCCTGGGTAGCAGGTGTGACAGATTTGGGCCACACCAAAGTAGCACTTGAGACTGAGCTCTGCCATATTTCTGGCTGTCAGGGTCAATTACAGCCATATGACATCACACCATTCCTGGCAAAGGGCTGATGAACATGCCGTTCAACAGACATTTCATGTTCCCTCTCGTTCTCAGCTGGTGACATCAGCAAGAGGTAGAGAGGACTTTGAAAGCGTGACTGGGATAGATCGTGTTGCTGGTCTGATCGCTGGATAGACCGTTTGGGCAGTGTTGTGGACTATCTACATAGCCAGATGTGTGAGCATTATAGCAGCTGGTTCTCAGAGGGGCTGCGGCAGCGGCTGCCTACTTCAGTGTGTGCACCTCTGTGATGGGAAGCAGCAATCAGTGATTCGAACACACATCTCTCATAGGTGAGCGACAGGGTCCTCACCACCCATCCTGGCACTCAAAGTCTGTGTGCAAGCTACTCTGGAAACCCATGGACTAGGGTCAGGGATGGGTAGGAGCTGCAGAGCTAAGGGTTGAAATTGAGCAAAGTTAATCATTTACCATGCAAGCCTTCCCCTGGAATTTGCAAGCCTTTACTAGATACCAGAGTTCCAAAAATAGTTACCTCAGACAGATTCTGTCAGTGCCATTCTTGTCCAAGTGGCAGACAGAGATGCTCCTACTCTACCTATTCCCTTTCCTTTTCTTTTGGAACCAAATGGAGACTCCCCTTCTGGACATCACACATGTAGGCTGACAAGCCTTTGCTTGAAGCCCTACTGACAAGGAGTTCACTGCCTCACAAGGAAACTTGATCTGCTATTTATTGAAAGCCTACCATGGGTGAGTGACATGGGCTCCACTTTGAGTCTATCAGTGCCAGGCATCATGCTAATCATAACACCCATCCAATGAGGTGAGGGCAATCCTCGCCCCATTTACAAGAGGTGATGAGGCTAAGGGAGCTCACGTTGCTTCTCAAGGGAGAGCCATATTGAACTGAGGTCCATTTTTCCTCTAACACATGGTGGGGAACCAAAGGAAATCAAGACAGGAGCTTTGTGCACAAGTGTTAGCGATCTAGCTGGGAGACAGCAATGAAATAAATGCTCATTTAGAATAGATATCCTCGCCCCATTTACAAGAGGTGATGAGGCTAAGGGAGCTCACGTTGCTTCTCAAGGGAGAGCCATATTGAACTGAGGTCCATTTTTCTTCTAACACATGGTGGGGAACCAAAGGAAATCAAGACAGGAGCTTTGTGCACAAGTGTTAGCGATCTAGCTGGGAGACAGCAATGCAATAAATGCTCATTTAGAATAGATACGTGGTGAAAATCACTGATCAGACCTAGGGGGGTGCTGGCAGCAGTTCAGGAAAGGCAGGAGGGCCTGTAGGAGCCCCTACATGGGAGGAGAAAAGTGGAGACAGACGTTTCAAACTGATGGTCAGCTTTGGGACTGGTGGTTAGCCCTGGACATACTCTCAGGACTGGCTCTGCCTTCTGCCTTCCCTCCTGCAGAGGTTAAATCAGGGGTCCTCAAACTACGGCCCGCGGGCCACATGCAAATACAAATATTGTATTTGTTCCCGTTTTGTTTTTTTACTTCAAAGTAAGATATGTGCAGTGTGCATAGGAATTTGTTCATAGTTTTTTTTAAAACTATAGTCCGGCCCTCCAACGGTCTGAGGGACAGTGAACTGGCCCCCTGTTTAAAAAGTTTGAGGACCCTTGGGTTAAATAGACACAGGCTGCTTTGCAGCAATCCATTGTTTGTGATGGGGCATAGTCGCATTTCCTGGGCTATAGACCAAGACCTGTCCTTTTTGGTGATTTGCAATATAGCTTGGCCAAGTATACTGTGTTTTGGACTCATCTGAAAAGCTTATTAAAATACACATTCCTGCCCAGCCAGCGTGGCTCAGTGGTTGAGCATTGACCATGAACCAGGAGGTCATGGTTCTATTCCCGGTCTGGGCACATGCCCAGGTTATGGCTCGATACCCAGTGTGGGGGTTGCAGGAGGCAGCCAATCAATGATTCTCATCATTGATGTTTCTCTCTCTCTCTCCCTCTCTCTTCCTCTCTGAAATCAATAAAAATATATTTTAAGAAATACACATTCCTGGGCCTCACCCTCAGTGTGTCTGGGTTGGAATCCAAGAATTAGTATTTCTAGAGCTCCCCACGTGATCCAGTTGCTTTGTGCCCTCAGGCCACACTTTGAACAGTGCTGATTCACATTGCATTTCATCATCAGAAAACACTGGATACCTATCTGGGGGTTTTAGATTGAAACGTTAGGAAATGGTCTGTGCCAAACCCACCCTAGCCTCTGCTGTCCATGTACTAGGAACCAGGAGCCGTGGGATGGGGGACTTGGATCCTCTTCTTACCTGGACACTTAAGGGCTGTGTGATGTTGGATCACTCGCCTCTGTCAGCTTCAGGCACTTAGTTTATCAATAGGAATACAACTGCTGACCTCATAGAGATGTGCTGAGGATTATATGAGGGGGCAGGTGAAAGGCACAGGGCCTTCATAAGAAACAAATGTGAAGGGAGAGGCAGAAATCAGAGTGCTAAGTCCACAAGCCAAGGAACGCCATGGACTGCCTGCAATCATCAGACTCTCAGAGACGGGCATGGATTCCCTTGGGCCCTCTAGGGGAAACCAACTCTGATCGCATGTTGATTTCAGACTTCAGATCTCCATAACCAAGAGAGAATGCATTCCTGTTGCTTTAAGCCACTCATTTTATACACTTTGTTATAGCCACCCTAAAAAAATAATACAGTGCCTTAAATGGTAACTATTTTTTCAAGAAGAAGATATTGAAATAAGAAGGGTTTTTTTCAATAACAAGATTGGAGTCATATTTTGGAAACCATTCTTTTATTGTTCACACTCATATCTGCTATTTGTGAACTTCTTCCAACTACAAGTCTAACTTTCTGTGCAATGAAATGTGACAAAATTCATGTCTGGTTCCAAAGGCTAAACTGAAAATGAATGAATGTGTTACACATTTAAACTCTTAGGGAAGACTCAGATGGTGAAAGCCCCACTTCGAAAGGTGGAAAGCAGGGGCACACTTTGTGCCCTGGGCCCATGAGGGCATGTTTCGGACGCTACCACCGAATCTGTAAACTCCTAAAGGGCGGTTTCTCTTCCAATACTTGGAGACGCTGCAGACCGAGAACCGTGCAGTTGGATCTGTTCACCAGCTTTGCTCATAGAGGGTTAGAGGCTGACCTGTACATACTGCAACACAAACAAACATCCCCCAAACACCGCATTATCTCTAAGACGAAGTAGTGACATCATGGATTACAGAGACAACATATAAACGGTCATGTGACCACTTGTTAAATCTACAAAGGCAAATGTGCTCCCTTTAAGAACCAAATATTAAAGCAACTGTTTTATATATTTGCATTTAACATACACTTTTCATTAATTCAGCAAGTATTTCTTCAGCATCCATATGCCAGTCCTCATTTTTAAGAGCCTTCGGCATTTATTTTTATCTGGACATATCAATTGTTGTTATGTAATTTTAAGACATTATTAATTTAGCTTAAAAAGTCCATTGCATAATAATAAAGACCCCCCACCCACCCAGTCCCATGCTAAGAACATGGTTTAAAAAAAGAAAAGGCTTACTTTTTCATGGGTATATTTTCATCACTATAAAATACAAAAAAAAGTACAATTATTTCTTTTAAATTACTATCATAGCTCAACAGCTGTACCCCCCGCCCCACGTTTTTAGTCTAATATGATGTTGACAGAACCAGTTCAGGAGAAATACAGGTTGAGAAGGAGATGAGTGATGTGAAAATGAAGTGTACAAGGTCGCAGAACTCAGAGTGAAGGGCAGACCACAGGGTCGAAATGCAAACTAGTGAAAACAGCTACAAAGTCAAGTGCCAAGTCCCCGAGACAGAACTGCAAACAAGAAATAAGAAGGCTGGTTAAGGAAGCTGAGGAGAGTAAGCAAGCAGGGAAAAAATAGTTAAATCAAGCCCGAGAAAGTTGGTACAAAGAAAATATCTGAACAGAGATGACCCAGTAATTAAAAAAAAAAAAAAAGAAAAGAAAAAGAAACAAGTTTCATCTCATCAGAGCTCGTCTTTAGCAATCTCTGTGTGGGCAGCAGCAGAGGAAGTGACCCCCAGCCTCTGCAAGTCGCCTGCTCCTACTTACTCTTCGTAGACATCCTCCGAGTCCATCCTCCGATAGTACTTGGCTAGCTTCACAGCAATAATTATAGCCGGAAGTAGCAGTATGGTAGCTTTTCCTATGCCAAACCAAAACAAATTCTAGGGAAAAGGAGAAAACCGGGAGGATTACATGCATGAAGATGGGAAATGGGAAACAACAGTTACTTGGGGAAAAGAATTCTATTTTGCAGTTTTTAGAAATGAGTTCTAATTTCATTCATTGAAACCCACTGGTGAACTTGATAGGAGCCAGCCACCGGGTAACATGCTACAAATTATTATAATTCATTAACTCTTTTTAAAAAGCTTGAAGAAAAAGTAACAGAGAGGGTAAGTGAGGGAGCCAGGTTGACTTCTAGGACATGCAAAATAGCTGTGAGCCAGCCCACTGTGCTGCCAAGGATGCAGCATGGACAGCCACAGGCAGGGGCTCCAGTCCCCTTGGTGAGTTGTTCTGATGTTACAGTGACTAGAACCTCTCTGGGCTTTGTCCCGCCTCTGAACCGTGGACAGCAGCATCCTCACCCTATGACATTACTGTGTGAAGAAGACGTAGCAATGCCTAGTGTGTACTAGGTTCTCAACAAACAGTCCATGTTTATTTTTTTTAACTTTTATGACTCTAGAGAGAAAGAGGAAGGGAGGGGGGAAGAGAGAAACATTGATTTGTTGTTCCACCTATCCACCTACATTTTTTTCATTTTTTAAATCCTTACCCAAAGGTATTTTTCCATTGATTTTTAGAGAGAGTGCAAGAGAGATGGAAAGACAAAGAGAAATATTGATATGAGAGAAACACATCAATTAGGTGCCTCCTGTACACCCGCCCCCCCCAAATCTGGTCCGGGTACGTGCCTTTGACTGGTACATCCCCTTTGGTTTGCAGGCCGATGCTCTGTCCGCTGAGCCAAACCAGCTAGGACTATCCACCTACATATTGGTTGGTTCTTGCATGTGCCCTGACTGAGGACTGAACCCACAACCTTGGTGTATCAGGACGATGCTCTACTAGTAACCAACTGAGCTACTCCATCAGGGCAACAAATGGCCCATGTTTAATTGAACCAATATTTAAGGTAGCTGGTAAGCTGGATTCAATCCTGTTTTGTCTAAAAAGCAATGTTAAAGTATTTTTTTAAATAGTTGCCAATATCCCCAAGTCAGATTTCATAGAGAAATCTGGATTCATGTCTTTTCTTGAAAAGTCTGAAGTCATGTCTCATAACATCGAGCCCTTCCTCCCGCATGGCAGCATTGGCTGGGGCTTCTGGAGGGTGTCAGCCTCAGTCTGCCACGGCCACACCACTGACTTTGACAGCCAACGTTGTTTAAACTTGCTCAGCAATCAGAACCGAATCAGCTGCACCATCAGATGATGCTGTGTGTGCCCAGACAGGGTCTTACATGTGTCCTGCTTTGTGAATCTACAACCCGCCAGGTCCCAGGAGAGGTTCAAGTATTCATCCTGTGCCTTAGGCTAGTCCTGTAGGCAACTCTAGAGCAGTCCTCCCCAGTCCACCGTGAGGCAAAGGCAGCTTGGGTTAAATGACAACCACCCAAAGCCACCAATGACTATTCCTTTCCAACTATTCTGGACAAATAGTTTTCTTCACGAGGGTCTCCTACCTTCTGTGAACACCGTTCTAGTAAGAAACGAAGAATCACAGCTAAGTCTTGGACTTTTCTAGTGAATTAGGTACAAGAACATATTCATTTCCGTTTTAGTTTTAGGTCTTAAATGTAACACACCTGAGCAGAAAACTATTTTATGTTACAGTGTGTAGTACAATCCTGGGGGGAGGAGAATCAAAGATAATGAGGTTGTCGCCTGTCCTTATTTTGAAAGGTGTAATTCTCACCATGGGTTTGGTAACGTAGTTGCACAGAAAGACGTCAAAAGCAGAATCGAAAGCAGTGGCCACAGGTTTGCAGGCTGAGATTTCCTCCATGATCTGAGGGGGAAAGAAACACAGGCAGACTCTGAGCCAGAGCCACGAATGCATGAGAGCCAGGCATGCCGTGTTCCTCTGGCCTGTTTTCACAAGAACGATCTCTGTCCGCTAAGATTCAGAGCTGAGAGCCGGAGCTGAGAGCCGCAGCTGAGAGCTGGTTTCTATGGGTGAGTTCGAAGACATATAAAAGTATGTGTTTGAAAGCAAGGCCCTGAGTCTCTCTGAGCCTCAGTTTCCAGTTTCCTCACTTGTCATTTGGAACAACAGGACCCATCCTACTGGACCCCTGAGAGAATAAAAAAGTACACCTGGGAGAGGATGCGGAGAAAAGGGAACACTCGTGCACTGCTGGTGGGAATGCAGACTGGTGCAGCCACTATGGAAGACAGTATGGAGTTTCCTCAAGAAGTTAAAAATGGAACTCCCATTTGACCCTGTGAACCCACTTCTAGGCATATATCCCAAGAAACCAGAAACACCAATCAGAAAGGATATATGCA
>NW_005370024.1:1367802-1397946 GCF_000412655.1 Myotis brandtii | reverse complement strand
ATGAATAAAAATAGATACAGAGGCAGAGCAGCATTGAACAGACTGTCAAACTACAGCGGGAAGGCTGGGGAGGGTTGGGGGGCGGCAGGGGTGGGTAACAGATCAACCAAAGGACTTGTATGCATGCATATAAGCATAACCAATGGACATAAGACACTGGGGGGAAGGGGGAGAGGAGGCCAGGGGAATGTCAAGGGGCGGGGGGAAGGAGACATATGTAATACTCTTTGTAATACTTTAAGCATTAAAACAAAAAAAAACCAAAAAACAAAAAAGAAAAGAAAAGGGAATAGGACTGCAGGCCTTCCTTCCCGCATGGACCAGTGAGCCACCAGCAGAAAATGAACAGCTAGCGTGTGTAAGCTGCCCTTGATTAACCTGGGCCTCTAGCTCACACCCCTAGGCATTTGCTCGGGGACTTGCATGGTGACGGAAGGAATCAAAAGTCTGCCATCCTGAAGCTGCTTTTTCGGATATTGATTTTAAGCTGTTTATTAAGAAACAAAAGACTAAGAAAGAACCTTTGACCCTCCCCACGCCCTCTCCTGAGAGTCAGACTGAGAAGCCTGCTTCTGGAAGGAGGTCTTAGGATGCTGCCTTAGCCTAATTAAGCATGGTCAACAGGAGGGTTCAGGCAGGTGCCTGTCAGCTCGGTAGCCCCTGTGCCCGTTGTTTCTGAGTCAGCCAGCAAGAATTGTCCTGCCACGCGGGTTCCGATCTTCCTCAACTACCTGTGAATCGCCACTTCTGAAATCTAATACCCCATTCTCTCCCTTTTCTCCTTAGTCCAAAATGCCCGGCATACCCAATGTTGGACTTTTCATGGCTGTATCATGTCTACGTGAATTCCCCATGCGCATGTACTAAACTCTGATTTTCCTCCTGTTAAAAAAAAATGTACACCTGTCCAGCAAAGTGTCTCAGTCTGAATTCTTACCTGACCCCTTTGGAATCTGACAAAGGATGTGGGAAGAAAATGGAAAGCTGGTTAACTAATAAGTGCACATTTCAGAACTGGGGCCAGCAAACTTTTCCTATAAAGGGCCAGAGAGTAAATAGTTTAAACTTTGCAGGTGAGATTGCCCGACTCTGCCACAGACAATATCCAGACATGGGTGTGGCTGAGTGCCAATAAAGTTTCATTTACAAAAACAGCAGTACCTGCTGACCTTGTTCTAGAAGACAGAAAACAATGTACTCATTAATGAGGTGAAAGTAAATAAGTTCAGTGAATCCCAGACAGATGCTCCAATCCCATTGACTTAAAAGAGCTACATTCATTCATTCACTCAAAAAACATTGGAATATAGAGAATAGAGAGTGTCTTATTTCTCTTCCATCTTTGGTTGGCTCACCTATAGACCTTACAAGGCAACCCATGTTAATAACCTTATGTCCTTCCAAGTTCAAACAACATTACACACTCTCTGTATAGGCTTCTGTTAGTTTTACAGAAAGTGGGGTAAGGGCTCATATTCTGTATGTTTTTCTGCATTTTGCTTTTCTCTCCAAGTCTCGTGGTGTGGCTCTGATCATTTTGTACAAATGGCCACTTAATATTCCCACAGCGTGGCTCACATATAACACAGCAATTCCTTTCTAGTCTCGCTTTGGTTCCAGAGTGTTTGCTTTGTATTCCAGGTATGAATGTGACCCAAATGTGGTCCCTTGGTCTAGTGGAGGAGATGTGCAGTGGCGATGGTGGTGATAACAATAATGCATTTCCTCCACCACCACTCACTTGGATGCTGGCACTGAGAAGATCCCGAGGCCCTCACACCTGGGGCATGGGAAGAGGTGTCAGCACGCACATCAAGAAGCTGGCTCTTAAAGGAGGACCAGGTACATAGCCCACCAACTGCAGGAGAGTGGGTACCAGAGGCAGGGATTGGCAAGGGGGATATGATATGCAGAATGTGAACATTTGCCTGGCCAGCATGGCTTAGCTGTTGAGTATCAATCAACCTATGAATGATATGTCATGGTTCAATTCCCAGTCAAGGCTCAATCTCCAGTGGGGGGGGGGGGCGCATGTAGAAGGCAGCTGATCAATGATTCTCCCTCATCATTAATGTTTCTATCTCTCCCTCTCCCTTCCTCTCTGAAATCAATAAAAATATATTTTACAAAAAGAAATGTGGAAGCTTCAGGAAATCAAGCAGTGGAGTGTGGCTGGAATGTGGGGTGGGGCAGAAAAGAAGAAGATGGCCAGGCAGTTTGGGCTCATATGGTGAAGGGTCAGGGATAGGATTTGAGAAGCCCAGGGCTGCTCAGGGGTAGCCCAAATTTTCCTGAGTTACTAAACTTCTTCAAGCCCATTTGGCTGGCAGCACCCACCCAAGTTAGTCAGCTACAAGCATCACCTTCCCCCAATGGAATAATCCTCGAGGGAAGCCAGCCCAGAGCTCAAGATGACAAAAGGCATTTTTCAAGACACCATATTCCACAAAAGTTGGGTGCTGGGAGCAATGTGCTACCTTAAAACCCCTGGAAACTTTGCTCTTCAACTTTTCTGATATATTCATGGAGATATAACGATTATGGAGTGAATTGCATTCCCCAAAAGTTCACATGTTGAAGTCCTAACCCCAGTACCTCAAAACTATATTTGGAGATACTGTCTTTGAAGAGACAAGTCAGTTGAAATGAGATCATTAGGGTGGACCTTAATCCAACATGATGGGTGCCCTTACAAAAGAAGAGGAAATTTGGACAGACACTCACAGAGGAAAGACCAAGTAAAGACACAAAAAGAAGACTGCTATCTACAATCCAAGAAGAGGGGCATCAGAAGGAACTAACCCTACCAACACCTTGATTTTGGACTTCTGGTCTCCAGAATTGTGATATGATAAATCTCTGTTGTTTAAACCACACCTAGCTGACTACCCAACAATGTCCTAGGCTCAGTGCTGCCCATGGTGTGTACAAACCAAGCTCCAAATGGACTCTATCTTAGGGAGCTCATGGTTCACTCGGGGAGACACAGTCAAGTGTGGCAAGGATCCCTGTGAGGAAGGTGAGCCCAGGAAGCTGCCGGGGGAGACAAGGAGGGGCATATTCTCCAACCTGGTGGTTGGCCCAAGGAGCCACCCAGTGTGGATGGCACTTGTACTGTGTCTCATGGAGCCTCCAGTTGTGGTCCCTGCATTCAAGGTCTTTTTCTTTATCTCCCACCAAATTACTGGGAATTTTATTTTTAAAAAAATATATTTTATTGATTTTTTAGAGAGAGGAAGGGAGAGGGATAGAGAGTTAGAAACATCGATGAGAGAGAAACATCGATCAGCTGCCTCCCGCACACCCCCTACTGGGGATGTGCCCACAACCAAGGTACATGCCCTTGACCGGAATCGAACCTGAGACCCTTGAGTCCACAAGCTGACGCTCTGTCCACTGAGCCAAACCGGTTAGGGCAGGAATTTGATTTTTATTTCCTTCTGATTTTAACCTAGAAAATGACTGTTCTAACACATGACTTCCGTATGGTCATAAAAGAGAAGCTACTTACAGCGATCTTCGCCCAGTTCAGATAATATTGAAAATATGAAACGATTATATCTGCATACTCCTTACTTTCCTAGAAAGAAATCAAAGAGTAGGAAAACTGTTAGGATGATACTCTACTGAGTCAGGTAGTTATGGTCACATATCTACTTATTGGCATACTGATTTTTTTTTTATGTCTTTTTTGGCCCCAGCCAGTTTGGCTCAGTGATGAGAGTGTCAGTCCTCAGCCAGTCAAGGGCATGTACCTGGGTTACAGGCTCGATCCCCAGTCTTGATTGGTGTGTTTGCGGGAGGCAACCAATCGATGTGTCTCTCTCACATCAATGTTTCTCTCTCTGTGTCTCTCCCCATCCCTTCTACTCTCTCTAAAAAAATCAATGGAAAAATATCCTTGGGTGAGGATTAACAAAAAAAGAAAAAAAAGGAAAAGAAAGAAAAACTATTTTTAAAAAAGTCTTACTTCAATAATAATAGATGGAAGATCGTTTGTGATGAATTTCTGAGAAGAATCCAAAGCGTCAAGAATATTGGTCACTTTCACCTGGAAAACACAGCAACAATCAACATGGTGTCAAGTGATAAAAGGGTTTCATCGGACAATTTGAGTACTGATGTGAGTGCTGTTAATTCAATCCCACACCACCACAGCTTGTAAGGCAAGGGGACCATAGAACCAGCTCAATGCTCTGAGGTTCAGGGGGAAGGACATGGATATGTAGCAAGCATTTGAGCCAGATACTGGGCTAGGTCCTTTATCTGAATCACATCACTGAATACTCATAAGGACGAAAGGAAGGTATTGTTATGCCCCTTCATAGGCAAGGGGGCTGACTCTGCCCAGTCAATAAGCAAGGAAGCCTAAGACCTGGAATTTGAACTTTCACTCCAAAGTCCACATGCTTTGCACTGTCACACAAATAAGAACAAGGCCAATGCCTACCCACAGGACAGCTTGGTGCAAATTAGAGGTGCCCAGAGACCTCAGGGCACATAGCCTAGACAGTGAGTCAAGAGTGGATTTCTGCCCCCACCTGCCCCTCTTGAAGGTCAGTGCATAGCTGCCTGTTGTCACCCTTAATTCTGAAGTGTGTTGGGGTGGCACAGGATCTATATAAGGTCACCAGTCTGTCTCAGATTCCCTTGGCATGGGACACACACTTATGAAATGGTAGCCATGACTGAAGGTACAGGGACAGTCCAGAGCAGAGTAAACCTAATAGTCTTCAGAGGAACTAAGTCAGACCTTGGTACATCAACAAAGAGGCAGGCTCAGTGCTGCCCAGAGAGAGGACCAAGGGCCACCTAAGGAGCTCACAGTTTACTGGAGCAGTGGGGTGGGCAGGTGAGACCCAGTCAAATATGGCAAGAATCCCTATGATGAAGGTAAACATGCGGAGCTCCAAGGAAAGCCCAGAGAAGGACATGAAGTTTTCTGTGGTGGGGCTAACCTTCAAAACCTTCAGGGCAGCCCATTGCATTAAATGAGGAATATTCCTGAGCTGCCCATTGACATGGTGGCTACAGCTGAATGCAACACAGCCCGGGAGCTCAGTTTCCGTTGTGGAAATGTTTCCAACTCAGAGAGCCCCTGTGGTGAACTGTATTAGTTGGTCACGGCTGCCTGGTGATGACAGGCATGTTCGTGGGGCATGCTTTGGCCAATGGATGTAGAGGAAGTGGCCATGTGCTGGTTCTAAGAAATGGCTTAAAGGGCAACCTGTGTTCCCATTCATCCTCTAAATTCCTGTTCTGCACTCAGAGGATGTGAGGCAACCCAGATAGAAACTGCTCCTCCAGGCTGGTCTCTAGGGAAGGCAATGTATGGAGAAGACTACAGTCCACCCAACAGTGAAAGTCTGTGGTCAGAAGGCACTGAGACCTGAAGGCTGTTTGTTAGGCAGCATTATCTTGGTGAAAGTGACTGGTGCATCTTCTAAGTCTGCATCCTACACACCCAAGTGCAGCTTTCCCATGGGCCCAACCTTGTGCCAAAATGAGGTTTGTACTGATAGAAGTACTTACCAAAAAAATCATGGTAGGAAAACCCAGTTTGGCATTTAAAATAAGTGAGTCATTGAGACTTTTTAAAAATGTAAAGTACCTGAAAAAGCAACATCTCTGAAAGTCTGTATGCGCTTTATAATAAGACCCATGACTGAAAAAGAAAACACATCCTTGCCTTCAATCCACTGCCTCTTTGTTGAAGCTCCTGAATTTGATGGTGTAGTTCTTTCTAGTAAATAAACAGAGGCAATAGTTTCCAGCTTATGACATGAAGCAGCAAGATCACACACCTTTTGCACCCCCCTCACCCAAATCCAACTTTACTCTGAAATGGGTGTCATTCTGAAAAACAAAACAAAAACACCAGTCTCCAGTAACCATGTGCCGCACACACCTCTATGTGGGGAACTGGAAAACCAGGATGCATATTCTAGAGCTGCAAAGGGCAGCGCATAGCATACAAGTCTGTTACTTAAAGTAAAGCTGGCCAACACGAGTGGTTTAACGTGTATGGTTTAGAACAGGGACTGGCAAACATTATCAGTTTCAGACCAGATAGTAAAGAGTTGAGGCTTTGCGGGCCATGCCCTATCCCAACCACTCTACTCTGCTCTTGCAGCCAAGAGCAGCCACAGATCATCTGTGAATAAGGGAGCACAGCTGAGTCCCAATAAAACTTTTTGTAAAAGAGGACAACAGGCCAGCTTTGGCCCACAGGCTGTGGTTTTCAGGGCCAGAGTTAGCTAACTTCTGGTTTACACTGTGGGTCATGAGTACAGAATAACTTGCCTATTTGTAGACAGGTTGCTCCAGCTCTGAAAAAACCATGGAGCTCTGAGTCTGCTTGAAGGAAGACATTTAAGGGACATGCAAAACCCAGCTTTTAACGTGAACAAATTTGGCCCAGCCAGTGTTGCTCAGTGGTTAAGTATTGACCTATGAACAAGGAGGTCATGGTTTGATTCCCGGTCAGGGCACATGCCTAGGTTGTGCGTTCAGTCCCCAGTGTGGGGCATGCAGGAAGCAGCCAATCAATGATTCTCCTCATCATTGATGTTTCTATCTCTCCCCCTCCCTTCCTCTCTGAAGTCAATAATACACACACACACACACACACACACACACACCTATGAACAAATTTGTGCTGGGCATAAACAAGTATGGCAGAAAATTGTGATGAGCACAGCACAAACATTAAGAAAATTCAGTAAGAGGATTTTGGGGATACGCTAATGAATTAAAAAGTTAGAAGAAAAAGAGAGGCTAGTTCTAGTAGCTTCTGAAGTTGAGGTCAAGTGAGCTAATATGCTTCTCCAAATAGCTCAGCTTCTCGGCCTGAGGCCAATCGAATTTGACCCTTGTGACATGCACACGTGTCCTTGGGCCACAGGAAAGCCCACCAGTGGAATGGGCCGTGGTCAGTTTGCAGGGAGATGCCAGAGGCTGACTGTTACCAGTTGTAGTTCCAAAGGCAGGGCCTTGATATTGTGAATGTCTTTGATCTTGATTACGTTCCTTGTCAGGGACTCTTTTAAGACTCCGGGGGGCTACAGAGGGAAGAAATAAACACAGATCAACCCCATTTTTCCAGATGGCAGAGCACTTGAATGCCCAGCCCTTGTGCCATGGTATCTGTGGGCCTGGGAGCTGCCAGGAGGGGCCTCACGAGCTATGAGTTTTAAGCCACATTCATTAGCCATCCTGAGCGCCTTGGGCTGTGTTCCCACTCTCCCACCTCCCGTAACAGAGCTATAAGTCACTTTATAGTACCCATGTCCCTGTTTTGCAATGAGAAAACCAAGGCTTGACTGAGCCCATCTTCTTGAACTCACACCGCAGTAGGGTTTACTGTATGAAGGGGTAAAGGTCCTCCTGCCCCCGTCTCACGGGTGAGGAAATTAGGGCACAGATGGGGAAATGTCTTGCCCAGGGTCCCACAGTTAGGAAGTGGCTGAGTCAGGATTTCATCTGGGTCTTCCTCCAGACCCCAGGTGCTCCCCCCACCCCCCTGCTGCCAGCCCATGCTCCGCTGCTTCTTGAAAGGGACCATTTTGTTTCTAGCCAGCAGAGCAGCCAATGAAAGGGATGCTGATGAAGGAGGCTTGGATGGGGACACTTCTTTTTTTTTTCCATGTATTTTTATTGACTTCAGGGAAGAAGGGAGACGGAGAAAAAGATAGAAACATCAACGATGAGAGAGAATCATTGATTGGCTGCCTCCTGCACACTCCTCACTGGGGATTGAGCCTGCAACACGGGCATGTGCCCTGACTGGGAATTGAACCGTGACCTACTGGTTCATAGGTCGACACTCAACCACTGAACCACGCCAGCTGGACCCCTCAGCCATGTCTTATTAGTGATATGGAGGACCACACGGAATCTCCTCCCGTGCCCTTAGTTACCATCCCCTGCGCTGCATGGAACACGTATGCAAATGGGTTTGGCAGAGGAGGGATTGCTGAAGAGAAACAGAGCCAGTGATAAATCCATTATGGGCACCAGCACCAAGCACTGGCTTCGGGAAGAGCTGCGTGCACCCCGAGCCCACCATGGGAGCCTTCCCACGCTCACAGATTTTTGGGCCACGCGGCTATGGCTGCTGATGGAAACTTGAAGAAGTGTTTGTCAAGAAGGGATTATCTGCTGGGCTAGTGTGGCTCAGTGGTTGAGAGTTGACCTATGAACCAGGAAGTCACAGTTTGATTCCCGGTCAGGGCTCATGCCCAGGTTTTGGGCTTGATCCCTAGTGTGGGACATGCAGGAGGCAGCTGATCAATGATTCTCTCTCATTGTTGATGTTTCCCTCTTTCCTCCCTCTCCCTTCCTCTCTGAAATAAATTAAAATATTTTTTTTAAAAGAAGGGGTTCCTTGTGGTGTGAGGAATCCCTTCAGTAGCTCCCCTAACAGCCGTGTTGACATTGGATATTGACAGGGATTTCAGAATTTAACTGGGCCTTCGGGACTCACCAACTTGTCGGCGTGTTCTTTTAAACCACTTGCATATGTTAAGAGATTCACTTTGGTTAACGATTTACCTGTCTGAAAAAAAGAGATTAAAAAGAACTATGTAATGACTATGGTTTTTTAAAATCTTAATAACGTCTAATAGGCAACAGAAGGAACATGGTCCATAAAGTCAGGCAGACACTCATGCATAGCGTCTGCATTCGTCTTTAGACCCATGCGACCATACTATGCTACCACATGGAGAACAGAAGTACTGATTGGCACATGCTGTCACGCAGATGAACCTCAAAAATGGTGGCCTTAGCCCTGACCAGTTTGGCTCAGTGGATAGAGCATCGGCCTGCAGACTCAAAAATGGTGGGCCACATGAAGGGGTCAGTGAAGGCCATTAAACACAAAGGTCACATCCTGCAAGATCCCACTCATATCAAATACCCAGGACAGGTAGATGCATAGAAATGGAGCACAGGTTGGTGGCGACCAAGGGCCAAGAGGGGGGATGTGGGGCAGCTGCTGAAGGGACACAGGGCTCTGTTTTTGGGCGATGGAGGTGTTCTCGTGCTGGACAGAGGTGGGGCCTTGTGTCCCGGTGCGATTATCCTGAACACTAGCGATTGTTCACTTAAAAATAGTTGCTTTTCTATTATGTGAATTTCATCTTAATAAAAAAGTAAATCAAAACAGACTAAAAAAGACTTGTGTTCTAATTCCCCCCCCAAAGACCAATTGTGGACACATGGGTCATACATACCTCAGCCAAGTAAGTGTCATAATCGATTTGCTCCACTCCCGAGTCACTGAAATCCAGAAGGTTTCTTTTTCCTTCTTCTTTGAGGATAATGTCATCAAGGTTCACGTTAATCTTTTCAAATTCATTGTTCATGTATCTAATGTGCTGTGCAATAAGAAGTCATAAGTAAGTCCATTTTTCTCCAAAAAAAGTCACAGAGGAGCAATGAAATTACATCAGACAGCCCTGGCCAGTGTGGCTCAGTTGGTTGGGCGTCATCCCTTTACCACTGAAAGGTGAAAGGTTGCTGGTTTGATTCCCAGGCTTGGCACATGCCCAGGTTGCGGGCTCCATCCCCCACGGGGGGGGGGGGGCACATGCAGGAGACAGTTGATCATTGTTTCTCTCCTTCTCCCTTCCTCTCTCTCAAAAAAATCTGTTTCTTTTTTTTTTTTTTTTTAATTACAGGAGCCCGAACAGCATGGTTCAGTGGTTGAGCATTGACCTATAGACCAGGAGGTCAGAGTTCGATTCCCCGTCAGGACACATGCCCCGGTTTCGGCTCCATCCCCAGTAGGGGGTGCGCAGGAGGCAGCCAATCAATGATTCTCTCTCATCATTGATGTGATATCAATAAAAATATATTTAGAAAAAAAATTACACAGGACAAAAAAAATACACAGGCACTTGACTGGCATTTCTTCTTAACTCTTCCCTCCCCTCGCACCCCTTCCCTGCCTCTTTCCTTATGCCCTACGCAGAGCGCTATGTGAGGAGGTGGGGTGCAAAGCAAAATAACAGCACATCTTTAGTCTCAAGGACCTCAAAAGGCAGAGGCAATATCATAATAAAGGCACAGGACCTGCACCAGGACACCAGGGATGGGAGAGAACCTTCTAGGAGAGGAGGCAGGGAGGGCGAAACAGAGGAGGTGGCTTCTGAGTGAGTCTTAACGAAAGAGATGCTGAAAGGGGGCAGGCAGGCTGCATCCGGGACAGAAGGCACAGGCACTGGACTCAGGTGGTTGGGGAGCATGCATTTATGGGAGCAGGGAGGATGGCCTGGGGTCGTCCTAAGAGCCAGCCGGTAGTGCCGGCGGTGTGTGGTGCCCGAGGATGCTGGGCCCTCCGCACCCACTGCTACTCATCCTGGCACACAGAGAAAACGTCCGATGGCAGGCATGATGGGGAAATGTGTGGAGGGCATTTATTTAGGCTTGGTTACAAAATTACATTTTTATTTATGTATATAGGCAAGGTATATTTAGGGAATATAATCAATACAAAATGTGTATACTGTAACCCCCTTTTAAAATGTTTTAATTTGTTTTGTTAATCCTCACCCAAGGATATTTAGAGAGAGCAGAAGGGAGAAAGGGAGGGAGAGGGAGAGGGAGACACATGCCTATTGGTTGAGACACAGCTGAGAAACCCAGAGGGCCTGGAGGTGTAGGGGAGTGGGGATGGCCTTGACAGATGGCACCCTGAGCCTGGGCAGCTAAAACTCTCCTGCTCCCTCTGCTGGTCAGAAGGGGCCATTCCATCCTGTCCCCTTCCATCCCTGCTCCTACACTGTCCTGGGCCCAGGGCCAGCCGAGCTCAGGAGAGCCCATAGCTCTTAGTGCCTAGCCCCCCTCCAGGGACCTGGCAGAAAACGGTGGCCAGTCTTATAGAGCCAATCTCCCTGCGAAGCAAGTGGGGCTTGCTCCTCTCGGAACACCAACCCTCAGGGAGACAGAATCTTTCCCTTGGAGGCCCTGTTAGGGGACAATCAACTGGGGGTACTCATGCCTCAAGAGAGACACCAACTGGCGGGGAGGGATGCAAGTGTTTTGGAATTAGGACATACGAAGTGTCACTCCAAAATGGTTGATTTTATATGAATTTCACCCCCTTTTGAAGCAGCAAAGACAAGTGGATTGGGGAAAGAGCCACGGGAACGTCCTGGCTGGTTCCGGGTGCGTACCTCCTCAATGGTGAGATGCTTACTGACATTGTAGACATTCTCCAGCTGCAGGGCAGTGTAGATGCCTTTGTTGTCTTTGCAGTCACTGTGGGGATAAGCAGAGCGACCATGAACCAGAGAGGCAGCTGTGGCCCCCCCCTGTCCACTGCCAACGAGGAAAAGAAGGGGTAATAGTGTCTGTTTAATCTGTGAACAAAGTGGCCGCTGGGGGTCCACGCAGCAGGCTGTCACCAGCGGCGGCCCGGACCCCCGTGGTGCCCACCGTTCCTGACTTCATTCCCCACTTTACAAAATGTCCCATTTGGAAACAGATTCAGTAGGATCGGTAAATATGTTCTTCTGTCTGTCTCCTCTGTGTTCTTTCCAGGTCTATAAGGAATAACACATTTATACATCAGAAAGAAATAAATTCTCATTTAAAAACACCCTAGCCCAGCCTGTGTGGCTGGGTGGTTGAGTGCTGACCTATGAACCAGGAGGTTAGGGTTTGATACCCGGTCAGGGCACATGCCCGGGTTGGGAGCTCAATCCCCAGTGGGGGGCACGCAGGAGGCAGCTTATCAATGATTCTCTCTCATCATTGATGTTTCTCTCTCTCTCCTTCTCCCTTCCTCTGAAATCAATAAAATATTAAAAAATTAAATTTAACAAAAAATAAAACAACACTTGCTATAAGTAGGTGTTACAAGGCATATCTTGGGCTTTATTAAAAGGTTCTGTCAAACCTCTGCCAGCCCATCTCTCTCTGTATCCCCAGGGCTGAGCTTCACTCACTAAACACCTGGTTGGAGGCATATTCTAATGGCAGGATGGAGACACCCAGGGGGCTACCGACAGGTCAGGATCCTTTGGCTAGAAACCTGACTTGGTCTCACCTCTCTGCGCTTCCTTAAAATGAGAAAACCACCTCCCCTGAGCCTCATCTGATGCATATTTCTGTCACCCACACAGCCACTTCCTGAGGGTGCATCCTCCCTGTGCTGCAGCCAGAGCCCTCGAGCCCTGAGAGGTGCCTGGAGAAGAAACACTCCGCATCCCTAGGAGGTGTGATAGCCCTCCGTAGAGAGCCCCTAGTAGGCTGGTGCTGCTGGAACAGAAAGCTTGACGTCCTAACAGAAGGAAGACTAGAGTTCTGCAGGAGCCAGAATCACAAAGAACGTGGTCTTGTCCTCTCCACATAGGGATGGTTTAATCGTGCACAGAAACACCAATGGATTGATAATGTCTGCCTAGAACAGTGGTCGGCAAACTCATTGGTCAACAGAGCCAAATATCAACAGTACAACGATTAAAATTTCTTTTGAGAGCCAAATTTTTTAAACTTAAACTATATAGGTAGGTGCATTGTTATTAACTTAATTAGGGTACTCCTAAGGCTTAGGAAGAGCCACACTCAAGGGGCCAAAGCGCCGCAGTTTGCCGACCACAGGCCTAGAACATGCTGTTGAGAAAGACCCTGAGAGGTCTCTGGGCTGAGTAGAAGACCACAGTTGATTAGCAATATCTGCCAGGAGGGCAAAGTGAAAGGATGGTGAACACATGTGCCACTCACTCATCTGCTGCCTCTGCTAGAGGAGCTGAGAGACACTGAAATGTCATTCCTATTGCACAGCGAGGAAGTGTACCATCTAAGATCACAGAGGCCTGGTGGCAGAGCCAGGACCGGAGCCCAGGCAGCCCCCGCCCCACAGACTGGCCCTTGAGCTGCATCACCATTTGCACGTCTGTGGTTTGGACCCACCCACTGACTTTGTGTTACGTGGCATTTATTTGGGGCAGGTTGGTCCTTGAACCAGAGTTTTCACAGGGTCCTGCTATGAATTTTAAAGTCACTTTCACCAGTGTGTCCTAGTGATCCCTGGACAGGGGGACCTTAAAGCACCATCATTCCAAGGTCTAGAAGGTTCTCAAGGGAAGGATCAACTTCTTGGTCTTATTTCTACTATTTCTTTGGTAAGACTAGAGAACAGTTTAATTCTGAAACTGGCAAGTCTGATCATTAAAGTTAAAGACACTTGGAAAATAAAATTATCATTCTGAAAATAAACAACATTTGAACCAGCAAAAAAAAAACGTATACCTGTAAACTTGTTCAATAGTGAGATTAATATCCATATTGTTAAGTATCTTGCCAGAGAGATAGCATTTCCAATTCTCATTTAGTAAATATGGTGTGTCCATAATCTAGAACAAATTTTAAAACTTTTTAAAAAGAAAGGCAGTTTTCTGGGGGAAGGTCAAGGGGGGAAAAAAGGAGACATATGTAATACTGTTTGTAATACTTTAAGTAATAAAACAAAACTTTTTAAAAAGGCAGTTTTACACTAACATATACACATATAATAAAAACAATGTTATGTTAAGTATATTTTAGGGATTTTCATGTCATGATGCTCCTCATTGATGTTCAATTTAAAACTATAAAACAATAGTGTGGTTGGAATAAATCAAACCACCACTGGGTAGCATCAGCAGAAATTATTGAAATTACTTTGGAGAACACTACTTTTTAGTAAAACAAACACATTAGAAATGACAAGAACAGACCATTTTATTAAGAGTAGATAATAGAAAGCCACAAAGCGGTTGACCCAGCTCCTCACTACTTCTCTCTAGACAAAATGAATTAGCACTCACACATTCTCTGACTTCACGTCATATATATTTAACATGGGCTAATTCATGCATGGCTGTGCATGTGCTTGAGGAGTGGAAATGGTTTAGAAATATCCCCTACTTTTTAAGAATTATTTTTAACGATTTAACACAATATGGAAGATAATAAAGTTTAGTTTGATGTGTTGTTACTATTTTTTTTTTTATCAAGAGTCCATGTGAGGATAATATGACAAATCTATGCTCTCAATTTAGCTTTTCTCAACCAATCAAATCATTAAAATACCATGACAACAACTGATTAGTTTAATAGCCATTCACCTGATTTTGTGGCAGATCCTGAATTGGAAAATATATACAGTAAAACAGGGAAACATAAATATGTTTAAAAAACCAGAATCTGGAGAAACACATCGGAGAGCCAAACTTAAAGGGCAAACATGAAAACCCAAACGTCCTTCTACTTAAATGAAGCTAAATGTGAAATGCCCCCCTAGACTATGTAGAAGTTGGGTTTCGAGGGAGAAAATGAGGCTTGAGACCCACTTCCAACTGTCATATTCTGCCAAGAACAAACTATCTTGCCAGGAGGCATATAATTTATCATCCCCTTCACTTCAAATATATGGTCTCAAACCATCTGTGTGGGCAACTGTCATCTGGGAAACTCTTTAAAATGTCAGAAACTTCCTGGGGTTTGGAGGCACCCAGGGATTTATCTTCTGATATTTCCAGCCACATTTGGGAACTACTGCTAAGCAAAATTTTCTTCTCCCCAAATATTAATGCCCCCATTGATACATATGCTTTAATTCCTGGTATGATTTCACTTACAAAAAATAATAATAATAACAGCATATATATTTTTTGCTCTGATAGAAGGAATATCAAATAGAAGGAATCTCAACTTTTTGAATAAAAATCAAACTACTCATCTTTTTGCACTGCTCTTGAAGAAACCCAAAGTTTTGGCTTGAGCTCTGCCTTAATGGTAACAAAAACCTCATTTAGCCGAACCGGTTTGGCTCAGTGGATAGAGTGTCGGCCTGCGGACTCAAGGGTCCCAGGTTCGATTCCGGTCAAGGGCATGTACCTTGGTTGCGGGCACATCCCTACTGGGGGCTGTGCAGGAGGCAGCTGATCGATCTCTCTCATCGATGTTTCTAACTCTCTATCCCTCTCCCTTCCTCTCTCTAAAAAATCAATAAAATATATTAAAAAATAAAAAATAAATAAAAAAAAACAACCTCATTTACCTGGAATAACTTCCTGTTTTGGTAAGGTTCACAGACCAATTTTTCCATGTTTACACCAATGACAAAAGTAAGAACCACAAAGAGCATCGATATCCAACAAAAGAAGAAACTAACTCCAACCCCACTGCAAAAAAAAAAAAAAAGAAATAAAGTTAAGAATTCTATAAGGAATTGTCCATTATTCAATATTACCCATCAGTAATTACTGACTCTATACTCAGTGTAGAAGAGGAACCTGCATCTTCAGCTGTTTACAGGTCAAATGAGTCAGCTTACCCAGGAGTGAAGACAGAAAGTGGTCAGCACAGTGGTCTTTCAGTCCTGGGCACAATATGTACTTAGGGAACCCTTAAGGCTTATTCCTGGTCCATTTGCAGCCAGTACCATGGTTCAGACATGGGCTCTGAGTTACTTGAGTGAACCAAGACTTTCTGCAGAGGACACTGTGAGTGGGGAGGTTCTAAAGCAGGAAATGTGCCCTTGGGAGTCTGAAGGGGGCCAACTTGGCTCTGCATCCAGAGCACAGAGTGTGGTGAATGGCAGCTTGAGAGGCAGGTAGGGATGTACTGCCAGGGAAGGGAGGGGCTTTACATTCAAGAGAAACACAATGCAACTTCTCTCTGAAGAAGAGTACTCTTGGCAGAGCATGAAGTTTCTGGAGTTTCAAAGGGAAGAAGCTAGATGACCATATAGATCAGTATCTGATAACAGGTCAATCTTTAACAAGTATCTGGTGAATATACGGATGGATGGATGGATGGATGGATGGATGGATGGATGGATGGATAAATGGATGGATGCATGGCTAAATAGAGGGGTGGATGAATGGATATGAATATAGGAAAAAACAATGGGAATAAAGAAAGCAAACTTGGACATAATTTTCATAACAGCTGCTTTAAAAAGGAGCCCACCATAAACAGCATGTTTAAGCTTATCTATCAAAGTGCAACTAATTTAGAATTTTCTTTGACTTTTTTACTCTTGATGAAATTTCCCAAATTGGTAAAAGTATAATCAACCAACACACCGATGGAACACAGTGCTCAGCCCAGAGGACCACCATGTCACCTACTCTCCTCCTAGTTTCCACCCCTCCACTGGCAAGGAAGAGCAAACACTCACACCATGAGGAAGGTGCCTCCGGTGTTTGAGACGCAGCCTCGTGTGATTGGGGTGGCATTCTGTTTATAGCCAAACACGCCACACAACAAGCCCAGGTAATAAAAAATCATGATGAGAGTCAGAAAACAGCAGATAATCAAGCAACTCAGCCACCTGGTGAAACAAGCACAGTGCTATTATACATGAAAGAGGTGACATCCTCATAACACAAAAGCTGCCATACCGGGGCAGAAATAATTGAGTATAATACTTGGCAATGAAATATTAGAAGCCCTTGTTAATTCCTCAGAAGGTGATGTGAAATGATGCCTTCCCACCGCTAGTCTTCCAACCCAACCAATAAGAAACCTTAATTTTTATCTTGGTTTTGAGCATTCTCGCTCCATGGTCATAGGATTATTTTCTTCCTTTGCTTCACTTCTGTAGAGCTCATAATCAGGGTTTGCTCAAATTCTCCAGGGCTACAAGTAACAATGAGCCTTAAGACTTTTACATTCTTTCAAGGTTCCTAACCCTGGATGTACTTATTAGAATAATGAGGAGGTGTAAACAGATCAAGATTATAGTCAACAGACAAAGAAATATTGAGCTCTTTTCCCAGGTATTTCTCTAAAATATTTTGTGACTGTACAGATGTTTGGTGGGCATTGTCTCCTCCACAGAACCAGAAATTCTCCTCACAGTGAGTGCATTTTAGAATTTTATGAGCATCCTAAATCAAATGCCTGCAGAAGGCAAATACCAATTTTGTAATGGTCCTGTGTGACATTTGAGGATAATGGATCCTCAATTAGGTCTTCCTGGCAGTCCTAGAGTGTACATGAAGCTTTTCCAGCAGCTGAGGCTAAAAATGCTTCCCAACCTTTAAAACACTAAAAAAGAATTTACTTGTGAGACGAAAGCCTTTCATCCAATTAAAAGCAATCTTGATAATTATAATAATAGCCACCTGCATTCCTTCTATGGCATTTGTTCCAGATCCTAGGGGACACATAATTCAATAAGCCATGGAATGTGGCCTCAGAAATCCTTTTCCGTTAATGCATGCCTCATTGGCTTAGTTAAATTTCTTTTAAAAATGAGCTGATGGTCTCTGGGCAGGGGGAGCTGACAGGTGGACAGATAACTGTACCCTTCTTTCCATTTGTGAAACTTTAACGAGACTGTAAGTTCACTGAGAAAGGGTCTGTCTTACGTTTGCCCTGATACCCACTGGGGTGGCCTCGACCCACGGTAGGAAAATGGTCTGTGGGTTACAGGGCAATAATGAAGAGACAGTCAGATGGGGTTGAAAATGCACCTCTGACAATGTTGCTGCTGCCTTAAGTGAGTCACTTCATTCCCCTGAGCCTCAGTTTTCTACAAAGCGAGGCTATAAATAGAACACAACCCAGGGGACGTTTGTGCATATTATACAACAAGTCATTCCTGCGGTGCTGGTGGGCCTGCTGTAACCGTTCCCTAATGGCTAGTGATTATTGTTATGGTTTATCTTATGTTCTTGCATAACAAATAACCCAAATAGGAATGAATGTCTCTGGAGTGTCCTTGGGTTTGGGCAGTGAGAACACTTCCAAGGGTGGGTCATGGGGCTGAGCCTTTCAGAGGGGAAAGTGCTTCTCAACGGCTCACCTGATCCTCTGAATCCCTCAAGTCGCCAAGTCCTTCCCTCCCTGGCCCTTGGTCTGATATTCTGCCCGCACCTCCCAGGGCCAAACCCCATCAGTAGCACTTTCTAATGGGCAAATGGCTGCTTACCTGAGCTCTTGGAAGAACTGACTGGGTTTAGGGATGCACTTTCTGCAAGCACTGACCTCTCCATATTTATTTTATAAACCAATGATGGAAAGAATATTACCCAACTGCCCTTGTCCTTCTTAATTAAAGTTTTAAAATCTTGGTACATGCCTCAGATAATTATCACTACGATTCTATAAGTCACTAATGACATCAAAAGTGCAACTTATTAAAAATTTGGCTCAAGAACTTCAAGTCTTCAAGTTAAAAAAAATATGGAATGCATCCTGAATTTGAAGGTCAGCTCTGCAGAAACTATGCTCGTGTTCTTCATGTAGTTTCAATTGTATTTATTTTTTATTTCCATAATAAATTTACTTATAAGGTTTTATGATCTGTGATTTTTTTTCTTTTTTTTAAATCCTCACCTGAGGATATTTTTCCATTGATTTTTTTTTTAAGAGACAGTAGAAGGGAGGGAGGAAGGGGAGAGAGAGAGAGAAACATCGATGTGAGAGAGACACATCGATTGGTTGCCTCCTGCATACTCCCTGCCCAGGGCCAGGGATCGAGCCTGCAACCAAGGTATATGCCCTTGACTGGGAATCAAACCCAAGATCCTTCAGTCTGAGGGCTGACTCTCTAATCACTGAGCAAACCTGGGCAAGGCTGTGATTTTTTTCAATTATAGTTTACATTCAATATCATTCTGTATCAGTTTCAGATGTATAACATAGTGGTTAGACAATCATATACTTTACTGAGTGGCCCCCCCAATGAAGGGATTAAGAAGTACAAATTGGTAGCCACAGAATAGTCACAGAGATATAAATTACAGATAGGGAATATAGTCAATAATATTGTAATAACTATGTATGGGACAGAGGGGGTCCTTGAAATATCATATAATTTCCATTGTAGTGTATATCCCAATGAAGTGAACAATTCAACTTTTCGAGTGAGCATCAACTAGGGTGAATACATTGGGTTATGGTCTCTTTGTACAACTTGCTCTCCTAAGATTATCTTGGTTATAAGGTCAAATTTACCGCATAGCAAGCTTCACACTCCTAGTTTACCAGCTCAAAGGAGGCACTCACCTGTATGACTCATATTTTTCCACCCTAGGCAATTCCCGGTAGATGTTACTTTCAAAGTTATCGATGGGATCCAAGAAAACTGACAGCTTTTCCTGAATGGGAACCTTTTGTGCTATCATTTTGATATTTAAACCAATGTAATTCAAGGTCCTTTTGACAGCTGGAAACAAAAACACCTCAGTCATGCATTCCTAGAGGAAACAGAAGCTTTGTTTGGGCACCAAAATGGAAAAAACTTGAACCACTTTCACTTTTTCCCGTGTTATGTATGCACTTGAAGTATGAAAAGTTCTGCACCAAGCAGGAATGTAGCCAAGACCATCAAAAAGCAATTACTTAACAAAACAGCAGGCTAGGGGCATGGACTTTGATGATATGGTGCTGAAATCAAGCCAGAGTTTTCTTCCTACTTATTTTATTTAATCCATTTTATTTATTTATTTATTTATTTATTTATTGTTTAACTTATTTTTTTTAAGGGTCAGATAATTAAAATGTACTGTGTATCTACCCCAGGCCAGGCACTTTTATCAATATTAACTTATTTATTTCACTGAGATAGATATGCTTATTCCCATTTAATACCAGTGACCCTGGGGCTCATAGATGTTAAATACTTGCCCATATGACTTTTTCAGAAAGCACTGGGAATGGAGCTTACCTAACGCTACAGCTTCTGTTAAGTGACTTCCGGAAAACAACTTCATAACCTAACAATTCCACACTTTTATCAATATTAACTTATTTATTTCACTGAGATAGATATGCTTATTCCCATTTAATACCAGTGACCCTGGGGCTCATAGATGTTAAATACTTGCCCATATGTCTTTTTCAGAAAGCACTGGGAATGGAGCTTACCTAACGCTACAGCTTCTGTTAAGTGACTTCCGGAAAACAACTTCATAACCTAACAATTCCTTCCATTATGTGCCGGCATCAGAAACACACCAATTCTCTGGGGCTGAGGTTGTGAACAAGGGTCTCCAGGTGGTATTTTTGTTAAATTTTTGTGTGGCTCATGCAAACTGAGCCTTGTCAAAGCACATCGGTGTTTGCTACATGCAAAAAGCAAGAATGTCCCCAGGGGTCAAACAGTCCTCGTTAATCTCCACCCTAATCTTTCAGAGAGGAGGTTAAGTTCTAGCTTTCTGGAAAGTGTCGGTAATGACCGGTGGAGAATAAAGGCCACCTGGGGTGCAGGGTGTGCCCTGGCCTGGCATTCTCACAGGGGGTACTGAGGACAGACAAGGCACTTAAAATCCTGATCCTGCGATCTCCGCAGCAGCCAAGACAAGGTGCACAGTTCTCTCCAGGCCATCTGGGTCTCCTGCTGAATTCTGGGAAGATGGGAGCATGGTCCAAAATGGAACTACATAAAAGTGGTGGGAACCTTTTTCAAAGTGTGTTGCTCACAATATCACTGCATGTGGCTCAATGCCTCCTGCAAACAGCTTGCGTGCGAAAAGCCCCAGGATCCTCGGCGAGGTGACTCCATGGGCCTCTTTTTACCTCTGGGATTTCTGGGAGTCTGACAGATGAGATCTATGGACTCCCCCTCTCCTATGGATGGTTCCCTAAACTAAGAAGTGGGCCCCTGTCTGCCTCCCAAGCTGTCCTGCCCTGTCACACAGCCCAGCTCCCCAGCCTTGCGAGCTCCGGTGCCCTCTCTTAGCAAATACCTCCTTTAGACCTCAGAAGTCGCTTCCTCCAGGAAGCCTCCCATCAGCCTCGCCCCACCCCACGGACCTCAACATGTCACCAGAGTGTGATGAACAGCACCTGTACACATGCCCAGCCGAAGGGGCAGCAGTGGCCAGGCCTTAGTCACTTCCCATCTCAGAGCCCAGCAGAAACCTGGCACACAGTAGGCACTTAAACGGTGTGCGCAGGACAGGAACAAATGGTCAAACCAGGGGAGCTGAGGGTTTCTATTTGTTTTGGATGAGCCGTTAATAATCCAGCTGATGAAGTGGCGCTCGCCTGGACCTGGGAAAACTCTGGCTTGTGTTTAGGCGACGATGGTGCGTGCAATGGGCCTCGCTCACGCACTCCACACACCACGCTTTGCCAGACTTACAGGGGAAGCTGCACGGATTGGCAGGAGAGGTCCAGGAAGGGGAGGCAGAGAAAGTAAACAGAGATCAGTAAGTACGTGGCTATCAGAGGTACGGCATTGGTCAGCCTTAGGATGCTGGCATAGCAAAGTGTGACTTTGTCTTTAACATCGGAGTATTTTTAGGCGAAATATTAGACTGAACAAAAAAAAAGAAAACCCACAGGGCATCTAAAGCACTATATAGTGGGGGGGGGGGGGGATTTTTTTAAACCACAAGTCTTAATGGGTTGAAAGAATAGTATTAGAAAAAAAAATCAAGTACCTCTAACACAATATTTCAAACTACTTGGTCAACAGATAAATAGAAGCACTGAGAAAATGATTTGTTTAAAAGAGAAGATAGTTGGCCTGCCCAGTGTGGCTCAGTGGTTGAGCAATGACCCTTGAGCCAGGAGGTCAAGGTTAGATTCCTGGTCAGGGCTCATGCCCAGGCTGCTGTGGGCTCGATCCCCAATAGGGGGCGGCAGGAGGCAGCTGATCAATGATTCTCTCTCATCACTGATGTTTCTATCTCTCTATTCCTCTCCCTTCCTCTCTCTAAAAATCAATAAAAAATATATTTAAAAATAAAAATAAAAGAGAAGATAGTCTTACACAGCTTCAGAGATGTCTCCTCTTAGCAGACAACCCAGGTTTATGCCTACCCTAACCTCAATATAACGTGATTCAATCATTCGCAACCAGTAGAATTCACTCAACCTCAGTCTGTCTCTCCAAACTGTGAGCGACCTTCAGAATCTAAATACCACTACGTCAGCATCAGAAGACAAATAAACATCTTCAAAGACAAAATAAATCCTTATACATAGTATTCTTTTTAAAAATATCAATTTTAAGTTCTATTAGGAAATATAATAATCTACAGCTTTTGCCCCAGTGATAACAATCAGAATGTGACTCCAAGCTTTGACTTCTGGTTGCTCTGATAGCTCATCCTGAGGGCTCATCACTGCAGTGTGGCTCTCAGCCAGGCAGCTTCCCGCCAGCAGGGGGCGATGTCAATTAGTGCTCATACGAGGATTATTATTTTTTAAATCAATGTCAATTGTGAATTTGGTACCATCAAAAAACTCTGATATTCCTTTAGTTTTCTAGGTCTTAGTGAGAGAACATTTTTTTCAAAATATATTTCATTGATTTTTTTACAGAGAGGAAGGGAGAGGGATAGAGAGTTAGAAACATCAATGAGAGAGAAACATTGATCAGCTGCCTCTTGCACACCCCCACTGGGGATGTGCCCACAACCAAGGTACATGCCCTTGACCGGAATCGAACCTGGGACCCTTGAGTCCGCAGGCTGATGCTCTATCCACTGAGCCAAACCGGTTAGGGCGAGAGAACATTTTTTAAGAGGGAAAGAGAACAATGGAATTCTTAGTAGATTTCTTTGTGCTAACCACCAATGCTTAATGAGAAGAGATACAAAATTATTTCAGTCTGTGACTCACCTGGTGGTATTTCCGTGGTTTGTTTTTGCACTCTCTCGGGTATATTATTAATGGATTGATAGCTCTAAAAAACAGTTCAAAATAAATTGATGTGCATAGTAAGTAGAACACCGGGAACCGGTACTCATTTAGCACAGAGCAGAAAAGCAAAATACAAATGTAACATTTACCTTAAGGTGGAAATTATCATTATGTGGCCATTAAAAGTCTCATAAGATTCACCGTAGAGGGGACTTGCTTTCAGCTGTACCCATTGAAGATTATGCTAAAAGTTTTTAACTTTTCACTTTTAACTCATGTTAAGTTTACATGTATCTACACCATACCAGTGTCTCTCAAATGGGGACAATGCTGTCCCCTAAGGAGACATGTGGCAATGTGTAGAGACATTTTGGTTGTCACAGCTGAGAGGTGCTGCTGGCATTGTGCAGGGCAGGGTGAGGGTGCTCATAAATACCTTGCAATGCATAGGAACAGCCCCCACTGCAAGGAATTTCCCAGCCCCACACATCCGTATGCTGAGGTTAGGAAACCCGGATCCATACAACGCACCGTGTGCAGATGCAGATTCACAGATAACCCATATCTGCGAATTTCTAAAATAGCATCTTCTTTTCCAATGCAATCACAACGTGAAATTGGGGGTCTAGGCTCACAGAAAACAATAATGTCCTTAAAGCCCAGCTTCTGGAGAATACACATTGTAGTGAGGCAAAAACAAAAATGAAGACAGCCTTGCCCAGCCAGGTTGCTTGGAGGCTAAATACGGGGCAGGAAAATGTCCTTATTTCCCCAAGTCACTCAAGGAACTATCCAGCCTCTTCCCTGGAAGGGGCTTAACTTGTCTTTCTGTGTGTCAGCTGATGCGTGTCGCCACCTGCCTGGGAGCACTGCAGCGACTGTAACCTGTTCTGAACGCAAGGTCTGTGTCCCCCCTAAAATGCAAATGTTGAAATCCCTCCCCCAGAGTGATGGTATTAGGAGGTGGGCCTCTGGGGGTGATGAAGTCAGGAGAGGGGATCCCCATGAATCGGGTTGGGGCCCTTATACAGGAGCCCCAGGGAGCTCTCTGCCAGGTGAGGAAAAGGACCGGATGACAAGGACCCAGTGAGAAATGACCGCCTGCCACCTGGACGGGTCTCTCACCGGATCCCGGACATGCCGGCGTTCTGATGGCAGAATTCCCGCCACCAGAAATGGGAGAAATAAATGTCTGCCGCGAACAGCCACCCAGCCTATGATGCTCTTTTATGGCAGTGCAATCCAAGATGTAAACTTTGTGAGGTTTACGGTGCCCCCAGGTTCCACTGCAGCCGAGCAGTATCGATGACATAAAACAACATCCCAACTGAATCTCACTGCTTTTCTTCTGTTACCTGTTTTCGTACGCATTAGTCTGCTCGTTAAAATAAGCTACTGTCTGTTTCCCAGATAACATACCATTTGGACCAGGCTGGATAGATTTGTCTGAAGAACACCATTGACGTGATTAATTTCGTTATCCAACAATCTGAGCTGAAATGTGTAAGGCAAAACATAAGGCAAGGTGGTTACCCCCAAATCACTTGATATCTTATATCCAAGTTCCAAGCCTCTATATTATAGGGTATGATCTATATTTTTGGGAACAACAGAGTATTGTGTGGGGAAAACACATTTAGCACAGAATGGCCTGTATCAAGCACTAATTTTAGATGGGGGAGGTCTCCTGCCTCAGGAGGGAGAGAAATTGAACACAGACTGAATAGGTGTGACCTCAGATTTTAGGTACTGAATATCCTATATAATAAAGATGTACTATGCAAATGGTCATTACGCCGTGAAGTGTAACGACCTACCGTGGAATGACCGGATCACGGATCAGCAGGAGGGTGGGGCAGCGAGATACAAGTGGGCAGTGGAGAGCTATAGGAAGGGACAGGGCAGCAAGCTATGAAGGGGTTGGGGGGAGCTACTGGAGGGCAGCAGCGAGCTACTGGTGAGCTACTGGTGCACGGATTCATGCGCAGGGCTACTAGTTGTTGAATAAACAATCTTTTCAAAAACACATTTAAAAGTAATACAGTCCGTGGTTCTCTTGGTGCATGATCTGGAATAAATTTTTCATTTTACATCATGCATAGATTTAAAGTGTCCTATCTCTTAACAATACCAAGACAAATATCCTGTACCTCCCGACACAGTATACCGAAGACACAGTATCACTTTTGTGATATCCTGACAAATGTGCATACTTTAAATCTAATCATGAGGGAACATCAGACAAATATAAATTGAAGGTCATTCTGTATAATAAATGCCTGTAGTCTTAAAAAATGTCAATGTAGTCCTAGCTGGTTTGGCTCAGTGGATAGAGCGTCGGCCTGCGGACTAAAGGATCCCAGCTTCACTTCCAGCCAAGGGCACATGACTGGGTTGCGGGCTTGATCCCCAGTAGGGGGCGTGCAGGAGGAAGCTGATCAGTGAATCTCTCTGATCATTGATGTTTCTATCTCTCTCTCTCCTTCTCCCTTCCTCTCTGAAATCAATAAAAATGTATATTTTTTAAAATGTCAATGTCATAAGAAAAAGATAGACTCAGACACTGTCTCGGATTGAAGAAACTAAAGAAACGTGAAAACCAAAGACCACATGTGATCCTGGACTGGACCTTAGACTGAAATGAGAAAAAAAGGCATTTTGAGAAAAATTGGCAAAATCTCAATATACACTGTAGGTTAGATGGTAGGATTAGGTCAATGGTATATGTCCTCACGTTGATAACGGTATTACTTGCTATGTAAGGTCAGGAAATATTTAAGGTAAAAGGGCATAATGCCTGCAACTTTCCTGCAAACAACTGAGAACAGAACAAAATGCCTATCATTTTATGCATATCCTAGAGGCCTGATGCATGAAGATTCATGCAAGAATAGTCCTTCCTTCCCCTGGCTGCCGGCATCGCCTTCGCTCTGGCCCAGAGTTGCCTTTCGGCCTTCCCACACTGCCCAGAGGCCCAGAGCGGCTGGGGCGGTGCGGAATGCCTGCATCGTCGTCATGGCAATGTCCCGGCCTGGCCGTTGCCATCTTTGTCATGTCAATTTGCATATTCCCTCCTTATTGGCTGTGAGCTCCACCATCCTTGTCGTGAAGTGATGGTCAATTTGCATATTCCATCTTTATTAGATAGGATATGACAATATACCTAGACAGATGATAGATACATAAGTAGATAAATGGATAAAATGATATGATCAAGCAAATGGAGCCAAATGTTGACAACTGGTGGATCTGGGTAAAGGGTGTAGAAAGGGGTTCCTGGCACCATTCTAGCAGTCTTTCTGCATGTTTGAAAATATACCAGAATTAATCATTTCCCCAAAAAGGACTCAATTTATATGCCAGTACAGATCCTGAGCTCTAAAAGACTGTTTGATGACGATGAAAGTGACTGTAGTAGCTATGAAGACACAGATGCTGGATGTGAAGTGTGTAAGTAAAACTGATGCATAAAATATGAAAATGAGAAAAATGTAGCTAAATTAAAATATTGATTTATGCCAATGTGGTGGGTATCTATATCACTATCTCAATAAATTAAAGGCCATGAGCAGATATGATTATTTTATCTATATCCCAGAACTTTATAAATTCAAGTTGCTCCAAATTCTTTTACCTAATCTTTTTTTGGGGAATATGAGAAATTACTTTATATTTAGGCACATGTAATCACTAACCAGGCACATAATCCCAAAATACATTTTAGCTTTTAAAGGTCTATAAAAATGCATTCTAGACAAGTGCTGGTGAGGATGTGGAGACAAAGGAACCCTCTTGCACTGCTGGTGGGAATGCAGACTAGTGTAGCCACTGTGGAAAACAATATGGAGTTTCCTCAAAAAATTAAAAATGGAGCCATGTACCCTGGTTGCAGGCACATCCCCAGTAGCGGGTGTGCAGGAGGCAGCTGATCGATGCTTCTCTCTCATCAATGTTTCTAAGTATCTCTCTCCCTTCCTCACTGTAAAAAATCAATAAAATATATTTTTTAAAGAACCAAAAAATCTGTGGTACATCTATACAATGGAATACTATGCTGCTGTAAAAAGGAAGGAACTCCTACCATTTGCAACAGCATGGATTGCGCTGGAAAGCATTATGCTAAGCAAAATAAGCCAGTCAGAGAAAGATAAATATCACATGATCTCACTCATTTGTGGAATATAATGAACAACATAAACTGATGAACAAAAACAGAGCCAGAGACACAGAAGCATCGAACAGACTGTCCAACCCAAGAGGAAAGGCAGGGGAATTGGGGGTGAGAGATCAACCAAAGGACTTGTATGCATGCATATGAGCATAACCAAAGGACACAGAAAGTAGGGGCGTGAAGGCATGTGCTGGAGGGTGGGAGCAGCTGGGGAGAGGTCAATGGGGGAAAAGGGAGACTTACGTAATACTTTAAACAACAAAGAATTTTTTAAAAAATGCATTCTGCTTCCTTTTCTTTTTTTAAAGTTGAGTTCATTTTCCTGTTTTTTCCAACAAGACAACTCTCAAGGGGCGGCTTCCTACTACTTCTTCCCTCACTGCGGCCATGCCAGTGGTGATTAGGTGTCAGGAAGATGGACAGAGCCCAGGCGCTGTGCATGGGGGCAGGCACCCACGTGGAGCCCTGCCCAGATGCCCAAAGACCCTGCCTCGCACGCGACGAGGTCGCCCCCTCACCTGGCCCAGGTAGGTGTTGTTGTCCAGCTGGTCCAGAGACATTCTGATGGAGTTGCACCTGGCACGCTGGGTGGGTTCGGAGCACACGGGGTCCTTGAGGGACTGCTCCAGGTCTCTTTTCACATCCCGCAGGCCTTTGTAGATCTCTTCGGGTGATTTCTTTAACTCCCATAAGTTTTTGTTCACGGACACCAGGAGTACTTTGGTGTCTCTGATCTCTGTGGGAACATAGTTCACTTCAGGGCAGAGGCACCCACAGGCTGCTGCGGCAGTACGTCCCATCTACAAACCTCCTAAGTGCTCCTGGGAATGCCCCCCTATCCCCTCTCACCCCCCGGGAGCCTGCCACTGCTGGCTCCTCCGCCAGCCTCTGTGACCAGCTCAGCCTTCCCGCTTGGGGAACTCGATGGGGACATCTGGATGTGGCAGTAACCACTGGACAGGGCGTGGCAACATCAGGAAAAGGTGTTGCTGCACCAGAATCACCAGGCCTTGAAGAGGCCAGCCCAGCCCCAGCCGACGTGGCTCAGTGGTTAAGTGTCGACTTATGAACCAGGAGGTCACGGTTTGATTCCCAGTCAGGGCACATGCCCGGATTGCAGGCTCAATTCCCAGTGTGGGGCGTGCAGGAGGCAGCCGATCCATGATTCTCTCTCATCATTGATGTTTCTAACTTTCCCTCTCCCTTCCTACCTCTGAAACCAATAAAATTTGTTTTTTTTTAAAGAGGCCAGCCCAGACCAGCTAGCATCTCCACCCCTGAGCAGTTTTCACCCACCTTACGCTGTGGCTAGTCAAAGAGCTGGAAGAAAGCGCAGAGAAACAGGGAAGAGTACGGTTTTGGATTCAGGCAGGTCTGGGTGCAGACCCGAGCTTCCCTATGCACAGGCCGTGTAACTAGAAGCTGAATCCTGAACATTTTGCTGGCAGTTTCCTCAAATGCTGACACCGCCACCATGCTCATCAGGAAATGTGGGGATCAGAAGGACCCGACTGAACCTCCTCGATGGCAGCGAGACCGTCTGTCTTATTTTAGGGGCCCGCAGCCTGGAACACATCCTTAGACATGGAAATCCCTAATACTTGTTTGCAACCCTGATTTCTCTGGTGCGCAGAGCCCCGCACTCATCACCAGGGAAGTAGCAGATTACAACTCTTTTCACAGTGACTGACGGCCCCAGCAGGACAAGGTGGGGAATTTAAATAGAGGGCATGCTCTTCTTCTGAGCGAGTAGGTCTTCCAGGCTCACAAAACACATAGCGGAGCCGCATGCGGGGGTTGCTAGGAAAGGGGGAACGCCCTTGAAAATGTGTTTTTTTCAACTTCCTGGGCTACCACATGAGCGTGAGTGCTAAAACAACAACAACAACAAACACACACACACACACACACACACACACACACACACACACACACACACTTTAAAGCTTCCATGTGGTAGAATCAAAAGTAGTTTAAGGTCTCATCTGATCCCAGTTCTGCTCCTACCGTGTAACAGCACCCCTGGCAAACTCCCCCACCTCTGGGGGCCTCTGTTTCCTCGTCTGTAATGGAGGAAGCTGGTTGGGTCATCTCCTGGTCCCTAGGAGAGTCTGTCATTCTACGCTGTGCCCTAGCAGGTTTGCCCTTAGGAGATGGCATTGCCCATGTCTCCATGTTGGAACCTCAGCTTTGATGAGACCTGGGAGGCTTCCAGGGTGGGACTGAATGACCCTGGGTCCCATCTCCTCATCTGCACAGCAAACCTTAAAGTCTGTTCCACACAATCTTCTCTCTTGAATGGTGCTCCCGGTGTAGCGGAACAACATTTGAGGTCATCACAATATTTAAGACTTTATCCGTTTCTCATCTCTGGGCCTCAGTGTCTCATGTCTTCCACCTCCCTCCCAGAATTGTCAGCAAAGGATGGAACTGGTACCCGCTCACATTAGAGGCTCAATAAACAGCTACCATAGCAAAACAAGAAACAAAGAACACGGCTGCCACTAGAAACACACAACAGAAAGCACACGAGCACACCCAAACACATTCACATCACACAACACACACACACACACACACACACACACACACACACACACACACACACCTCGTCTTCACGTTGTGTGGTTAATTAACCCTCACGGTTTACCTGCGCACTTTGACTTCAAGAAGAGTTATTTTAAGGTAAGAAACAAATGACAACAACAAAAAGTGATGGATGGTAACATAAACTGGTGGCCCAGAGAACACGTGTCCGGTTGGGCACCATCCATAGACATTCTGGGTTATAGGAACCATTTTGAGGACTGAGGTATAAATATACATATTTTTTTCCAGGGTTTCGAGGCATTTTTATGTCTGTAAAACATCCAGTGGGTTACAACTCTGGGAGTCATGCCAGGCCTGCCAAGATCACCCACATCATGTATCTGAAGTGAGTGAAAGAGATTTCAGGTTCTCCACTTCAGTTCATTAACATTTTGCCAGCTCACAGCACACTGCCTTTACAGATCCCGATGGGCAGCTCAAAATGATTTGCTCAAATAACTTTGCATGTTCCTGCTCTCTCCAGAGGCTACTAAATGCATAAGGCTGCGGCGAATGTTTAGAAAAAATATTGCTGAAGCAGTTTATTAAGCACATTTTAAACAGCCCGGGCAACACCCGAGGCTAAAGGTTCACTTATTTGGCCCGGCTACACAATAATAGGACTTTAATACTTTAATACCAATACATGAGGCACTGGAGAGGAAAATGAATGTGTTTTAATTGCCTTTGATCCAAAGAGAATTACAATTCAAATATTAAAACTTGGCCAAACCACGGGGCAAAAGTCAGGTTCCCCGCCAACCACATGGCATTGTTCATCC
>NW_005370024.1:1365596-1367701 GCF_000412655.1 Myotis brandtii | reverse complement strand
AATATATATATTATTGATTTCAGATATATCAAGGAGGGGTATCCATCCTGTGTCCTTCCTGCCCTTGTCCCACTCCTGCTCTCGGCCACTCAGGGTGTGGCACCTGGAGAATCATCGCTGATGGTCACTCTACCAGGAATCAAACTGTGACCTCCTGATTCATAGGTTGATGCTCAACCACTGAACCACGCCGATGGAGCCATTCAGAGTTTGGGAGCTGGAAGAGATCTTGACAGATAAATATTCCAAATGCACAACTCACAAAGGGGGTGGGACACAGGGACGCCTGGTGTCCTCCCATGGCCACACTAGTTCTTGACTCCACATTCCTATCTCTTCCTCCCATGACACTGTGAGGTCTGGCCTCGGACAGCGTGGAACAACCCTACATCTTCACACTCCGAGTGGACCCAAACACCATCTGGGCTGGTCCGGGCAACGCAGGCTTTATAACCAGACTGGGGTCTGAGTCCCAGCTCCACCTCTTCCCAGCACTCTGACCTTGAACTAGATAAACCGTCTCTGGGCCTTACTGTACTGAGCAGGTGACAGCACCCACCCACAGAGTTGTGAGCACCTGGCACATAGCACAGACAGTTTCTCAACATCTGGAAGGTCTGGGAGGTTGTTTTGTAAGTTGCAGTTTATTAAAATCAGTATATCTGTTCACTTACACTGTCAACTGTGGTGACTTTGAATATATTATGTATATTTTCACTTTACAGAACTTGTTCTTTCGGGGGCAAAGGAAAGAGAGTAATCAAGCCGGTCTGGTGTAGCTCAGTGGTTAAACATTGGCCTATGAACCAGAAGTTCACGGTTCGATTCCCATTCAGGGCACATGCCTGGGTTTTGGGCTTGATTCCCAGTTTGGGGGGGGGGGTGCTGCAGGAGGCAGCAGATTGATGATGTTTCTATCTCTCTATTTTTCTTCCTTCCTCTCGCTCTAAAAATCAATAAAAACTGGTTTTTTTTAAAAAAAGGAGTAATCAATAGACTTCAAAACCTAAAATTCCATGGGCTACTCATCTTCAATAGCAGTGGCCAACTAGCTTTTCTGGGAAGGTTAGACAGTAAATCTTCCATGCTCCGTGGGCGCCGGGGCTCTGCGGTAACCACCTCTGCCAACCTGGAGAGAATGCAGCCACTGATGTTGCCCAAACCAGTGAGCTCACCCGCATCCCAATAACGTCACCAACAGAAACAGGCGCCTGTCCCTGTCCATCTGCCACTATTGTTTCAAGTGGCCTGTAGGCCATCAGTACGATGACCATGACACAAGCTTTAAAAAAGCATTATATGGAGAAGAGGTCAATGAAAAAAAGGGGGGGGGGGGGGGACATACATAATACTTTCAACAACAAAGATTTAAAAGAAAAAAAGAAGGAAAAAAATTAAACACTATTATTATGCCCAATCTGCCACTAGTATGCCCTGTTTTTTGGAACAGCACAGGTGGTGGCGGTCGCCCCGGGTGACCGGAGGGAAACCCAGGAGAGGGAGAGGGAGCCTGGGAAGCCCGAGCCTTCAGGGGAACATTCCCTCCGTCACTTCGGCCTGTCACAGCACTCACCTTCTGCCATGGCCTCGACGTCATCAAGAACGGGGAACGTTTTAAGTTTTACATGTTCCTGAATGTCGCCTCCTAGCAAGGTCTTAATATCTAAATGCAAACAGGCATAAGGGAGTGTGAGGGGTGCCCCGTGCCCTTCCTGCCCATGTACCACTCCTGCTCTCGGCCATGCAGGGTGTGGCGCCTGGTGAATCACCTTTGGTTTCTCTCCCCCCCCCCCCCCCCCCCCCCCGTGAATGGCCCTGAGGCCTCGGCCAGACCAGGGTCCCTCAACCGTGGCACCATTGCCATGAGGGGCTGCGTAATTCTTTTCTGAGGAGGCTGCTGGCTGTTTGTTCTGTGCATTGTGGGATTCGTAGTGGCATCCTTGGTCTCTACCAACAAAGGCCAGTACCCCTGCCGACCCCCCTCACCCAGTTGGACAACCGGAAATGTCCCTGGATGTTGCCAAACGTGGCCAGGAGCACACAGCCCCAGGCTGAGAATGGGAGCTGCCTGTGGGCATGCAGGGAGGAGCGGGCTCCCCCCCACC
>NW_005370024.1:1319128-1365376 GCF_000412655.1 Myotis brandtii | reverse complement strand
CCAAGCCCCCAGCTTCTCCGGGGCCTGTTTCTATCTTCAACAAGGAACCTGACAGAGACCCACTCCTCCCACCCGTGGGGCATGGAGGATGGGCCCTTGTGACTACAATGAAATAACAGCCTTCTCACCCTAAAGGCTCGGTTTCCATCCTGAGCAGCACACTGCAAACTGGCACTAACTCTAGGGAAGGACTTTTCCGTTTTCCCCTCCTTTCGCACAGAAGTTGTAGAAACAGCATAGTCCACCTGCGTCTGTGTTTTATGGGAGGTGGCCGTCGCAACCTCCAGCCAAAACAAGCCCACACGAAAAACTCGAGGCAACTGGAAATGTCACTTACTGTCCAGATCTGAGACGGCCTTTTTCTTTGTGGTGGTGTACTGGTCTAGCACGTAGTTAATTTGCTAAAATAAAATAAATAAAATACAGATGATGTGTTATAGAATTGTACACCTGAAACCTCTATACTTTTATGAACCAAGGCCACCCCAATAAATTCAGTAAAAATAAATAAAATAACATGAAACTTTCTCATCTAAAGTCCAAAACCACAATTTAAAAAAGAGATCTAACATACAAAAATTATCCTGAATCTGGCCAGTATGGCTCAGTGGTTGAGCATCAACCTATGAACTAGGAGGTCACAGGTTCAATTCCCGGTTAGGGCACATGCCCAGGTTTCGGGCTCCATCCCCAGTGTGGGGCATGCAGGAGGCAGCCAATCAATGATTCTCTCTCATCATGGATGTTTCTATCTCTCTCTCCCTCTCCTTTCCTCTCTGAAATGAACAAAAATATTTTTAAAAATTACCTCAAACCAGAACATTTTTAAAAAGAAAGTAGGCTCTTGGAGATGTTTACATTTTCTGACACCCAGACTTGTTAACGACACTCCAACGCATGTTGGCGTAAGAAACATGATTCCGCCCTGACCTGTTTGGCTCAGTGGATAGAGCATCGGCCTAAGGACTGAAGGGTCCCGGGTTCGATTCCGGTCAAGGGCATGTATCTTGGTTGCGGGCACATCCCCAGTAGGGGGTGTGCAGGAGGCAGCTGATCGATGTTTCTCTCTCATTGATGTTTCTAACTCTCTATCCCTCTCCCTTCCTCTCTCTGTAAAAAATCAATAAAATATATTAAATTAAAAAGGAAGAAAGAAATGGGGAAAGAAAGAAAGAAAGAAGGAAAGAAAGAAATAAAGAAAGAAAGAAAGAAAGAAAGAAAGAAAGAAAGAAAGAAAGAAAGAAAGAAAGGAAGGAAGGAAGGAAGGAAGGAAGGAAGGAAGGGAGGAAGGAAGAAAGAAAGAAAGAGGGAAAGAAGGAAAGAAAGAAAGAAACATGATTCCTTAGTTCTCAGGATGCTGGGCAGTGGCTCTGTGGCTGGTCGGGCCGGGACCGCATGGCTGGGACACAAGGGCTACTCCCTCCACGTGGCCTCTCATTTCTCCAGCGTTCAGCCTGGGTGTTTTCACTGTGGTCCGGGCAGTGAGAGAACGGGGCTGGAGGCTCGGGGCTGCGGGAAGCGTAAGCCTGACACTAGCACAAGGTCACATCTGTCTGTCTGCTGAGTTCTTTTGGTCACAGCAAGTCTCAGAGGCAGCCCGGGTTCGACGGGTGTGAACAGTCCCGCCTCTGGAAGGGAGGGACGGGAGAGAATCTGGGGCCACTGGGCACCTGCCACACCAGGGCCCCTGTATCCAGGGCTGGTCCTGAGCTGCCCGTGAGCGCTGCTTGCTCTATCTTGGTGTCCTGGCGGTCTCCCCCCCAACCCTCACCCACACCCTCACCCTATGCTGCTGTGTTAAGTAACTGCCGCCAACCTCCTCGGTGAAAATATGTCAGGGTTTTTTTTAATATATTTTATTGATTTTTTACAGAGAGGAAGAGAGAGGGATAGAGAGAAACATCAGTGAGAGAGAAACATTGATCAGCTGCCTCCTGCACACCCACTACTGGGGATGTGCCCGCAACCAAGGTACATGCCCTTGACGGGAATCGAACCTGGGACCCTTCAGTCTGCAGGCCGACGCTCTATCCACTGAGCCAAACCCGTTAGGGCAGATGTGTCAGTTTTTAACTTTTCATTCCTCCAGCTGCTAGAGCAAGGGTAAATACCTCACTGTTTGGGGCCAAGCATGTTTTCCTCTGCAAAATGACTATACATTTTCTGCTCTGTTTTTTAAAGCCTTCTTTAAAGCTCTTCATGTTTTTTGAAGTAGACACACTTCCCTAAAAGTCATAACAATTCACTACTCTCCCAAGTTTCTGAAAGCAACCCCAACGTGCACCAGCCACGACTGCTACGTATTTAATTTTGCCAACATTTTAGGGGGGAAAGGGGTTCACTTTGTAGTCTTTAGAGTGACAGGTGAAAATGTTATGAATTTTTATTCACAGATTGGGGAAATGAAACACTTGCCTCTGTGTAATGCTGTCAAGTGATGGATAAAATTAGCTTCTCTAATCTCCATATTTAAAAATGCCTTTTAGGTCCAACCACATATTTAAAAACTGATACAGTATTTAACGTGAGTACTTTTCAGGCTGCACTAGAGGCGAAGAACACCTGCTGTGTGAGGACACAGTGGGTTCTGCGGGCTCCCATGACCAAATCCAATGTGTGCACGCTTCTCTCCAGCTGGGACCCGGAGCTCAGCGACGTATTTGAGAGCTAATGTCTGCTCAGACATTTTGTAAATCAATATTCTGAATAGGCAAGTCAACCATGTGTTACTGGGACATAGAAAAAAGGTGCCTTTGGGCATCATGATCCCGGTCCCCAAAGACAACGTGTGTGTGTGTGTGTGTGTGTGTGTGTGTGTGCAGGTGCACATGTGGGTCCACTCCCCAATCTACATAGATATTAGCAAGTGGATGTTTATAAAGAACAAAGGTTTCATGACAAAGGTAACTTCATGCAAAACAGTAGAGAGTTAACTACACTGCCAAAAAGTGAAGGATAATGGTACCCAAAGATATTTTTCTATAAAAAAAAAAAAGTCATGAGACCCTTAGAATGGTTAAGCACTTTTATGATGTGTACTATATTTTATGTTACCTTAATAAAATAAAATGACATCAATTTTGAAGTCATGCTTTTGAACTGTTTTAGACATCACGTGCTGGGCGTTTATTTCTTCATCTACAACATTAAAAGATGACATCTGTCTACATTGATGCATGGGTTTCCTGAAGGTCTGAATGAGATTTCAAATAGACACAGGAACTCCGAAAGGCCCCAAACGCTACGCACGGCGGGATACACAGACGGGCTCTTACCGGTACAGTCACATTCTGGAGAGTCCTCAGGTCTCTGAAATTGCTTTCGGCCAGTGTCCGGGCCTTTCTGATGTGAGTCCTGAGGTAGTGGTTTGCCATGAAACCATAGATGATACCAATGCTGCGGGGAAAGCACGGGAGAAGGAAGAGCGTTTCCCGGGTGCCCGCCCTCGGCGGATGGCCAGGTTCAGGCAGCATGCTGACAGGGAGGGGCAGGGCCCTGAGCAGGGCCCCAGAGGGACAGGACCCTGCTCCCCACCCAACCCCTCCCTCCACTGCTGCAGCCTCCCGCCATGATCCCATGATGCACCCACCACCACCACCACCACCACCACCACCACGTGGGCCGCAGAGCAGGACCCTGTCTGCTCAGGGAAGACACAGAGCCACGTAAAATGCACTGTTCTGGTAAATAGTGAATCGAATAAATGGGACAATGTTCATGATACACTGTGAGGGAAACAGTAACTGACAAAGGGTACAGGCAGTAGCGTGTGCAATAGTCACATTCCATACAGATGTGATTGCAGGTACACACCCTCCGGTGCAGCGCACACACACACACACACACACACTCTCACACACACACACCTCTGCTCCCCCAAAGAAGACTATCAAGCAAAATACCAAAATGATAAGACTGCTTTGGGCTTTCTATCAGTGTGGTTTCTCTAATTATCTCTGTTAGTTTTTGTATTGTCTGGGTTGAAAAGAAACATGAGTCACTTTAGCCGTAAAATGCTGTATGGAAGCTGTGAACAATAATGTACATGCTGTACCATCCCATTTTACGTAAAGCACGGAACCATGCAGGGTGATGCTGCTTAAAGTCGTGGTTATATTTGGGGAGAGGTAGATAATGATGTAATTGGTGTGTCCACTTCATAAAAACTCATGAATATGTATTTATGCCAGGGACTCTTTTCATGGTGGAAAACATACTTCAATAAAGACTTTCAAAAACAGTATCTGAAAGGCTCCTCTACCTGAAAATACAACACATTTTTCAAGCCAAAAAAGGTCTACATTTAATCATTCTGGGGGCTTTTAATGTTGACTAGTTACTAATAATCTCCTGACTTAAATTAACTTGACCAATCAGTTTGTTTTTATGTCAAAGCCTTAGTTAGAACATGAAAATGTCACATTTAAAAATGGCTAATTACCAAGGCTTTGCTAAACGTAGCCACTAGGTGGCAGTAAAGAATTATATGAACATAACAACAGACCGATTTACCTACAGAAGTCAGTAACAAAACTGTTAAGTTTGCCCTAACCAGTTTGGCTCAGTGGATAGAGCATCGGCATGCGGACTCAAGGGTCCCAGGTTCGATTCCGGTCAAGGGCATGTACCTTGGTTATGGGCACATCCCCAGTGGGGAGTGTGCAGGAGGCAGCTGATTGATGTTTCTAACTCTCTATCCCTCTCCCTTCCTCTCTGTAAAAAATCAATAAAATATAGTTTTAAAAAAACTGTTAAGTTCGTAACCATTCAAAATAGAAGGTAAGGATAGAACAAAGTCTTGATAGAACAAAGTTTTGCAAATAATGGACAAACTTCGGAGAGAAAATCCTGATGCAGAATATCAGTACCCTGAGTCTGCACCAAAAGCAATGTCTCCGGCTTTATGCATTCATATATTCACAGGTAGGGAGGCCAGGTGTCTGTGTTTGCATCAAAAGTTCCGTGTCCCCAGGGGACCTCTCAGTCTTGGGAACATGGAGACAGTCATTCACCCAGTTTATAGTCATCATTCATTCCAAGGAGCATCCGTTCATCATCGGTCTCACTTAAAACATTTCCCCATAGCAGTATCACTTAAAACATTTCCCCATAGCAGTATCACTTAAAACTTTTCCCCATAGCAGTATCACATTAGTTTCCCAAACTATTCCAAAAAAAAAGTCTGTAATGCACAATATTCAACAATATTTCTCAGGTTTACCGAGTCCCAGTGGAATGTGTACTAGAGTAGAAACACAAGATTTTGCCACTATTATTACCCATAACTCGTACTGTGTGAGCTAGAGAAAGCCACTCTCCTGTGAGCTTCCGTTGGTATCACAAAATTGAAAACTAGAGAAGTGCTTGTCAAGCCATGGGGAGAGGGGTACTGGATGTCTATGAATTTTATTTTTAAGTGTGGGTTCGTGCTGATGGTAATCCATCTATCTATCTATCATCTATCTATCTATCTATCTATCTATCTATCTATCTATCATCTTTGGTGCCATTTGGAATGACCACCTTATAATCCATTGCTGTCAATCTCAAGTCTGCATTGGTATTTATGAGGCCTACTTCATACCATAGCAATAATAGTTAAGTGGTGCACTCATGCCAAATAAAGTCAAATGACCCAAAATAATGACTTTGGAGCAGCGTGGTCAGAAGGGGAAAACAAGTTGAGTCATAACAATGTATTTGGAGCTTTATTTATCATGCCAAATTCCAAGCATCCATGACAAGTCAGGGTCGTCACCTACATACACCTGCCCACGACATGGTTTCCGACTGGGGCCCTTGCTGTCTCTCCCCAGCATGTCCAAATTATTTGTCATTCATCATGCTCCAGACCCATCGTGCCATAGAGGAAGTCAAAGTGGACTTGAGAAACAACAGCAAGTCCAAGTCCTCTTGGCTTTCACTGGCTCCCCACCCCCACGGAACCTGGAACTCCCAGAGGGCTCTCCTGAAATTCTGATGGTCTGTTTCTCACTTCATACTCTATTTTGTCTTTATTTTTACCTGTGCTTAATATCTCTAAAAAGAGATGAAAACTGCTTCTTTGTCAATTTTGCATAACACGGGGGCCTCTGACCTGTGGTGGGTTCTCTGTGAAGGTGCTTTTAGAGACTGGACTTTGTTTCATTTGGTCCATTTAGAAGATTAGCCATAGGTCTGGAGTGTCCAAGTCAGAAACTGTCTTTGATCCTTTATTGAATAAACGCCTTTACTTACAAGATCATCAATCAGTAAAATGAGTTGCAATATGACACTGAATTTTAATGCAGCACGCAGTATTTCAAAAGACCCACATTTCTGCTGATCAATTATGGGTCCAATTAAAATGAAAGCATTGGTCATTTTTTAAAAACTGTACTAAACAGAATTCTGGAATAGAATTCAGCAACTGTCAAAGCTGATTTTTAGACCCATGCCACATTGTAAATTTTATTTGTAAATTAAGCATGGAAAATTCAGATGCCTACCTGGGCAGGCAGGAAGCGGGAAGGCAAGGAGTGTGGCAGAGACCTATGGGAGCTAAAGGTGGAAGGTGGGGGTGGGGCAGATGCCCTGCGGCCCTAGCAGGTGCCCCCAAGATGGCAGACCAGTACTGCCAGATCTTCCCCCAAATCTGGAAATCTGCATTCTCATGTAAAAATCTCCCATTTTAAATATTAGCAACTATACAAAGAAACAAGAAACTTTAAATACCAGAAAAAACAACTGGTTTCCATTTGTAATCTCAAATTTGAAACTTCTATCTAAACACAAAAGCTATCAAAACATGTACTTTTTTATGCAGTACAATAAAATCTCTTGAAATGTTTAACAGAAGATAAACATATTACTTTTATGGCAAATTAGCATTATATCTTCTGTATTTTGTAATGGACAGACCGATTTTGTCACATATACACTTAAAAGTAAATATGAAAAATGAACTTTGGAAAATGGCCATCTTCCTGAAAAGTGACCGGGATTCCATTTTCACCAGGGTAATTGGCAAGAGCTGACTTACCACACTCAGAAACCTAGACATGTGCTGGAGAAATACAGGCCTCGGTGCTCCTTTTGGTTGTCTATAACCTTTCTTGAAATTCGGAAAAATGCAGTGGCGACAAGTACAAGGGAAAGAAAGAAGCGGAAACTTGGCTTTGTCCGCTGCGAGGCACATCTGCTTAAACAGTTTGCAGCGAGAGGTGGAAATTCCATCTCTGGCTGGTGGTCACACAGACTGACGTAAACACATGTCGGTGTGTGTGGAATTATAGATGCGCAGCTGCCTTTGTGAAAACCCACACACAGGGAGAAGCTCACCACATATAGTCCATATTACTAGGGGTGCCTTCTCCTTGACACCTATCCATTTCTCAATTAAAAAAGAAAAAAAATACCTAATTTTTTTAATAAAAAAAAGGGTGAATGAAAAATTAGAGCACTCAAGACTAATTTACACACCAACTCTATTTTTAATTGTGACACTTCCTATAGAGACACAAATAGAATTGAACTTGATAAAAGGCAAGTGAACGACCATGCTGGGGTTTCTGAATTTTTAAAAAAAATCACATATAAAGATCAATTATCAGCAGTACCCGTCTCTGCTGAGGCCATGTAGGCCTGCGGCTAACAGCTGCTTCTCTGTCCTTTTCTGCCTCCTGCTTTTGTTTACCTGCCTTCCCTCTTATCTCATCTTCTGCTGTTGGAACATACTTTCCTCTCCTTCCTACCTAATCACAATGCAGAAAGCTGTGTGTTCCCCTGGTCTCCGCACTTCTGGGATAACTTTGATTACTTATGGTGAACACATAGCTATTATTCAACTCATGGTGTTGAAGAGACTTGCAAACGAATAGGGGTTTTTAAACGGAAGACATCAAAATAGCTTTTTCTAGATTTAATCATTCAAGGTAAAGAAATTTAAACTTCCAGTCTGTACTTTATTAAACAAACCTATCTCAAATACTACTTTTCTATTTATAATTCATATATAAATTCAATGTGTGCTGTGAGATAAAAGTTTTTAAAATGTCACGTAGCCTCAAGTAATTGGGGCTCCTTGGAATCTCGTTTCTCAAACTTAATTAGTCCCAGAAGGCTGTTCAAGAAGCGATTTGTTTGAACTCTGAATCATTTCTTCCCCCCATTAGAAATAATGTAAATTGAATTAATCCTTTCCAGACCCCCAAATGACTCCCTGTTTTAACCTTTCTTATATACAGTACATGACTAATGTACTGTTTAAGCTATAAATATATACTTCTTTTCTGAAATTTATTGAACCACCCCCTACTAGCCTTAACTGAATTTTTCATATATCACTGTCTCCAAAATACTATCACACTATCATCTGCTAACGGCTGTTCTTTTATTCAATCAACAACAGTTTTTCTACCTATTCAATTGCCTGGGATTATTGTTTTGTGAGCACTTTCACACCCTTAGCAACATTCGCACTCTTGATGGCCTCTTTATGTTTTAAAATTGTGCTAATCATGGATTAGCAAAAAAAAAAAAAAAATTCCCTCCTTTGTTTTTAAACAAACATGAAGGGGTTGTCAGGTTGAAAGCTGAAGTTTTGGTTGACAACCAAGACATTTTTTCTGTGAACAACTTGGTCGAGAACCGAATTGTTCGAGATGTTTGATTGTCCTTCATTTCTGTGGCTGGCAGGCTGGTTGAATGAATGAGGAAATGTGGAAAGATGAAGAATATCACAACCAGGGAAGGCAGGGGCCAGTGTCATAGAGCACATTCCTCAGCTGAGGAATCTGATTTAAGCTCTTAACAAAATGTCACCATCCTAAAATAAAAGCAGGATACTTCAGATCTGCTAGTCAGTTTGAAAACTTTCAGCAGTACAAGCCACAGAAAAAAACATCCTAAATTGGGACGTGTGCTCCAGACTTCAAGAGAGGGGAGCGGCTTAATTGCAAATTCAAGAAACTAGATATAGTGTTAGAAAATTCATTCCATTCTCCAATATTCTCCAATTGCAAAACTCGGGCACCGTGCCCATCCTTTAAGATCTCCTTGGACATACAAATCAACTAGCAAATACTTCCTCTGCTGTCCTGCAGGCTGCCTGTCCCCAATAGCTATTTAAGAGAAGGGAGATGGCTCAGTGGCTGAGCATGGACCTAAGAACCAGGAGGTCACAGTTCGATTCCCAGTCAGGGCACATGCCTGGGTTATGGGCTCAATTCCCAGTAGGAAGCGTGCAGGGCAGGAGGCAGCCAATCCATGATTCTCTCTCATCATTGATGTTTCTCTCTCTCTCTCTCCTCCACTCTTCCTCTCTGAAATCAATAAAAATGTTGTTTTAAGAGAACAGGGTGTGTGGGGCGGGGGGAGCCACCTTTCTAGGAGGTAAATGCTTCCTGCAGTCTAAGGTTCACCAGAATGTCTTCAAAGTGAAGAAACATGGAAGGGCTGGCTGAGCACGTAGGTTAGGGCAGCTTGATGACAAGGCTAGCTGCTGGTCACAGTGACATCTTTCTGAGCCATCCTGGACAAACATTTTTGTTTTCTCTCTTCTGTTTTTGGAGGGTTTTGTTGTTGTCGTTTCATTTTAAACTAACTCACGGGCTTAACAGGTAAAACACGAGACAGTCCTCCTCTACCCAAAACCCAGGCAGCTGCTACCAGAGATTCTACTCGCCTCATAAGCACACAGAGGACCAGGAGGGCGAGGGCGTAGCATTTCCTCCGGAAGAGCCCGTCCGTCCTCTGTCGCTGGTGCATTTCTCCGCCGCACTTGTTGAAGCAGCGGCACAGACCGAAGCAGAGCCCCACCAGCGGCATGAGGATGACAAAGAGCAGTCCCAGGACGGCCCAGAAAATAATCCCGATCTCATACTGGACGACCTGCAAGTCAAGCAGAAGAATCAGCATGTGCCGGAACCCAGAACAAGGGGAACAGCCCCCCGTGAACACGATTCATTTTCTTTAACCTGTTTCACACTCTGAGCACATATTCCCACTTTGAAGCTCCTCTTGAAACAGAGGCAGCAGAGATTTGAGCGACGCGAACACGAGGTCAGCCATTTCTATCCTCTTTCAACTCCTGAGAAAACGTCCAAATACAGGGTCATGTTGCAAATGGTTTTATTTCAACCCCAGACATATTGTTTTTAAGTGGTGTACCAATGTTGGCAGAAGTGCTTGCGTAATGAAGACATATAGGGTGTTTTTTAATCAGAAAAATAGGACCAGTGGAAGTTATCAAGGATTCAAAGCAGTTGGATTGAATCAATTAATGTCAAGTTCATGGTCAGTTACAAAAGAATCTGGAATACACTGAAATTTAGAAAACGGGATCAGACTTTCTGAGCCAGATGTGGCCACTCAGTTTCCCCACCCACACACTGGGAATAACATACTTTGTATGGTCATTGTGACCATTGCGGGTAACGTAGGAGTAGCAATAACGTGCCAAGTACAGTACCAGGCATGGGGTGGACACCTACTAAGTGGCACTGAGAGCCAGTGAGGCTGGGCACGGCTGCCTGGGTCTCAGACAGTTACTAGATGCCTAGATGCTTAGCAACTGGCACAAATTCTAGATACAAGCATGTGACCAAACTATGTTTCCATAATCGCTCCTGATTTTATGCTAGGAGACATAAAAATTTGTGCAACTGCATCACGAAACTTCATCTCATTCCAACTCACATGCAGTTACGTTTCCCATAAAACAAGACATTTTTAAAGAATGGCAGAAAATTATAGGTTGGCAGTTTGCAACTAAGGGGCCAGCTAGCCACTTAGCAACAGATTCTAGAGCCAAGCTGAGCCAAGTGAATGAAACATAAGTGTTGGTCCCAGGAGCCAACACTTACGTTTTTAGATAGAAGGCTGAGCTTGGAGTCAGAAGACAGGCCTTCAATCCCGGCAGGGGCGTCTGGTTCCCTGAACTGGAAAGCGTTACAGTAGCACCGACCCCATAGCACAGTGTGAGGGACACACAGTTAATGGTTTAATGGGAAAACAACTAGCCAACTGCCCAGCATGCAGCAAACACTCAACCTCTATTGGTTAACTCTGGGAGCAAATGCTTAAGAGTATTTATTAAGTCAGGGGCACATGGCACTCGAATATTATCTATTTAGATATTGAGGTTAGGATGCTAAAAGAAAAAAAATAGTGGCAAAGTTTTGCCACATTCATCAAATACCTGGTCCTAATTAAACTAAGGCCCATGACAGGGAGTCTTCATTGGCTCCCTTGAGGATTTACATCATTAGCCAATTGAGAAACCAACCCCAAACTCTTATTTATACATTTTGCTATAGTTTCTCAGCAAATATTCTAAATTACTTACTATTTTTCAAGGAATTTATAATCCTTTCTGAGTCTTAAGAAACACTGAACCCAAACCCAGGAGAGAAAGTGTATAGACATGTTTTAAATATCCTCTCCTTAGCTCCAAACACAAATTTTATCTTTGATACACAAGCTTTCCTATGTTACTAAAATATTAGGTCAGACAGCATAAGGACAGATGTCATTTCATGGGCCTCGATGACATTCTGAAACACCAGGATCTCTGGGGCACTTTGTGAACTGCCTTGAAGGGAAGATCGGGATCCGAATTTGCCAAGATGGGTCACTTTTCTCCCCTGAACTACTACAACCGAAGGACGATTAAAGACGATGGCAGAGACAATCATCTAAAGACCATTATGGTGGACATGACAGTGAAGGAGAGGAAGTTCTGGAGAAAGCATTACATTGACCCAACTCGCTGGCTTTAGACAGAGCAATGGGGACGAGCAGACGAGGACTTTACCTGCAGAGTCAACACCACGCTTTCTGGCTGTGGAGGCCACAGCAGTGGAGTTTGTGGGAGGCGGAGGCAGCGTGCATCAAGAAAACAGAAAAAGTTGCATGAGAGGTCAGCCGCAGAGAAAAGTCGGGTGAGAGAAAGACCAACACAAGGCAGACATAGAAACCTTGAGTGCTTGTTGGAGGCAGAGTGCTTTGGCAGAATCAAGTTCTAGAACTTACATTTGAATCACATTTGGATTTCTGGGAAGGTTTTGAATAGGTACACTGATCAGGTATGGAGAGGGGACTGGGAAGGAAAGATGCAATTGCTTAACACGCTACCCATGTGGCCTTCGTGAAATAGAGAAGTGGCAGCTGCCTAGAGCCCCCGAGCCAAAGGCACCACCTCCCAAAGTATCCTTTCTAAAATAAAAACCCGGTGGTATCATTGCCTCGCCTAATAGCATCCCATGGGCCTCACCGTGTTTAAGTCAGACTTCTTAATGTGGCCCAATAGGGTTACCCCTGGCTTCATGGCCCCATTCGCCCCGACCACTGCAGTCTCCAGAAAGCACCTGCTCTCTCCCCTTCCTCACTCTAACTCCCTCATGTTGCCTCCTTGTCCAGAATATCGTTCCCATTATGCTTCCCCCCCAAAACTAAACATCCTTTGTTGTATGCTCCTCCTCGTGGAGATAGACTGGGATTGCTGCCCATCCTCCTTCATGCTGCCTTGGAGTCCTTTACGTGCCCTTTCACAGCACTCACTCCACTTGGGGTGACTGGCTGTACGCTCGGGGCATGGAGAACAATGACAGCCACACTTGCCATCCTCTCCCCAGTGCCCAGCCCGGGACCTGGCATACAATAGTTGCCTGTTCAGAATCAGATAAATGATGAGTTGAGGGACTAGGAGCCACTGCCTAAGACCAACGATTTCTAAACGGTGGCCCAGAGACAGGGACTGGTCAGCTATGAAGATGTAATGAGTTTCCCATAAAGCAAAATTCACCCAATTTATAAGACTATCTTTTTTTTGGGGGGGAGGGGTGGAGGAGGTGAAATGTGTATAAAAGAAAACAAAAGTTATTATGGTTGACTTAATAAATGTTCTTATGTGGCAAAATGAAATTAGGTGGCTCTAGGTCATTCCCCAGATTACTTTTTTGAAACTGTCTGGTCCAAGAAATCCAAGTATAGAAACTATTGTTTTAGATGGCAGATTTCCACAGATGGGAGAGAAGAATGTGATAGTATTCACTTTTAAATGAGATATCCAAAATGTTGGCGTGGGCAGTTCAGATACCTTTGCCTCCAGGGTCACATGGGGCATGCTGAATGACCTCAGCCTGGCTTCCTGGGTGGGGGCCCTCCCCCCAGGCTTGATTCCTCCCAAACTCAGTACCACAGGCACCCCACAGTGCATGTTAAACACTGACTTCAGGCTCCTCCCCTGAAGAGGGTGTCCGGAAATTCGGGGAAGAGCAGGAACCTTTAAAATGGCCCTGGTAGTGGCTGTGAGTAGGAAACCAGCTCTTGGAACCCATGTTGGGCTGCAGACTGGCAGCACAGCCTGTGAGCTACACCAGGCAGCTGATTGTTCATGTTTCATTCCCTCCCTCCCCCAACGTCAGCCTGTCTGTCATGTCTGATGGGGCACCAACAAACCCCTCTGGGGAGCGGGGTGCCTTTCCACCTTCTCCCTGCCATGCTGGTTGTCATGCATGTACGAGGGTATCATCATTGCGATGCCATGGTTTGCAGCTCAGCCCTGCCACTGCGTGTCTGCATTTTCCTATTTTACACGGTTACTGCAAAGACAACCTGAGAAACAGTGAGGAGCAACATGCTTTCTGCATCATTCTGTTCTAAGTGCTTTGCATGTACTATTTCGTGCATGTTAAGTGGGTTAGGTCACGTGGAGCACAGACCAGAGCCTGTCAGTGTAATGCTCAATCAGTAACAATAAGAAGTAGTAATCAATGCACACCAGCATTGCTCTCATGCCCGAGCTCCAGTGAGCCTGAGATGATGATCCGGTCAAGGGCTTTCTTTGCACAGCTTTCTATCCATTCTTGCACCGCCTTCTGCGATACCTAGGAGATGCTTTCCTCATTTGGAAAGGAGAGCATGTTCCTATAGGCAGTGCATCATCACGCTCTTAAGTTGCTCCTAAAAACAACATGGGTTTGAACAGAACAGGTCTGCTCATACCCAGATTTTTTCAATAAATATGCAAAGTATTGTAATATATTTTTTCTTCCCTATGACTTTTTAATAACACTTTTTCTAGCTTCCTTTATTGTAAGAACACAGTACACAATACATATAACATACAGAACATGTGTTACTCAATTGCTTATGTTATCAGTAAAGCCAACAGTGGGCTATGGGGAATAGAGTGAAGGTATATATAGTCAAGCTGTGAAATCAAGTAGGTTGAGGTATGAGAAAGTGATGCTATTTTTTGCTGTAAGTAGCCTGGGAACTTAAACGTTTGAACTATCAAGCCCAGTATCAATATCTAGATATACAGTGGAACCTCGTTTCTTGAACTTAATCCCTTCCAGAAGGCTGTTTGAGAAGCGATTTGTTCAAAAACAGAATCATTTTTTTCCCATTAGAAATAATGTAAATTGACTTAATCTGTTCCAGACCCTCAAATAATTCTGTTTTAACCTTTCTTATATACAGTACATGTCTAACTTATCAACAAACACTTCTTTTCTTAAATTTATGTAACCACTCCCTACTAACCTTAAAGAAATTTTTCACATATCGCTCGCTACCTCCTAAATGCTATCACCAGTTAACTGCTTTTCCTTTATCCAAATCAACAACAGTTTTTCTATCTATTCAATCGCCTGTGATTGCTGGTTTTTTTGTTTGTTTTGTTTTTGTGATGGCTGCTTTGTGAGCACTTTCACACCCTTAACAACATTCGCACTCTTAATGGCCTCTTTATGTTTTAAAATTGTGCTAATCACCAGCAACAAAAGCATTCTCTCCTTGTTTGTAGGAAAGACGCTTTTTGTCATGCTGAGCTATCAGCATGGAAGGGTTGTCAGGTTGAAAACTGAAATTTTGGTCAACAACCAATACTTTTTTTCCTGTGAACAACTTGGTTGAGAACCGAATTGTTTGAGATGGGAGACATTCAAGAAAGGAGGTTAGACTGTACATCAAATCTCTGGCTACCCCCTGAAGGGCTAAGGCGAGAATGTCCACGTATCCAGACCCCTTGACATTCAGCATCCAGACCACCGGGTCACGGAGAAGATCATGACCTCAGACCAACCCAGAGGCCAAGGACACAGGGTTGGTCTCAAGAACGTGACTCTCCTGTAACAACTCTGACCGTGGCTCTCTCCTTTGGAACACTTCTGGGGTTTGCTAGCTGTGTTCAGTCTGCAGACTCTAAGACCCATGAATACATCTTTGTCATTTATTTCTAGCAAAACCTCCAGGCTCTTTTTGAGTCTCTTCAACAGCTATTGGTAATTAAGGATTTAGGGAGTCAAAAGCTATACCCAATTTTTGACTACATGGGGGTTGGCACCCCAACCCCCACATTGCTCAAGGAACTTCTCCTCCGTTAGCTAAGGAAGTAGCCTACTACTGCCTTTACGGGAATTTTAGTTTTTAAATAACATACAATTTGAAAGGTGAAGGTTTCTTTCAACGCTCCTTTTGTCATTTTTGCTGTAGTTCAAATGAGATTTATAAGGTGCCCCAATATTCCACAAAAGTTCATCAAAAAAGGTTTCTAAACTCAGATTACATAACCAGTTGCTTAAAGATTTACTTTTTAAGTCAGTCAAAATTTTTTCATACTTATTTTAATAACAAGTACATCAATAAACATTACCTTCCCATAATCCATTGAGAGTTCAAACTTGAGACAGAACAGTAGCAAGATTAATTTTTCAATAAAAGTATAAAATGTATATTTAGAGAATAAAAGTCTATATATATTCACAAATTATTGTACCTCTCTATATTAGTGTATTCTTAGAATGTTATTCCTATTTCTTAATGCAGGTAAACAATTGAGCTGATGAGGCTCTTAACCATAGCAAAGACTGAAGGGCACTTGACTTACTACTTTGCCAGTGGCAGAGTAGAGAGCTGCTATTTTTAAGAGTTTTCATTTTCTCACAATACACCTTAATATTTATCAGCAAATCACAAACACTTTATTAAAAGTCACTGATAAAATGTTACACAGATTCTTCATTATTTGGAACCACAAGTGCAATTCCTTTTCTAATAATTTCACATATATAATATTTTACAAATGAAAGGCTTCTTATCATGAACCTAACCCAAGAGTTCCAAATCACATGAGACATCCTTCCCATCTCATCTCCAAACACTGCATAGGACCCCGGAAATTTCAGTTACGCAAAACTGGACTTTTCCATGCATGTTCAATTTGGGCTAAATTCTCACATAGGTTAAGAGCCACTTCTTCTAATTCACCAATCTAGTAATTATGCACAACTGGCCCTGGCTGGTGTGACTCAGTGGTTAGCGTGCTGGCCTGTACACCGAAGGGTCGCAGGATTGATTCCCGGTCAAGGGCATGTACCTAAGTTGCAGGTTCCATCCTTGCCCCCCGCCAATGGGGCAAGTGCAGGAGGCAATCAATTGATGTGTCTCTCCCCTCTTTCCCCCCCCCCCGCTTGTCCCCTCCTTTTCACTCTCTCTGAAAATCAATGGGAAATTACTAATATATTTCACTAAGTCAAACAAATTTGGAAATTTCTGGTTATTTGGATAATTTGACTTAGTTTACCTTTTATCAAAAAAAATGTTTAAGGAGCCAACTCATTGCATGAAACTGTTTAAATCTGATCGAATCAGTCCAGTACGTGTGATCAGCTCTGATAGCTGAGAGGTTAATTGAAAACGAAAAAGCAGGGAGAGCTGCCTTAGACCAGCGGTTCTCAACCTGTGGGTCGCGACCCCTTTGGCGGTCGAACGACCCTTTTACAGGGCTCACCTAAGACCATCCTGCATATCAGATATTTACATTACCATTCATAACAGTAGCAACGTTACAGTTATGAAGTAGCAACAAAAATAATTTAGTAGGGAGTGGTAAATAATTGAGCTGATGAGGCTCTTAACCATAGCAAACACTGAAGGGCACATACACTTGACTTAGTACTTTGCCAGTGGCAGAGTAGAGAGCTGCTGTTTTTAAGAGTTTTCAGTTTCTCACAATACACCTTAATATTTATCAGCAAACCACAAACACTTTATTAAAAGTCACTGATAAAATGTTACACAGATTCTTCATTATTTGGAACCACAAGTGCAATTCCTTTTCTAATAATTTCACATATATAATATTTTACAAATGAAAGGCTTCTTATCATGAACCTAACCCAAGAGTTCCAAATCACATGAGACATCCTTCCCATCTCATCTCCAAACACTGCATAGGACCCCGGAAATTTCAGCTACACAAAACTGGACTTTTCCATGCATGTTCAATTTGGGCTAAATTCTCACATAGGTTAAGAGCCACTTCTTCTAATTCACCAATCTAGTAATTATGCACAACTGGCCCTGGCTGGTGTGACTCAGTGGTTAGAGTGCTGGCCTGTACACCGAAGGGTCGCAGGATTGATTCCCGGTCAAGGGCATGTACCTAAGTTGCAGGTTCCATCCTTGCCCCCCGCCAATGGGGCAAGTGCAGGAGGCAATCAATTGATGTGTCTCTCCTCTCTTTCTCTCCCTCCCGCTTGTCCCCTCCTTTTCACTCTCTCTGAAAATCAATGGGAAATTACTAATATATTTCACTAAGTCAAACAAATTTGGAAATTTCTGGTTATTTGGATAATTTGACTTAGTTTACCTTTTATCAAAAAAAAATGTTTAAGGAGCCAACTCATTGCATGAAACTGTTTAAATCTGATCGAATCAGTCCAGTACGTGTGATCAGCTCTGATAGCTGAGAGGTTAATTGAAAAAGAAAAAGCAGGGAGAGCTGCCTTAGACCAGCGGTTCTCAACCTGTGGGTCGCGACCCCTTTGGCGGTCGAACGACCCTTTCACAGGGCTCGCCTAAGACCATCCTGCATATCAGATATTTACATTACGATTCATAACAGTAGCAACGTTACAGTTATGAAGTAGCAACAAAAATAATTTTATGGTTGGGTCACAACATGAGGAACTGTATTTAAAGGGCCAGAAGGTTGAGAACCACTGCCTTAGACATTTTATTTTAACTTAAGGCATAACAATCAATACACATCTCCATCATTTGAAGAGAAGCTGGGGTCCTTTTTTGAGAATAGAGGTGAGTTAAAATGGCATCTATGGTAAAAGAAAGCTCCTCAGTTATTTAAAGGCCGACTTGGGCCAACCACCCCATCTCCAAGACACAAGCTTAAGGTTGATGAAAATGGTGTCATCGCTGACAGTCACACCACCTACACACAGCATGGGTATTTCAGAGAAAGCACTGGGTGATCATAGAGCCTCCCTCAAGGTACAAGGGGACCTGGCTTATTTGATTCTTCAGTGATAGGAATGGGAAGAGGGCTAGGCTTTTCTCTAACTAAACACTCCTCCCCATCCTAATCTCCAACCATTGGGATCATTGTGTCAGTCAGGGCTCTGTAAAGAAACAGAACCAGTAAGAGACAGAGATGGAGACAAGGATAAAGCTACAGATAAGCTAGAGCTAGAGATACATATAGAAAGCTTTATTTTAAGGAGCTGTGGGGGATGAAATCTTTAGGGCAGGCTGGCCGGCTGGAAACTCAGGCAGGAGTTGATGCTACAGTCTTGAGGCCGAATTTCCCCTTCTGCCGGAAATCTCAGTTTTTTCTCTTAAGACCTTCAGCTGATTGGATGATGCCCACTCAGTATAAAAAGCAATGTCCTTCACTTCAAGTCGACTAATTAGAGGTGTCAGCCACATCTACAAAATACTTCCACAGCAACACCTGGATTGGAGTTTCATTAACTTGTTGGGAACTACAGCCTGGCCAGGTGGACACAGAGATCTCACCAGCGCTCCACCAAGGCTGGCATTGTTCCCCGCAGAACAGGGATGCCCAGTAAGCGAGCTGGAGCAGAGTGCACCTGAGCACCCCCGGTCAGTACCTATGACCCGGCAGACTCACCACCATCAAGGTCCACTCCTGACCACCCAAGCCCCTGCCGAGCAAGGGGCCACATTTGGGGCCCAATTAGTGCAAGAGCGGGACCTCACATAGTCTCTGAGGACAACTAATCTTGAATAGTGGCCCTTAACCACCCCCCAAAACTGACATATGTTATGTGTGCTGAGTTTAAAGGGAGGCAGTCAAATGGCTTTTGAAAAGATTTCCAGCAGAAAATGGCAGAACTACACTAACTTGTCACTTGTAAGGTTAGGTGGCTCTTCTCGGAGAACGCACTCAGCAAGCCCGTCTTCCAGCAGCCCTGCTTCGTGAAGAGTGTTCTCTGTCCTTTGCCGTTGGGGTGAACACCATCTGTCCACTCCCTGGCTCACATTCTCCTGTGGCTAATGTGGGTGAGGCTGAGCGTGAAGAAGTGATTCTGGGGACCCAATATGATGCGACTACCTTGGGTCCTAGAGTCCACCGAACCCCGGAGCAGCCTCTTTCCTGTAGGCGTGGCTGGCGAGCCTGTCTGCATCTAGTGCTCCAAGGACATGCACTTTTCACCTGCACCTCACGCAGCCACCGTCCTGCACTCTCTGTTTCACGGAGCCCTTCATCCTGCAGTTCAAATTCTCTGTCAACATGACTGAACTCTTTGGTTTGGTTTTTAATAAAGAGATTGATGCTTCAGACCTTTAGAAGCCATGCTGAGTTTGTTAGAACTTTTCAAAAGTATCCCCATGCCTCCAAGTGTCTGATCAAGTATTCCTTTATTTAAGATGCAACCAGGCACCTTGGCGTGCTTTATTCCTCCGTGACAGCTGTCAACACGTGGCTGTGTGAGCCTCCTCCCTAGAGGACTGATGCATTGGTGTACATGGGCTTGTCCCAGAATTAACCATGGCACTGACTCTCTCTCTCGAAGAAAAATGCTCGGAAGAAAACGCTGCTAGGGAAGCTATTCTTGTGAAAATATCTGGGACCAGTCTGGTCCTTATAGCTTCCTCCAGACACATGTCCACACCAATCCACCAATCATGAACTGGGATTTCATTTTATCTTTACAACAGGTAACCAAACCTGTTGCTGGCGAAGTTGCCCTTAAATCACCTCAAATTCTTTCAATGGGAACAGGTACCCCCTCAGTCGCACAGGTAAGGGAGACTTCTGGGGTCTCCTGGGGCTTGGAATCCTTGACACTGTGTGTCCCATAAGGGCTCAGGGCCCAAGAGCCTCCCTAGGGTTGGGAAGGGGCCCAGGACCTGGGACAGGCAGGGCAGCCTTGCCACCAGTGACGAATCCAGGGAGCGGGCAGGGAACACAGCCAAAACATCCATGGATTTCCATGGTGTTTCGTTTCCTCCCCTAAGACATTCCTGGAAAGTGTAATTATTTCTGTAGAAAATTTGCCTGGAGGATCTCTGAAAGGAATGTGGCTTGAATCACATTATTTCTTGGTCTGTCACACACACTCCTATGAGAATGGGGATTGGCTGAATCCTATTCTCAGCTGCTGACTGTCAGCTACTGACAGCCACCACCCCCAACAGGGAACAGAAAGTGGGACAGGAACAGAGTGAGGGGGAACCTCTTTTTCTGGGCATACTTTGAGCTTACTTTTAATTTTTAAAAGAATAAAGTTTTATAAACAAGGACATTTTATTGACATACTTCTCTACCCCACCCCTCCAAAAAAAAAGAACAAAAAGAAGACATAGTTCTAACACTATCAAGTTACAAATTCCACTGCCTATAAGTGTTTATCAGATTTTATATCTTATGTACAATATGTGACCTGGAGCCATTTTTAGACTATTTCAGTTTTTAGTATTTGTCATTTTAAAAGAAAAAAAAACTGGGGGGGGGGACTAAAATCTTCAAAAATTTAGATGCTACCCAATAAGTAATCATCAGAAAAGAAAAAATGAAGAATTCAATATCTGGAAGAAACTCAGTTTTTCCCCAAGAAGTGTTTGGTTCAGACAAAATATGCTCTAGTGTTTTGTTAATGCCCCAGAACCAGCTTCCAGTGACCCTGTGTCCATCCCTCCCACTTGGCCAGCTGAGCTCTGTGCTCTCCCAGTCTCTCCTGTTTGTCTCCAAACCACTTTCTGCTGGTTGTACTTGGTGCAATTATACAATTTACATAAAGATCATGAAAACAGATAAAACATGACTAACCAAAGCAAAAGTTGTTGTTTATTAAATTCCACATTGAATGTTTTTAAAACTCAGTAAAGGGGCATTGTTTTAAAAATTAAAAAAGAGTTGCTGGATTCACCCAGCCTGCCTGGCTCAGTGGTTGCGCTTCAACCTATGAACCAGAGATTACGGTTCGGAGCCTGGTCGGGGCACATGCCTGGGTTGCGGGCTTGATCCCCAATGTGGGGTGTACAGGAGGCAGCCGATCAGTGATTTTCTCTCATTATTGATGTTTCTATCTCTCTCTCTCTCTCCCTCTCCCTTCCTCTCTGAAATCAATAAAAAATATTTAAATAAATAAAAAAGTTGTTGGATTCAACTCTTTGTTGGGGAGGAGGGATCGGAGGACAAGTCAAAGAGCTCAGAGAGAAAACAAGGAAAAACCAGGGGGAAAATATCAGCCTGAGTTCACAGCACAAAGCCCTGTTACATGAATAAAACCCAAACTGGAAACCATGAAAGTTGTGTTGCTGGGGAAATCCTATCCGGAGACTCACACTAACCAACACTGAGAATATCCAGGGGGGAATTAGGAGGTAAGATTCTGCAAAACAACGTTCCTCCCACCAGCAAGGAGAACTATCCAGATAACAAGTGACAGTGTCGCTTTTCCTGGGCCATCCAAGAGCTGAGGCTGTGAAGCAACTAATTCCAAAGAGTGCCAAGCAGGAAAGAAGAAATCACCAAAAATGTTCACAAGCTCTTAAAGGCCAACTGTGGGCTGACATGTCCATGTGGAAGGTTCTGGAAGGCCCAGAAACAATGAGTTTACATTTGCTGGCAAGCCTCCACTCGGTACTCATAAGAGACACTGGGGCAGGGCAGACGCCTGGAGAAAGTCCCTGCATGGTAAGGATATGAAGGGGGTGATGGGCTGCAGCTGAGAGAAGGCATGAAGCCCCCCCCTGGACATTCTCAGATGAAGCAAAAGCCCTAAAGCCCTAAAGCCACTGGGAGAGAAGCAGTGGATCCTCTGTGCCCCATAGACAAGGCAAAACCCTTTGCTTCTAAGGTGCGGGTACATGCAAAAGCCATCTGTGGGGAAGAGGTTGGAAACCCTCCTGCCTGTAGGACACAGGGAAAGACTCACGGCTGCTGGGGAAGCAAAACCCCTCTGCGTCTGGGGAGGGAAAGCAGTGGTAGGCATGCCAGCATTGTGATCAGGGCAGAAAACTCTCTCCTCCCCAAGACAACACAGATTCCAGGCAAGCGTTTGGCCTCATGCATTCCTCCTTTGGTGACCTTAACACCACCTACCAATCAAATTGGTATACCTGGCTATTTCCCTTCATAGGACTATTAACATTCCCATTCCTCATCCTCGTTTTTGGCCCATATATTCTGTATCATTTTTCATCTTTGCCTCAGGACCACTTTTGAGTCTTCACCAACCAGTCTCTTGGGGAAATCATGCTCCTGTAACCCCTTGCCCCAAACATGAGGAATCTATACAGTGTTTCGGCCGACTAAAATCAAAGTCCATTCCCCCATGATCTCGACGTCCCCCCTCAGCAGGAAGTAACTATGACCTCCGTCCCTATTCCATAAAATAAAAATACTGGAATGTTAGGTTTGACCAAATAATTGAGTCAATACCCCTCCCCTGGGAGCTGACCTCTAGGCCACTTCACAACCGACATTCCCTTTCGCTTAGACCACATTTCACCTGCTAAGACCATTATCTTTCCTCTCTGGACCCTCCCAGAGAGTTCCCCACTGGGAAACCCCCGCCTCGAGTCCTTTAAAACCTCTGACTCTCCATCCCTGGGTGATGGCACCATTTTGGGACTCAGCCCATCTTGTCCCCAGATGACCTAACAAATTTGTAATCCCTTACCACTTTTGGCCTCGTGCATTTCTCCTTTGGTGATCCTAACACCACCTCCCAAAGCCCCCACTTTATCCTTCTAAGTTAAAACTTGAGGTCCTCAGCTGACTTCCCTCTTTGCTAAACCCTTACAAGTTATCATTCACACGTGACATTTAATGATCTCTGGCTTACTCATTGCCTGGACTCTTTATTCTGTGTAAACACATTTTGTTTCCTCACCTAGAGACTGTCCATTCCTTAAGGCAGAACATGTTCTGTCTCCCACATAAAACGCATAATCTCTAACCCAGTGCTATGTATCTGTGGCAAGTGTGAGTAAAACTTGCATGTCCTAAACAAGACAGTTAAATGAGATCCTAGAAGATACCATAAGGCCAGAATATTTTCCTTGGGGAAAAAAATCTAGAAATTCAAATATGGTAGTATTCTTAAGAAATTTCATTTTTGGCCCTGGCCAGGTAGCTCAGTTGGCTTTAGTGTCATCCTAATACACCAAGTTTTGGGGTTCAATCCTGGTCAGGGCACATACAAGAATCAACTAAGAAATGTATAGACAAGTGGAACAACAAATCAATGTTTTTCTCTCTCAAAATCAATCAATAATTTTTTTTAAAGATTAAAAATAAAAAAGAAGCCTCATCTTTCTTGTTTTAAAAAGTTCTGTACCTCAGCTTCTTTATTAAGCCCCAAAGGGGGTGGAGTTGAGAAATCAGACCTCTTGTAAATGAAAAAAGAATCCAAAATCATCATTATTGCTGAATTTGAAAACCCTAGCCTTTCCAGTGGTACATTAAACATCAGACAAAATCTGATTTTCTTATAGCTCTAAGTCCTCAATTCAGTTTGATTTTAAAGTTGGCAACCTTTTATTTTTTTTAAGTCTCATTTATCATAATTTAAAAAATAATTAAACCCTCAAGCATAGTCAGTCTTAAATAATCTACATACATAGACCAGTGGTAAGTATCTTCTGTTTTTCTTATAGGCCATGTCTTTATGTTTAGATTCTATCTGAGAACATAATGTGATTTTAACTAAATAAAAAACACCAAAAATAACTTGGCCTTGGGGGAAAAAATCTAAAAAGCAGTAGAGCAAAATGTAAACATAGGTTACCTTTGGGTGGAGAACACACCCTTTTTTACTTGTTTCTGTGCACTTTGCATTAACACATACTACTTAATTTTTTGAGGAAACGCCATACTGTTTTCCATAATGGTTGTATTCCCACCAGCAGTGTACTAGGGTTCCCTTTTCTCCACATCCTTGCTAGCATTTGTCATTTGTTGAAGAATCATATCTTTTGATTAATAACTCTACCCAGGGAAAAGAATTCTAAATGCATGACTAGCCCTACAGAGAAACTGGAAATAAAAATAGGGAGCAATGAGTCAGTTTCCATGTGATTCCATCCATTCCCGTGGTGAACTATGAGGTCACTGGCTGGTGGAGGAGGGTTCAAGGTAGAAGTTTGAGAAGAGAAAGAATGCAAGTAAGAAGTTGAAACAACCCGGCCAGTGTTGCTCAGTGATTGAGCATTGACCTATGAATCAGGAAGTCACAGTTTCATTCCCAGTCAGGACACATGCCCGGGTTGCAGGCTCAATCCCCAGTAGGGGGTGTGCAGGAGGCAGCCAATCAGTGATTCTCTCTTCATCATTGATGTTTCTATCTCCCTCTCCCTTCCCCTCTGAAATCAATAAAAAAAAAAAAATTAAAAAGAATGAAATATTTTTTTTAAAAGAAGTGGAAATGGAGATTGACTGAGAAACAGGTCAGAACTGTCAGGAGCGTGAGCGTCCTGGATCTGTGGATACACGTCTAAAGCGAGTCCGTGGGCACCACAGCAATCTTTTCTAGGCGCGTTCAGTTGCTCCGAGATAGAAATGAGAAAATGGGGCAAGGAGGTTTGGGATTTTGCCAGAAGAAAATCAGTGAGGAAGGAGGGCAAGGCGATGTTTATAACAGAGACTGTGGGTGCTGACAGAGTGAAGATGAGGGGGTGCTGTGAGTGAGATCAGGGACACTGAGTTGGAGAAGAACAGGCTAGGAGGCTGTTCCATCTGAGGAGGAAACCTATGCAGAGACTCGGAGATACAAAGGAGCCAGCCGCCCACTGAGAGGATGCAGACCATAAAGAAGGAAGGCACAGCACGTGCAAAGGCACCAGGGTCAGGAAGGAGCATCAAGAAATTCTAGGAGCTAAAAGGCCTTGTGACTGCAGCGCAGTGAGCACATGGAGTGTACCCAAGAGTATCCACCAATGTACACAACAATAGTGAGTGAGCATTGCACTGTCCCAGGCTCTGGAGACATGGTATTGAGGAGGACAAGAAAGTACAGCCCCACCTTTCAAGATGTTTAGAGGCCAATAAGCAAGACAAACAAATATTTACTATAATGCCACAAGATGTGCTACAAAGAAAAAATGAAGTAAGGTAAGGGAATGGGGACAGGGGTCCTGAATTAGACAGTGTGGCCAGAGACGCTCTCTCTGAGATGACACTTGAGCAAAGGAGTCAAATGACATGAAAAGCCATGCAGAAGGGTCCATGCTAAGGGTCTGAGGCAGGACATCATGTGACATGTTCCAGGAAGAGCAGGGAGGCCAGCTGGTGTCACTATTATGGTTGTTAGGAGACTACTATGTATACCCCTCCGCACCGTCTGTGAAAGTTAAGGGGCCACTGCAATGGTCCTGGTGATGGGCAGCCTCAGCTAGGACAGTACTGACCGAGAGAAGTGGGCAGATTTGATAGACACCTCCCGGTAGAACATCTGGATTTACCTGCGAGCAAAGCGGTCTTTAAGAAGACTGGTCTGCTCCCTGTCATTGCAATGCAGTACTGGGAGACACTCATTTCTGAAGTCGCTATTAACTTCAATTTCAGAGTAGATGTTCCTTTCCACTCGGCTTTATTTCTGTCACACCGGTTATATGTGCAATGGCTCTTTACAGAAATGCAATTCCCTGCAACGCAGGCATCCCGGGCATCCATTCATTTTGCACCACCCTAGACTTGGCTGCATTAAGCACAGCACGTCACAATCGATCTCCTTCTTGGAAGCCTGCTGTCCAAATCTCATTAGGCTGAGTTTATGGGTCAGCCAGTTGCCAAGAGGGTATTAAAACACATACAACCTCCTCCTCCCCGGGATTCAAGGCGATTTACTTCTGATCAGGTTCGGAGAGAGCCTTCATCTCAATTAATAAACATGTCCTATTGAATCAGTGATGCCATCCATTTAAAATATTTTAAAATGATAATCCAGGAACTTATAGATTCCCACAGGAGGCCACAGATGGTAAAGAAATGCCACACACCAATAAACAGTTGTTTCACCACCTTTTGGCTCGAGTGTTGACTAAGAGGCTTGTTCCCCACAGAGTTACTAAACAGAAGCCTGTGTCAGCAGCTGCTCTCTGTAAACCAGTCGCCCCTCCTGTCCTTGCAAGGCTGCGGAGACTTCTTTCCCCTGGACTGCTGCCCTGGGAGGCCTCTCCCTCCCCCTCCTCTCATTCTAAATTCATTCTTCTTCTAATCCCACCCAATACAAATTTGGCTTTTAGGATATTTAAATGTTTTAATGTATTTTTATTGATTTCAGAGAGGAAGGGAGAGGGAGAGAGAGATAGAAACATCAATGATGAGAGAGAATCATCAGCTGCCTCCTGCACACTCCACAGTGGGGATCGAGCCCGTAACCCGGGCATGTGCCCTGACCGGGTTGGAACCATGACCTCCTGGTTCATAGGTCAATGCTCAACCACTGAGACACGCCAGTCGGGCTTAAATTTTATTCCTATTCTACCTACGCTAACAGGGATATGTATAAAATTAAGATAACATGGATAAGAAGAAAGAAAAAAGAGAAGCAAGCCCACGGACAGAAGATGGAACTCCTGTGCTCCATGCAGGGACTACCTGGCCCTTGGCTCCATCCCCACAGTGTTGGCTTTTGCAGCAAAAGAACACAGGAAGCAAGGGGCCATTCTGTGCCCGCTGCTTAGAGGGGAAGCCAGGGTTCTAAAATTTTCCGGAAGCCATTTAGAATTAACTGCTCAGGCCGATGGCCCAGGAAAAATGTTAAGACTAGAAACAAGGGTTTTTCCACGTGCTCTCACCAAAAGGAAACTCTGAGATATAATCAACAACTGTTTCAACAACATTCTAAAACAGTAGCTGAGGGAACATTTTGCAATTCCAGAAAGCAAGGGGGAGGGCTGGGGAGGAGGGCTCCTTGGGAATCACCCCAGGTGTGCTGCTCCCAGCTCAGGAGAGAGCCAGAGGATGCATTCGGACCACGCAGCTGGAGACTGGGAAGTGTTAAACAAACGAACTATAACAACTCACGCTTAATCTTTGTCATTCAATCCTTTCCAAAAGGTAACATTTACTCAGTTGACAGTAGTCCAACTGGGTAAAACAAAATAGAAAGTATAAACTATTAGAAAACACCACATTTCAAAATCTACAGGATACAGCCAAACTGTTCTCAAAAGAAATTTTATACACTTAAATGCACTTATTAGGAAATGAAGATAAAAATGGGTACTGGAAATATTGGGGGGAACACTTCGTAAAGTATATGATTGTCTAATTATACTGTATACTTGACCAATACAAAATAAAATAAAAAATAGAAATCGCCTGATATTTCTGAGATAAATACTATTTGTCACCAAAAATTCTGTCTTACTACATTCTGGGACTTAAATTCACAAAAGCCCTGGGAAGAGAAGTCCACCAATAAATTATAAGCCAAACTCTTAATGATAAAAAATTGAGGGAGATGTAATCAAATGTTTAACTCTAAAAGTTACAAAAGAAAATGAAATAGACTTTCAGGTTAGAAGGGAAGAATTACTAAAGATAGATTGAACAAAATGAACATAAGTTTTTGTTAAAAAGCACGTTAGCAGCCGGTAAAGGCCAGCCCTTAATTCTGGAACTCATTCCTGTTCCCGTGGGGAAAACTTATTTATAAAACAAGCAGTACAATGTCTGAAAAGGCACCTTGGAAATGGTCTAAGAGTCACTGAGCAACACCTGGACTAAACCTTTCTATCAAAAGCTTCCAATCTTTCCACTTGATTCTCTTCCTGGACTCCTAGGAAGTAGAAGAATTTACAAAGCATGTCCCACGAGGTGCACTGTCCAGTCCCACTACAAGGCGTTGTGCAATAGCCTAGTGTAAGGAGTATACATGACAGGAGAATGATGCTGAAATCAGACAGGTCTGAATTCAAATCCCTGCTCTGCCCACGCAAGCTGTGTGGCCCTGGCTAAGGGAGCTCGCCTCTCTGAGCCTCCGTTTCCATGTAGATAATACAGAGATGATGCCCACCTCACAAAACACTGGGCAACATTCAGTGAGATATCTGTGCATTGCTATTGTAGGACTAAAATGGTTCAGTCCCTATAAAACACTGGGCAACATTCAGTGAGATATCTGTGCACTGCTATTGTAGGACTAAAATGGTTCAGTCCCTATGGAGTGCAACGAGGCAATAGCTGTTAAAAGTGCAAATTCACAAAATTATAAACTGACCCGGCAATGCTATTTTTACGAATTTATCCTACATACAGACTTGCAAATGTGTGACATTACTGAAGTTCCTTATAACAGTGCTCGTGACAGAAAAATGGTGAGCACTAGTTAACAAGTAATGAACTACTCTGCAGCAACAAAAAAATAAAAGCTCGAGGAAGTTCTTTATGTACTAATATAAAATAAGGACCCACGTGTATGTTTAAAAAGAAAGTCACGTGTCAAATAAAATAGACAACATATTGTCATTTGTGGAGAAAAGACCACATACACATATTTGCTTGTAGAAAATATGTCTGAAGAGACACAGACCCACGAATGCACACAGGAAACCTAAAAACCGTGGTTGGGTGTCTGAGAGTCAGGAAGGGAACGGAGTGTCACGCTGCATACCATTCGGTACTTTTAAATTCTGAGTGATGCAAGTATGGCACCTCCTCAAGGAATAAGTGTTTTAAATTTGGTGAGCTACTTTAACAAATCCAAGTGGAAAATACCAATAATTCAACTAAAAAATAAGCAAAGACAAGAACAGGAAGTTTCTTTGAAAAAAAAAAAAAAGAAATTCAAATGGAAGAAGGGTGTGACTCACTTGTGATTAAAGACACACAAATTAAAACATGACATTTTTTTTCCTGTGACATGTCAACACTAAAATTCTTAATCACCAGCATTGGAAAAAAGTGTGGGAAAACAAGTATTTTCATGTTTTAATACTGGGACTGCAAATTGGTGCACAAATCAGACAGCAATTTTGTAAATCAATCAAAACTCTGCAGGCACACACCACTTGCCACAGTAATTCCTTTTCTAGGGTCCCTCCTATTGGTTGAACTTGCCCAACTATGCAAAGCTATGCATTCAAGAGTGGTCATTGTAATAATGTTTGGGGAAAAAAAACACAAAAAACTGGAAACCCAAATACCCACCAATATACCAGTGAAGTACATTGTTTTAGCAATGGAGCAATGCTTAGCAGTAACCAAGATGAGGGAAAAGAACTAAAATGCCATTGCTAGGGAATGGGATAAACACAATGGAGCTTACTCAGACAAAGGAACATCAGAGCGCAGTTAAAATGAATGGGTTAGAAACCCTGGGTTTCAATATGGGTAGAAACCAAAAACATAACAGTGCATTAAAAAACAAAACAAAAAAACAGACACAAAACAGTGCTCTCTCGAGATAAATAAATAAATATATATATATAGTGAGTACATGAAAACGTGCATGAGAGAACCCGAGCTTCTGTGGATCAGGGAAGGAGGGATGGAGGGAAGACAGGAGAGAAACCGAAGCAGGAATGTGGGAATGGAGATTCCAATTTCGTCACTAAGGTTTTCTTTCTTTTATTTAAAGCAACTCACTACATGTTCATTCTGGGAGAATAAATACACTATGGGTGGTTGATGTATTTTTTTTTCTGTACTTCTCTGCATTTTGTACTTCTCTGCAAAGTATGTGTCACATGAGCAAAGTTTTCAGAAATAAGTTTGCCAGGAGGAGAGTGAAGGACAAGGGGCAGAAGAGCATGTCAAATAATTCCTTTTGGGGGGGAAGTGTGAGTGTGTGTGTGTGTGTGTGTGTGTGTACGAGTGTGTGTATAAAACATTTGTGGATGTTCATTCCCTAGAACCTAGAACAGAGCCTGGCACTTGGAAAGCACACGCTAAACATCCACTGAATGAATGAGTGAACAAATGGCTACATGAAAACCTTGTTAGCAATCATTACCTTTCAATGTTTCAATGTGATTTGCCTTTTATGTAAATGTATTGCTTTCATATTTTAAAAAATTTAAAAACGTAGTTATCTTTATAACTAGTGAGATGATTTGAATTTAATTCAACACTTAGTCCTTCTCAGTTCAGGCATCCCCAGGAGCCCTGGTCCCCCTGTCCTGTGGGCCCACCAGATGGTCCTCACCTCACAGCTGTTCCTGCCCCTGAGCTCCTCACAGATACTTCATTACTGTGGAGTCCAGGAATCTTGTTGGCTAAAATATTATAAGCTTGAATTTTTCCATGAAAGTAAAAAAAATCAACAATCTTGGAAATAAAGTCTCAAGTCTTGGAAACATAAATAGCTATCACAAAATCCATACACTTTTAATTCTACGGGAGAAATGGAGCCGCCCACGGCAACTCCCCAGATGTAAAGTGAAGGGTGTAACACGAAGCATTGGGATTTGAAGAAAGCAGAGATGCTCTGACAGCTGACAATAGGGAAATTAAAAGTAATTGCAAACCTGACAGCGAGGGAAGTTTTAGAAGAAAAAGTAAAAACAGAGCAACACGCTCTGGAAAGGCTCATGGCCCTGAGGGTGTTACTATTTTGGTAGCTCAGTGGTAGCATCATGAGGCCTGTATTTCAGGAAAGTACACACAGCAACACTCAACCTTTGTTGAGTGAATAGAGGGAGGAATTTGGTGGAGTGGGAGAGTTAATCTCTATAAAAATGCAAAAATACTACAACTAAAGCCAGCAACTACGAAGGATCTCGGATGTGCCAGGCACGGCTGGCACCAGTAAGTTTATAAGCTGAGACTGCAAACTATTGAAAGGCAGTGTGAAGCATGCAGAAGTAAACTATATAAATGAAACTGAAATGGTACAGACAAAACAATGAGATGAGGGACCAAACTTCCAAAGTATATGTCACATGAGCAAAGTTTTCAGAAATAAGTTTGCCAGGAGGAGAGTGAAGGACAAGAGGCAACAGAACAAGGAGTCTCATCTTGAGCAAACTTAGGTCCTCACATCAGACAGGGACTGCAGCGAACAAAAACCAGGAATTGTCCATGCAAACCCCTGAAATTGCTAGTGTCCAGCAAACAGTGGCACTTTTCTTTTGAGTGTTGATGAAGGTGAAGGCTACATGATACAGTTGTAGAAAGGTGGAAAAAAATCATTTGTATTATTTCTTTCTCGTTTCTTTTATTCTTCAGCACACACAGTTGAATCCATCAGTTCAATCAATGGATGACGTGACTCAGGTATATAAATGTACAGCAGATACTCTACTTTCCAGCTGATCGGGTTACCTGGCCATCAGTTCCTTCCCTACAAGACATGGCTGCACACAGTCCCTAATGGGATGTGCCCTTGGCCGTCTATACGTGTTTTCTGTTCATTGTACACTTACTGGATGGATTCGCTTGCTAGATCTGCCCTAACTGAGTACCACAAATGGAGAGGCTTAACCAACAGAAATTTGTTGTCTCATAATTCTGGGGGCACAAAGGCCAAGATCGACATGTTGACAGAGCCACGCTCCTGCCGAAGGCCCCAGGGAGGGGACAGTTCTGGGTCTCTCCTAACTTCTCTTAGTTCCTTGGCTTGTGGCAGCATAAATCCACTGTTGCCATGGCATTCTGTGGGTGCTGTCTCCAAATTCCCTCTTTTAAGAGGACACTAGTCATATCAGATTAGGGGCCCACCCTACGCCAATATGATCTCATCTTAACTAATTGAATTTGCAACAATTCTATCTCCAAATATGGTCGCGTTCAAAGGTACTGGGGGTTAGGATTTCAATATGAGAATTTCAGGGATGGGAAGAGGAACAATTCAACCCATAACTCTGGGTTTGCTCCCAGGCTTCTTCCTGCCTCTTTATGTATAATAAGTAATTAAATCTTACATAAACTGAAGAAATAAGAACATAAAAAGAATGAGCATTAAAAACAACATCAAATGGTCTATTAAGACTTAATAAAAGCCAGTCAATTGGATGAAATTACATGTGGGTAAACTGTAAAAGCCCGGGGAGAAAGCAACAGACTACAAATCTAGAACACTGAGCTCCAAGTGTTCTGCGCATTTCAAAGAAAGCAAAACAAACAAGCCAAAATTAGAGAGGATGCATTTTGGGTGGGTGCTGTTTGTATCAGAAACATTAATCATAAAACTTCAAACAATTAACTCATAATAAAAATAATTTTAAGCCCTTGGCCCTACATCAAAAGATTGGTGAAAGAATGCCTTAGGGTCCTTGCTAAAAACCTGCTTGTTTTTGGTCAACATCCTTGTGGGAACCAACTTGGAGAGATGCCCACAATATCATGTTAAGTGAAAGACTCAACTTATAGAATATGCAAACTATCCCACTTTTTCTGAAGAGTTTCAATATATTTGAAAATATGTTTGCAAATGATTGTGAAAGGATTAGATCTGTTATGAATGAATGAATGAATGAATGAATGAATAGGTGTAATAGGTTTTGTGGGCTGAATCGTGACTCCCAAAATGATGTGTCAAAGTCCTGAGCCTGGGAACCTGGGACTGTGACCTGATTTGGAAAAGGGGTCTTTGCAGATGTAATTAACTGAAGGATCTTGAAATCATTCTGGATGTAGGGAACACCCTAAACCCAATGACGGCTGTCCCTATAAGAGAAAGGCAGGGGGAGATGTGAGCCAGGGACGCAGATGATGGCCCTGTGAAGACAGGCAGAGACCAAAACTCCTGGAGCCACCGGAGGCTGGGAGCAGCAAGGAAGTATTCTCCCCAGGAGCCCTCAGAGGGAGCATGGCCCTTCCAATAAACTTGACCCTGGACTCTGGCCCTTGGAACTGTGATCATTTGTTTGTGATCACCCACTTTGTGATCATTTGTTATGGCAGCCCTAGGAAGACAATACAGGGAGGGTCAAATACAAGACCAGTGCTCTAACCACTGAGCATGGAGCCTGCAGTCAAAGAAATACTTCTTCTTTAGTCCATGTGATCACCAAGACCTGAGGTTAATTTAGAGCAGCGGTTCTCAACCTGTGGGTCGCGACCCCTTTGGCGGTCGAATGACCCTTTCACAGGGGTCGCCTAAGACCATCCTGCATATCAGATATTTACATTACGATTCATAACAGTAGCAACATTACAGTTATGAAGTAGCAACAAAAATAATTTTATGCTTGGGTCACAACATAAGGAACTATATTTAAAGGGCCAGAAGGTTGAGAACCACTGATTTAGAGGCTTTTAAGTGAATATCTATTGTATTCATTCATATTTTATTTAACAAACACTAACATAGCACTTTGTATATATCAGATGCTGTTGTAATTTTTCCATAAAAATATTTATTTAAATATTATGATAACCAAAGAAATACTATTATTATTATTATTATTATTTCCAGTTTAGAGAGAGAAAACTAAGAGTTTAAGTAACTTGCCCAAGGTCACAGAGCTAGCAACATCAGAGCCAGGATTCAAACCCAGGCAGCTCTTCCCCACCGCCCGGTGTTAGGCTCACTTCCGAATCTAGCCCCCAGCCAAGCAGAGGGTGCGCGCCAGGCCTGCCTGGAGCCATCTCTCCAGGTTCTGTCCATCCTTTATGGTTCTGACCCAGAACTGCCCTGTGCAGCTACTTTCTAGCTACTTCTCCAGGTGCAGATTTTAGGACTTCTCTCCACTCAACCCCAGAGGACAAGCAAAACTTAATACCATGTGGACTTCACCCAGCTGCTGCTGGGTAGCCTCTCTTTATTTGCATTTGCACTAATCTCTCATGTCCTGCAGGTATTTGAAGTCCTCCTGAAAGGACATTGCTGGAGACCACGAAAACAGGAAGCTTTTCTCCTGGTGTCTTTTGTGGGACAGGCCCACATTTCCCAGAAGGGCACACCTGCCGCCCTGTTTACCGAAGGAAAAGCCAGGAGCACACTTCAGCAGGACCTTGCAGACAAGCTGATGGGAATGAGCTGATAGGACCAGTGTTTTAGTTTAGCTGAAGCAGCTGTACTGTGAAGCGGAAGGTGTGGAAGGAGGATCAGAGGAGTCCCCGTCACAGCCTGCAGACACCGCTGTCCTCTCCCAGACAACGCCACCCCTCCCTCATAGGCTAGTGGCAGACTGAGAAACCCGTCTCCAGGGCTAGCTGTCTCTCCGATATCCCCCGGCTTCCCTTGGGGATAATTTATTTCCCTTTCATTTGATCATAGTGCTCGTAAACTGGGTGTGGGTCACTGTGAAAAAAAGAGTAATTTTTTGGACATTAAAAGTGTGCATTGCAGAAGATCACGTGCATGGGTGATGGCCAATGTCCTTTCCAGTTGGATGCGTCTGTGATGAGTTTGGCGGAAATCGTGGCCCAGATCAGAGCCATTGTCATGGGACAAGCAAAGAAAATGTCCCTGGCCAATGGGTCTCTGGTCCCCTCAGGAATGGAGCATTTGAGATTGTCCCTCATTTAAGAGAATGTCCCTGGGGACATGTGAATGCCGTCCATAGGGCAGGTCTCCAGGGAGGCAACATGGAGTGGAGCTGGGGGACGAGCCGAATGGGCATCACAGGACCCTCGGTCACACCTGGCTCAACCGCTTAGCCAGCAGCATGTGTGACTTTGGAACAGTCCCTTCACCTCCCTGCATCTCAGCAAAATAAAAGTGGCAGCTGTGAGCCTGGCCTCTAATCTCCGCCTCTGTCAGTGAACAGCAAGCGGACCTGGTCCGGTTAGCTGCCTCTCAGCCTGAACTTCCTCTTCTGTAAAATGGGAATAACAGTACCTCCCTCATAGAGGCCTAAGGTGTTCAGATCTCTGAATGTAAGCACTTCATAGCTGTTGGCTGTTGCAATTGGTAGGATAAAAAGAGATGACAACTATGGCCTGCCCAGCATAATGAGTGACCTGGGAAGGTGGAGTGATAGATATTAATTCTTTCCCCTGGTGACCTTACATGGCCGGGCCAGTTGCCAGTAGGAGTCACATGATCTAGTGGACAGTGCTGGCTTTGTCTGAATTAAGAACACACAGGTGTTGGATATAATATAACATCCTGATTCTATGTGGATATTGGCATAGACACACCTATTGGGCTGTGGGGCGGGGCCATCCTTTCCTGGGAACCGCCTCCCTCTGTGATGCCATGTGGAGTTGTGAGTTTGGCCACAGGTACTCAGTGGGCCCGTGGCTGGTGGCTGGCTCAGGAAGGACTGGAAGTGGGAACTAGGACTGCCAGAGAAAAAAAAATGCCCAGCCACTCTCCAGGAAGCTGACCTGAAACTTATGTGGGCAATCTGGTTCTCCACCTGAGCCTGCAGGAGTGGGGGAGCCTAGAGGTGTGGTTTTTGCAGAGAGTCCAGAGAGCGTGAAGTCCAGTACCTGGCAGCTGATCTTTTTTTAATGAAGGCAGGAATGACATAGCTGCAGTCCTGATGCTAAACTCTTTTTTTTTTATTGCCTTAGCTAATAGGTGTCAGTTACCTGCAGCAGAGAGAGCTCCCACATAGCCTAGCATCCTGATGGCATCTCAAATTCACCAAGCTTCCTTCTCCCCTCTTCCCACTCTCCCTCTTACCCAGCTCCCCTCTCACTCCCACGAAATACCAGAAGCAAATCAGATTAGCCTAAAACGCTGTTAGAAGCAGACCAACCATCCTATAACCTAATTTAAAAGTATACCAAACCAAGGCGGAGAATAATTTTAGAGAATTGCTATAAAAATAAAAGCAGATGAGACTTTTTTTTGCTTGTTTCATAACAATGGCTGATCTGGGCCCACAATGGCTGATCTGGGCCATGATTTCTGCCAAACTCATCACAGACGCATCCAATTGGAAAGGACATTGGCCATCACCCATGCACGTGATCTTCTGCAATGCACACTTTTAATGTCCAAAAATTTACTCTCTTTTCACAGTGACCCATGCTCAGTTTACAAGCACTATGACCAAATAAAAGGGAAATAAATTATCCCCAAGGTAAGCAGTGGAATATAGGAGAGACAGCTTGTCCTGGAGACAGGTTTTTCAGTCTGCCACTAGCTAGTTGCATGACTTGGACATGTAATAACATCCTGACTTAGTTTTCCAATCTGTAAAAGGGGTATAAAAAATAGAAATAAGACCACCATCATCTGCCTCTCCAAGTTGCTGGGAGATTCAAATGAGCTAACACTTGGCAAAGTGCATCCTCCGGCAGATACAGGGACAGCAGGAGCGAAGAAAGAAGCAGAGAAAACAAAAGCTGTTAGATGCAGCTGTTCCCGGGGAGGAGCCAAGACCACTCAGTAAACTGGCACTGCATCCGAGCTCTGGCTTCTTCACCCAGTTCTGCCACCGCGGGGCTCACAGGAGACACAGCCACCTGACTTCAAGAGGAATGGATCTGCTTCTTAGGAGGCAACTCCCTGGGGACTGTTCCCGAGGGAGCAGCAGCAAGGACGTTTTAAGGTCCCCTCCTGGAAACACCTTCGTTTTCCCATGTCCCCTCCTGATGCTAATCTTGAGGTCAAATTTGGCCAATGTTTTCTCTCAAATAATAATATTAATAGCAGCACTAAAGCCTTACAGATAAATCCTATAAAATGCATTATGATGAGAGTCATAGGACATCTATGAGAACAGTGTCTGAGAATTAAACAGCTTGGTCCAGATCACCCAGCAGGTAACAGGCAAGAGCTAGGATTTGAACATAAAGTAGATCCGGCCTCCGTTTCCCCCATTGTGTTTACCTCGTTTTAGTTAGTTTGTTATTACCTCCCCCTGGACCCACTGTAGGAGTCTTTTTTTAAAAAAATATATTTTATTGATTTTTTACAGAGAGGAAGGGAGAAGGATAGAGAGTCAGAAACATCGATGAGAGAGAAGCATCGATCAGCTGCCTCCTGCACAACCCCCTCCTGGGAATGTGCCTACAACCAAGGTACATGCCCTTGACTGGAATCGAACCTGGGACCTTTCAGTCCGCAGGCCGACGCTCTATCCACTGAGCCAAACCAGTCAGGGCATGTAGGAGTCTTTATCTCCCTGTGACCTATCCTAGCTGCTGCTGTCAGATTCTTTTCCCCAAACCCAATTCCGTTTCAATCCTGGCTCACAGCACCCGGCCAGGTACACCACAGGGGTCTTCAATAGTTGCTTGTTGAATGAATGAAACCTCTGCTCATGCTGCCTTAGCTTCCTTCCCTCTACAAAACACCTCGACCTGCCTGTCAGGGTCCTTCAGCTATGGCTCCCCAATCTTATTTCATGACAACCACCTCCTGGGTCCACCATGAGCCTCGGTCTCCTCCACGCTCCAGACATGCTGATCCCTCCCTGGAATACATTTTCCTCAACACCCCCGTCATCCTGCCATCAACACCCTTTCTAAGTTGAATGAATGGACAAAGGATTCTCTTCTTAGTGAGCCCACACCCAGGACACTATTACTCTTGCAGCTTCAGACCAGGGCAGGTCTTTATAAAAAAAAAACTACACCAGATTCTAGAGCACACTCTGCCTCACATAAAGTCTTCCTGGTCTATCTAAGCTACTCTTTTCTTTTCCCAGGAAGTTAAGTAGGCCTTTGTCTCAAGTCCCAGCTAAACAAGACCTTCCCAACTTGTATTTTAAGGATACAGCATTGTGTTTCTGTTTAGAGAGTTCAAAATACAAAATAAAAAAAAAATTAAATTGTATTCCCTTTTGGTTGGACACAGGATGTAAAAGTAGAAAGCTTCCCAGTCCGATGGCAGAGAAAAAGGGAGGCCAGCCTCCAGGGCCCTCTCTTCCTTTTCCATTTCTGCACTGGGACTCGGCATTCAAAACTTGTTCTCGTTCTAATGAAAGAACATACCTATGGGATAATGTCTTCCGTGAAGTTGCTACCCCATAGAAGCCTCACCCTAAAGACTTCTATTTTGGTGAGTATATTAAGTTAGTTAAGTTTATAAATAGGAATCCATCTCTTTTAATTTTATTATTTGTAATCTTCAATTACGCCGACACTTATCTATGATTTGGCAATCACGAAACGCACTGGCCCCAAGTGGAAAAGCCAGGCTTGTCTGGTGTGTGTCCTTTATGTTGCAAAGTACCTGATGGGCACTTTGAGACTATTATAAACTCTAGTAACTGGGTGAAAGTATACAAATAATGGAGTGTTGGGGGGGGGGGGTGGCGGGAATCAACACTCCAAGAAGTTACCTGCTAAATTCCCGATTACATTCTTTTAAAGAGCCCTAACAATTTCTTAAAGGAGCAGTGCTGGTCTGCTCTGGTCTACTGTGGAAATGTCTGAGAATTTCTTTCTCTGAAACAATAAGTATTGAATAAGGTCTAGGGAACCAGCAAGGCTAACTCCCTCAGATTACACTGGGATTTCAATTCTTCAGACGCCTCCTTCTAGACAAGCAGTTCTCAACCTGTGGGTCACAACCCCTTTGGGGGGTCGAATGACCCTTTCACAGGGGTCGCCTAAGACCATCGGAAAACACATATATAATTACATATTGTTTTTGTGATTAATCACTATGCTTTAATTATGTTCAATTTGTAACAATGAAAATATATCCTGCATATCAGATATTTACATTACGATTCATAACAGTAGCAAAATTACAGTTATGAAGTAGCAATGAAAATAATTTTATGGTTGGGGGTAACCACAACATGAGGAACTGTATTAAAGGGTCGCGGCATTAGGAAGGTTGAGAACCACTGCTCTAGACTAATAATGACGCTGGAGTTCAGACCCTTAGAATGCACTGGAAATAGGGTATCTTTTAACCTGGTCATTTGAATGAAGACTCTTTAAAAGACTGCTTTCCCTTGTAAAATAAGCATGAGGAAGCCTCCCTCTAAAATCTAAAGGGAGTGAAATAAAACAACATATGGAAAGAGATTACAGGATTAACACATTACATGATAAGCCTTATGATGACACCCGGCTGCCTCACAATCTTTCTCAAGGAGTCATTGCAAATTCATAACAACTCAACTCTATGTCTCTTACATAAAAAGGAAGCCAGTGGAAACACTAGTAGGTTACTGTTTATTCAGTAATATTTACATCGAGCCTACAAATAAAGAGATGTCTATTGAAAACAGTGAATGTGTATTATAAGTAAATAAATAAACTTGGCTTATTTTCGACTTATGTCTTTGGGATTTCCAAATTTAGTCTTGTGAGCAATGACATAAACAGTAAGGAGTCTTCAGAACTCTCCTCAATGACAAAAGGGCTCAAAGTAATTTATGTCATCAAATTGGAATTTAAACTTAACAAAAGATTGAGAACTACACTTAAAACTGTTTCACTTGCTTAATCTAAGACAAATAAATGTAAAACCATTTTAATATAAATGTATTTTAATGAAAATCCATAAACTGCCCATAATATAAACAAGTGCTGAAGTTTACTAAATGCATTCTCTCTCTCTCTCTCTCTTTCTCTCTCTCTCTCTCTCCCTCCCTCCTTCCCTCCCTCCCTCTCTCTCTCTTTTGAACAATAGCTGACTAGCTAAGGAAGATGATAAAGATTACTACAAATTTTATAATTTTAGTAATCATGATAGTGTTCACATCTTTGTAGTTTAAAGAACAAGCTTAGGATAGATCTAACATTAAGCCAATAACAATTTAGACTGCCAAACCCTAGTAACAGATTCTTTCCACAGACTATTTTAATTTTCATAATCTTGTATGAAAACACAAACCCCGAAGACTTTGAGGATAGCCGAGGAGGGTAAACAGTCGTAAGAAGGCCAAGCAGTCACATATACAAAGAATAATAGCACCATATGCCATGAGCGTCCCAACAAGCGCCATCCCTCCTTTCCTCACAAACTCTTAGAACTGACACACACTTTGTCAGGTACAAAGGTTTGGTTAGGCCTTTCCTTGCCTGAAGCAATATCAAAATTGCATTTTTTTTGTTTTTTGTTAATCCTCACCCGAGGATATTTTTCCATGGATGTTAGAGAGAATGGAAGAAAGAGGGAAAGACAGAGAGAAACATAAATGTGAGAGAAACGCATCAATTCGTTGCCTCCTGCATGTACCCCAACTAGGGCCGGATCCAGGGAGGAGCTTGCAACCAAGATACCTGCCCTTGACCTGAATCAAACCTGGGACCCTTCAGTCTGCAGGCCTATGCTCTATCCACTGAGCCAAATCGGCTAGGGCCAAAATTGCATTCTGTGGTGGGCAGAGAAGAGTTAAATGTTTAAGCCATGAGGAAATTATTAACTTCTCAGTTGATGACAGAGAATTTGCATTTTTACCCTAATTTTTACCTTTGGTATGTACTTGAGAATAACTCATTGATCCAGCCAAAAAGAAAAGAAATAGAAAATGACTATAGTCTGTATTGGTCGCCTTGTCATTAATAAACAATGTTGAGTGTGTACACCCCACTGTGTGGAGCCCAATCCCACCTTTCCCGCAGTGGTCACTTACCCTTTGGGAAAAAGTTGGGCTGCACCACGTAGAGGAAGAAGTGCACCATTTTAAAGAGATTGCCGATGTACCTAGGTGTGTAATAATAGTCTTTGGTCTCATAGGTCGGCGTGGGCAACTGAAACTTCAGATCATCGGGACTGTTTGGGGAGGACGAGGGCTCCTCTGAAATGGTTCTCTGGCAGAGCTCCAGCAGCAGCAGGACGCCGAGTGTCAGGGTCATGGCTAGCAAGGTGCTCCACGCATGAGGTAGAAGTGGGGGCCTCCCGCCTCAGAGGTTCTGGGAGCCGTGGGTAAGCCAGGAGCACGGATAAGCCAAGAGTGTGCGTTTCTGTGTAGAAGAGGCACAAGGAGGGGAGGACCAGCCTGAATGGCATGCACGATCTCCAGTGGGGTCAGTCACTCAAGGCAGCATCCCTGGAAGAGGGAGAAGAGGCATCAGTCGCTATCGCTATTGCGGGCCTGCACCAGGAGCTGCCCAAGAGGAGGCTGTGAGGCTTTAGCAAGCCCATCTGCCTAATCTGTGTGGGGGCGGGGCTCAGAGGCTGCCTCAGGGCCATGGGACTTGAAAGGTCCATGCAGGACCCTCCTCCACAAAGGGCCACATACCAGGTAGTGTAGAGAAGGCTGTACACAAAGGGCCCCATACCAGGTAGTGTAGAGAAGGCTGTATGGCTTTAGAAACTAACATTTATTGAGCACTTACTACATTCCAGACACTGTTGTCCTTGCTTTAGAGGTAGGATCTTGCTTAAGGCATTATCCCATTTTTACAGATAAGGAAACTGACTGAGGATTTCCTTGGTGACTTGCCTGAGGGAACAGCTGAGCCAAGGGGCTAGACTCCGAGGTTCTCCCTACGAGCCCTCCCTCTCAGGCTCCAGCCAGACGCTGAGGCCCCAGCAACAGACTGGATGCTTTCTTTTTCTCCGAGTCTGTGTTGATTTCCTGGTCTCTGGAGACAAATCTTACTCTGCCTTTTATTCTGCTTATTTGCTCACTGATCTCAGTTCAAACATCCTCCCTCTATCCACCTACAATCCAAACTGAAAAAGCAGGGTCTCAAGGCAAGGGGCCAAACTCTTCAAGGCTGGGTGACATTGGAATTTATCTGTCTCAAAGCTCACCAGGTAGTCTTGATGGAAATCTTTGCCCCCAAGTCACCACCTGATCAACTAGGGGTCCAGGCAATAAGAGGCAAGGCAGAAGGGGACTCCTGCCCACCCCTGGGAGAGGGAGAAAGAAACAGGGATCCTAAAAGCTGCTACCAACCCAGTGTCTACTGAGAGAGAATGCTTAGTGTGGCCCCTGTTCTCCTTGTGTTTCCGTCCCCAGAACTGAACACAAGGCAGGGCACACAGTAGGGGCTCTGAAAGTGCTGCTGGATATAAAATAAATAAGCCAGAACAGCTGACTTGCTTATATCATTGCATGAGGCTAGTGAGCTAAAACAGAACCCACCAGGTGAACTGGGATGGCATCAGGAACCCCGGGTTTTATTTATATAGAAGATGTTAGATAGGCAGGAGCAGAGCAAGCACGATGGGCCAGGTACAGAAACTCACCAGGGCAGAGAGCCTACCAAGGGGCAAAACTGGAAAAACAAGAACCTTGTCCTCAGGGTAACCGATCCTCCCCTAGCATATCAGACCCCCTGACCTTCTCCTCCCTAAAGATAACATCTAGGCCTCAGTTATATTTCAGCTCCAGGCTCAGGAAAGCAGCAAAACCAGAGAAGTGAGGACAAGTGACGCGTGGCTGCCTTAGGACCAGCTGCATTGACTAATGACCCCCTGCCCTGGCACTGACCAATCAGTGGAGACCATGACCCTGAAAGAGCACCCCTGGGAAGCTGATGAATATTCTATTAAGACTCTCCCCTGAGAGCTCCCTTAAGATTTCTACCTGCAAGAGAGAGATAAATATGCTTAGGACAAAGGACCCAGTGTGCGCTCTCCCCTAGGAGAGCACGCCAGCGCCATTCCCTTCTTCCTTCTTCCCTCTAAGGCAGCGGTTCTCAACCTGTGGGTCGCGACCCCTTTGGCAGTCGAACGACCCTTTCACAGGGGTCGCCTAAGACCCCCATGCATACCAGATATTTACATTACGATTCATAACAGTAGCAACATTACAGTTATGAAGTGGCAACGAAAATAATGTTATGCTTGGGGGTCACCACAACATGAGGAACTGTATTTAAAGGGCCAGAAGGTTGAGAACCACTGCTCTAAGGGACCCCCCCACACGACTTGCAACCAGGGGACCAACAGGCAGCAGCAGCTTGTCCTTGCTCTGAACCTGTCTCCAAGGCCCCCTTTTCTCTGGCTTCTCAGTGAGCCAAAGCAGCTGGCCTAGGCTCCCCTGCCTTATTTCACTGTCCTAAGTATCTTTTTGCTGCCATCATGGACCCAATACCCTTTGGCTCAGTTCTGTGTAGCCCTTCCCTTTAGATACCCCCCATCCCCCACCTCCTTTTCTTTAAACAAATTCAATGTTTCTTTATCCACCATCTGAGATGCTCTTTAGCCTGTCCACACATCACTGACTTTAACATTTCAGTTGACACACACAGGTGCTCTTGAAACACACACTATGAGAGCACCCATTAAGGAAGTGACACACTGTACAAGGGAACAGTGGCCCCATTACCTACATTCCACCAAGTCAGAGGAGGAGGTAGGATTTCATGAGTTATTTGAATGAAGATGTGAATTCCTAAGGAACCCCCTTAGATATTGCCTAAGTCCTGCCCCCCTCCAATTACTCTGCAAAGAGCCACCGATACAATGACCCTAAACTCTGCCTTTATCAACTCAATGCTGCTAGATCCTCAGTGGCTCTGGTGCCAGCCTCGTTAACCCCAAGCTCCATATCTGCTCCCCATTTCACCACAGATACACCAGGACCTGGTAACTGCTTCCCAAAGGCAATCTCCCTGCCAGGCACAGCCATTGCAAACCCTTGTCCTCAGGCTCTGCAGTGTCCCAGCCTGCACTGCTTCTGACAGGAACCAGGGCTCTGCTTGGCCCTCAAACCCTTTCCAGAGAGAATGAAGAAGAAAACAGAGTGGCAGCCTTTGCAAGTCCTTTCGTCTGGGAAACTCCGGGTTGCACAGGGCAGGAGAAAGTATGAAACAAGGGATGTGTGTGGTTATTCAGACATGAAAAGGCTACTCTAAGCAGGCAGGCAGGTGTGTGCACACACACCACACACACTGCACATACACATACCATGTACACATAAACCACACACTGATACACTACCTGTACACACAGAACACACCACCACCCGTAAATACAGGGTGGACAAGAGTAGGTTTCCAGTTGTGAATACATAAAACAGAGTATTCTTATATTATTATTTATTAACTAGAGGCCCAGTGCATGAATTCGTGCATGAGTGGGGTCCCTCCTGGCCAATCAGGGCCATCTCTCCCCAGTCCCAATCAGGCAAGGTCACAGCTGAGGGACCGTGGGCCGAGGGAGGTTGGCTGGCTGCAGGAGGTTAGCTGTGGGAGCACACTGACCACCAGGGGGCAGTTCCTGCATTGAGCGTCTTTCCCCTGGTGGTCAGTGCACGTCATAGCGACCGCGACCAGTCGTTCTGCTGTTCTGTTCATTTGCATATTAGCCTTTTATTATATAGGATTATTGTACTATTTGCCATACAAACAACTGTAAACATATTTTTGCCCTACCCCATACAGATATGGACACACACAATACACACACCACATATCTATATCACACACACCACACATGTACACACACTAACACACACCACATACATATGCACCACACATTGACACCCTATATATACATACACTACACATACTAACATAGCATACACACAGCACACACTAACACACAACACATGTACACATATGGACACATACCACACAATACACACACCACGCACACATACCCACAATCGCATCTTGTTTTCTGCTAAAGGACAGGCAGGGAGCAGAGCAGCTGGAAGGATTAAGGGCTCAGCTGCTAAGAAAGGCTGGCTTCCTGGTAATGCCACCAAGCCTCCGCCAGGGAGAGACACGGCAGGAGAGAAGTGGCAGGGGACCCTTGGGAGAGCCAGGAATAAGCAGACTTGCAGGCTCCCTCCATGAAACACAAGAAAGGGAGGTGCAAAGGAGATGCTGCTTCTCGCTGCTGGGGAGGTATAGGGTGTCCCAAAATTCACTCAAGATTTGAATTTTGCGTGAGTATTAACAACAACAACAACAAAAAATAAAAGCCTAATTTTACTTGGTTTATTGAATCAGATTCTAATATCTGTTGCCCTTTGATTTCAATCCCTTCAATTTGATAAGCATCACCAAGTACCAATTATGGCCCAGGAGCAGGGACAATGAAGACCAATGAAGACCACGGCTTTGCATATGTACCAGCAAAGCAGTGGAGGCCATTTACCCGATGTGCTATTCCATACATAACCCTATACTGTATACTTTATGAATCAATAAAAAATTTACAATTTTTAATTATAAACCTGTGTTTTCTATCAAAATTACTTCTTGCGTGAATTTTGGGACACCCTATAGGAGTGTCAGTGGGTGTCTTTACTCCTTGCTCCAAAGTGGAGGTTCCTCTAAAAGTTTAGAATACATTTGAATGAAAAAAATTAAAATCTCACTACGCCTGAAACACTAGACAACTGATAAAAACCAAGTGCAAAAGGAAACGTTTCCACCCGTTTTAATCCGGGTGTCACAGCTGTGTCAAGAGGCCCCGGGTGCGTGCCTATCAAACCACATGTAGCCTGAGAGCAGCTCCCAGAACTGCCCGCAGAAAACCCAGGAAAACCTTCATGGACCAACAGCTGCATCCGAATAAAGGGGGTGTTTATTCAAAACACAGATGATCAGAACTAATTTCTAGAGTCGGGGCCATTGATCTGCATATTTAACAAGCTCCCCTGGCGAATGATTCTTAAGACATCTCAGGTTTGAAAGCCAGCACGGTTTCTGACAGCTGCCTGGCTCATTCCTGCCTCTGTCCCAAACGCAACCTCGGGACAACAGAAATAAGGCAAAAGCTCCCAACAGCCCGGCCCATAGTGTATGGAACTGACCGGCTGCTGTGTGGGGTGTCTGATTTACTTATCTCTGTGCCCATGCATGGAGTCAGGCACACAGTAGGTGCTCAATAAGGACTGCTGAAATCAAATGGACTCACAACATGATCATTTTACCTCTTTTGAAATCATGCCAAGCACTTGCTTATGAGCAGTCCTGTGGCCTCTGGAAGAGAGGCGCTGGGTTGCTTGTGGCTACTTCCTGCAGCACAGGCAGCCACGGTGTCCTCACTGGCGTTACCAATGGGAGAACTGGTCTGCCCTCCTGGGGGCCATACTTCCTGCTGGGATCCTCACCTTTACAGGCTTTGGACACTGCTCTCTGGTGTTATCTCCTTGCCTAGGCACTAGGCTGACCAATAAATGGGGTGTAGATTCCTGGTTTTCACTCCAAATGCACTGAGTGCAAACTGGGGAAGGCACCCAAGAATGCAAACACCTCCCATGATTATGAGCCTGGCATCCAGAGTTGGGCACTACCACAAACCCTGGTTTATTTATTTTCTCCAC
>NW_005370024.1:1316726-1319083 GCF_000412655.1 Myotis brandtii | reverse complement strand
GCTCTCGCTCGCCCGCCACAAACCCTGGTTTAAAAGCAAACATGGCCCTAACTGGTTTTGCTCAACGGATAGAGCATCAGCCTGTGGACCAAAGGGTCCCAAGTTCAATTCTAGTCAAGGGCACATACCTTGGTTGCAGGCTCCTCCCCGGCCTGGGATCTGGTCAGGGCTCATGCAGGAGGCAACCAATCGATATGTTTCTCTCACATAGATGTTTCTCTCTGTCTTTCCCTCTCTCTTCCATTCTCCCTAAAAATCAATGGGAAAGCATCCTCAGGCGAGGATTAACAACAACAAAACAAAACAAAAGAAATGAAAGCAAACATGGTGACCATCCAGCTTCATTTTTTCTTTTGCTGGAACCTTTGCTGGGATGTCTGTTAAAAGGATCTCTGCAGAGATGTTTGCCATCTGGGTTTTGGGGGTAGGAACGGGTGTGGTGGGAGCTGCCCAACTTCTGAGCCCACCTTTGCCAGTCTCTCACTGCAAGGCCAGCTGAGGCCCCCAAACTGTGCACTGGCACCCGGGTAAGTCAGGCTCAGCCAATCAGATGCTTACTCCTGGGCTTGCACACATGGAGCACCGCATGGAGGCAGAGACTGTTTCTACCCCATTCAGCAGCCACCTTCAGAGCCTCATCGTGGTGAGAGCCACGGCCATAGAACAACCAGGAGCTCTTCCTGTCATTTCTCGGAGCCACCCATTACAATTATCCAGAGTTGGCTCCTATCATTTTTAAAAAATATGTATTTGTATTAATATCAGAGAGGAAGGGAGAGGAGAAAGAGATAGAAACATCAACAATGAGAGAGAATCACTGATTGGCTGCCTCCTGCACACCCCCACTAGGGATCGAGCCTGCAACCTGGGCATGTGTTCTGACCGGGAATTGAACCCTGACCTCCTGGTTCATAGGTCGATGCCCAACCACTGAGCCATGCTGGCTGAGTGGCTTCTATCATTTGTAACAAAGCAAATTCCAAGGGAGCAAAACCTATCTCCGCCATATTTTAAACGGTTAACAAAACAGTGTTTGGTTTAAAGTTTTATGATTTAACCTGCCCTCTGATGCACTTGTTTGCGTCATTGCCCAAGACTCACAAAACAGTCCAGGGTGGAATCATAAGGAAGCTCGTAAAAAACATTATGAGACGCATTGAGGAAACAGAACAAAACTAAAGGGCACTGCTGGGGAGATAGTGGGGCTGGAGGCTGGAGTCCGCCTTATGAGCTCCGTGACGGTCGCTTACCCTCTCCACCGTTCCCTTTGCTCCTCTGTGAAATAAGATTGTGAATGGTGCTGGAGGGTTAAAGACACAACAGGCTCAGCACCTGGCACACAGCTGGCAGTCAATGGTGGGTCTGTACTGCTCTTGCCAGCATCAATACTCTCACCTAACAAGACAGGGCACCTCCAAGGATATTGAAAGAGAAAATTCCCAAGTAAGTGAAAAAAGAAAAATAAATATTAAATTGCCCATATTCCCGTTTTCTGGCCACACACACACACCAAAATGCAGTTTCATATAGTTCAACCTAACGCATGACCACAGTTGAGTCTCCATGGGCTCTGTTGCAGCACAGGGCGGGGGTAGGTTTAAGGACCCCAACCGCACACCTTATCCTCACCAGGGCACCCACCGCCCACAGGAGCCCGGGAAAACCTTATAGGAGCCGGGCAGGGAGGGCAGAGAATGGTCAGCAGCGCTGGGGCTGCAGGCGCAACCAGTTGCTGCAGGAAGCCTGGGGCCCCGCGCTCGCCTCCTATGCCGCCTGGCCGGCCCCCTTCACCCCGCTCCCACCTCCCCCGGGGCCTCAAAATAATGGGACTGGACTGCAGGGCGGGTTGGGGAAGCTACTCCAGGAATCCGCCGCCTCCTGGGGGAGGGGGTTGCCCGAGTAACTTGGCTGCCCGGAGCGCGCGGCTCCGCAGCCCGGGTTGGCACGGATCGGGGTCCCCAAGAAGAAAGGGGCCCGGAGCGGTGTACCCCCTACCCAGGCATCGGATCCCTCGCCCCTCTGGACGTGGGCTTTCGGAGAAACTGACCTCAGCCCGACTGTCCGACGCTCTCATCGCCGGGCGCTTCCTCTGTCCACGCGTCCCTTTGATGTCCTGGCCCCGAGCCGCACCGCCCGGGGCGCCCCAGCACCTAGTTCTCATCCCGAAACCGCTGCGAGTCCCCGCGAGCGCGGAGCAGCCCCAGGGAGCAGGGGAAGGCTGCAAGTCCCGGGTTAGTGAGTTCCCCGGGTCCCACTGCACCCCAGAGCTCCCCCCTGCTATGGTCGCTTGCACAGCGCATTCCAGGGGGCAAACCAGAGAGAGGTGACCCCTTCCCGTACCCGCAGGAAGGATCAGT
>NW_005370024.1:1316266-1316655 GCF_000412655.1 Myotis brandtii | reverse complement strand
AGATCCACCCTGTGGCCTTGGGGGTCGGGTCCTGGTTCTGTTCGCGCTCCCACCGCCGGCTCGCGCCCGGACCAGGGACCACAGCTGCAGGCTGGCCTCCAGGGGATGGAAAGAAGACCGGCCAGGCAGCCTGCAAAGTTTGTGCGGTCCACGCCCTGGCGGGGTGCCAGGACCACCTCGCCCGCCTTGTAGCCTCTCTGGCTCCCCGGCCGCTTTGGGGGTTCCTATCACCTGCCTAGGTGCCGGGGCGCGGGGTCTTGGGGAGCTGGAGGTGAGGGGCGCAGAAAGAGCTGCTCAGTTCCCCAATCCCCCTCCCCAGTTTTCTAGAAGGGGATGCGCGCAGCCACCCACCCCACCCCCCAGAGTCCGCAGACGGTTTCCAGGATGGG
>NW_005370024.1:1307289-1315737 GCF_000412655.1 Myotis brandtii | reverse complement strand
GGGGTGCCACAGCCCTTCTCCAGACTCCGCCTCTGTCTGGCTCCAACTCTGCCAGGTGGACTCCCTCAGCCGCCGCAGTCTTTTAACAAACGATTTACCAAAACGAAACAAACACCCAAATCCTTGGGTCCCTTAGTATGTACCAATCACAATGCTAGCAGCCTGAGCCATAAAACAGCATAAAGCAGTGGTTCTCAACCTTGGCTGCACATTAGAATCACCTGGGAATCTTTTTAAAATCCTGATTTCTGGGCCTCATCCTCCGGAAATTCTGTTTCTTTGTTGTTACTAATGTGGCCCCATCCCATAACAAAGAAACAGAATTTCCGGAGGATGAGGCCCAGAAATCAGGATTTTAAAAAGATTCCCAGGTGATTCTAATGTGCAGCCAAGGTTGAGAACCACTGGCATAAAGCCTCATTCCCCCATGTGGGCATACAGGCATCGCTGACCAGGAAACACACTGCGCCTTAATCAATCACTTCATGCTGGTCTCTCTGGGCTGTGAGCTGCCGCCATCCCCACAGCCTTCACTGCTGCCTGGCTGCGCCTGGGGCACCTTCCCCCAGGGGGTTCTCACTCCCCGCTCCCTATCTTGAATTGAGAATTCTAAGAGGAAACATGAGAAGCATGAAGGAAACGCTTTCAAGATGTGGCTAGTTCACTGTAGGTGTTTAACATTTGTAACATGGATAGGTGGATGGACAGACAGACCACTGAATGATGGACAGGAACATTAACTCAGGGCACTTTTACTTTCTCCAGAATCTACCAAAACAAGTGCTGGTGCCTGGCCGGTGTGCCTAAGTGGTTAAAGAGTTGGCCAGAGCATGGAAGGGTGGCAGGCTGATGTCTGGCCCAGGGAGCCAGGGAGGGGAGACGGGGGAGAGGGGGACCAATCCATGTATCACTTTCATCTCTCTCTCCCTCTCTCTCTCTCTTCCTCTCTGAAAACAACAAAAATATCTCCATGTGTCTCTTTCTTCTCTCTCTCTCTCTCTCTCTCTCTCTCTCTCTCTCTCTCTCTCTCTCTCTCCTTTCCTTCCTCCCTTCCACTCTCTCTAAAAATCCATGGAAAAAATATCCTTGAATGAGTATTTAAACACACACACACACACACACACACACACACACACACACACCAGGTGCTGGCAACTTTGATTTAAAGTTTAAACTCATCCTGAAAGTGCATCTTTCCAGGACAACTACTACTACTTCAGGAAACTTCTGAAAGTTACACCACAGGCATGGCAGAGGCCTGATGGTCCCCGTCTGAGGCCCCCGCTGGTCAGAGGCCTCAGCGCCCCTGCTCAGAGGCCCGAGCACCCCTGCTCAGAGGCAGCCTCTCGGGTGGGGCCCAGAGGTGAATTCTCCCTCCAGAGAGCAGCCAGCTCTTACTGACCTGCCTCAAATTTTGGTCCTGACCCTTTTCACCACTATGACTTTGGCTGCTTTATCTCACTGTTTCCTCATCTGAAAAATGAAGAAAATAGGAATGATCCAGGCTCATAATAACTATACCCACAACAGTAGTAGTAGTGGTGAGCGCTAAGGCTTAGTGGGTGTTCGCTATGAAGGAGGCAATGTGCTAAGTGCTTTAAGTGCATTATTTTATGTGATCTTAGTAACAGCGGCATCACACTCTCTCCATCTTAAAGAGAAGGCTACTAGCAAAATCATCTCAGTTATTTGTCCAAAGTCCCATAGCTGGTAAGTGAAGCACTAATTTTGAACCCAGATCTGGCCTCCAGAGCCCTAACACATGAGACACCCAATGATAGATGAAACCCTCGAGACCTGTGCTCCCCAGTAGACAATATGCTCCAGCTATTTTTTATCCATTTTCATTACCCCCAAAGCCTAGCCTACCTAGGCCATCATGGGTGTTCAATCGGTGAATGAACAAATAATAAACACAGGGCACAATATGAAGATCTGGTCTGAGCAGTCTTGGGCAGGCAGTGACCGGGCCTCATGATTCGTTTGGTCCCAGTTTGGCTTAGGGCCCTAACCCTACAGTCCTGCATTTTTAATGCATCTGAATTTCTATGCCATCTGTTCTATGCAAGGATAAAAGGGGGTGATGTTATGTCCATACACACACGCAGTCATTATATGCAAAAATTAGGTCTCCCTTTCTGAAACTGCTCCTCATTTTTCCTGCCCAAATGAAATCTAAGCATGAGGCACCATGACATCCCAGCTAGAGGCAGGAGAGTCACTCCAGTTCCATCACTAACTGTCAGTGTTACAGACCTCACATTCCTCACTGGACCAGGAGCCCCGGCTCAATGACCACCTGGGGCTGGAGGCTACCATTAGGACAGTGTAGATAGAGGACGTCTCTGTCATCACGGACAAGTCTGCTGGGTAGTAGATTTGTAATTTTCCATAGTAAAGGAAAATTACACTACCACAGGGATAAGAAGATTGAGTTTCAACAAAGTTATCAGGGTTCTGTGACATTGGAAATGAGATGTTGATTGAGATGAATTATTGTCAGATTACCCAACACTTAGTCATTCAACAATCCGAACTACGTCTTTGACAAGATGTTTCTTATGAAGGACTTTGGGTATTTTTATCTGAGTCACTAAGACTAAAACAAAATAGGTTAGAAGTATATTACTCTAGTTAATCTGACAATTCCTACCACAAACAACTATTGTTAAAAAAAATGACCAACAAAAATAGCAGTTTATGACCCTTTAGAAAAACAGGATTGGGAGGCATCCAGTCAAGATGGCAGTAGGTAAATGCGGTACCCTTATCCTCCCACAACCAGAGCAAAATTTAAACTACAGAACAACCATCATTCAGAACCATCTGAAATCTAGCTGAATAAAAGTCCTACAAATACAGATTTAAAGAAGCCACATGGAGACTGCTAGGAGGTACAGAGACTTGGAAGAACGGGGCCCATAACCACATATGGTGGACACAAATTGGGAAGGATATCTTGGCTGTGGGGTTCCCCCTAAGGATTCGGAGTCCCAGCACTGGTTCCAGTGCCAGGAAGAAAAGTCCCCACAACTGCTGCCTGTAAAGACCAGCGGGAATTGAGGCTGAGGGAGAAGGAGAGCTGCAAGAGTCCCAGGCATTCCTCTTAAAGGATTACACACAGACTTACTCAGACTCATATCCTCTGACCTTACAATGCTGGGGCAGCAGTTTGAAGGGCACCAGGGATATATGGGGAGGAACTGAATTGTCTAGCATCAGGATGAGGGCTAAAAGGGAGGCTTTCGAACCAGATCTGGCCTGGGGTCAGAAGTGCACTGGCATAGGCCATTGTTCCTTTTCTAAGCCCTCCCTCCACAGAGCTGGCAGGCAGGCACCATATCCGAGTCTCCATCAACCTGGCTAACACTATTAGCCCCACCCTGCTGATTCCCTGAGACCCCATACCACTCAACTTGTGGGCCCATCCAAACTATTTTCAGTGGCTTTTCCATACAAACAGCTTGTCTTGGCTCATACTTCAGACTTTTCTAAAACCTTTCAGAAAAGCAGCATCTGGACTTGGCATGGCCCATACCTCTCGCTACGTGGCCCTAGGCCTTGCACTAGTGGCAGCCAGCCTTGGTCCACAGCTTGGCCTCTCCTGGGTACCTCCATGGCCAGCACAAGCAGCAGCCATCTGCAGATTGCTTTGTAGCTCATGTATGGTGTCAGATGGGTATGAGATATATTGGGACTATCACTGAGTAAGTTATATGATGTCTAATTACTGGGGTGTACACCTGAAACTAATATGATATTGTATATAAACTGTAATAGAAAAAAAATGATTTTTAAAAAAGAATGCAGAACTAAAAAGCATGTGCATTTGTAATTTTTGACGGCTATTGTCATAATTTTAAGGGATCCTCTACTTTATACTTCTATCTGCAATATATTAGAATTCCTGCTTTCCTACATCCTCAAACACATATTATGTCATCAAACTCTTTGATGTTTGACAATATGAGAAGTAAAAATACTATTGCCTAAATCTAATTTCATTTCTCTTATAGCAAGATTGAACATCTTTTCCTATAGATATAACAGCAATAAGATTTTACCTTTTTCCTCAAAAAATTAAATATGGAAATGCCATTTGACCCAGTGATCCCATTTCTAAAAATATATCCTAAGAAACCCAAAACACCAATTATAAAGAATACATGCACCCCTATGTTCATAGCAGTGCAATTTACAATCACTCTGATCTGGAAACAGCCCAAATGCCCATCAGTAGATGAGTGGATACAAAAGCTGTAGTACATTTACACCATGGAATACTATGCAGCAGTAAAAAGAAGCATCTCTTACCCTTTGAGACAGAATGGAAGGAGAGTATTATGCTAAGTGAAATAAGCCAGTCAGAGAAAGACAAGTATCACATTGTCTCACTCATATATAGAATCTAATGAACAAAATAACCTGATGAACAAAATAGATCCAGAGACATAGAAGCATGGAACAGACTGTCAAATCTCAGAGGGAAGGCAGGGGTGGGTTGGTAGGTGGGAAGAGATCAACCAAAGAACTTGTATGCATAACTCATGGACACACACAACAGTGTGATGAAAGGGGCGGGGGGAGGCAGGCTAGAAAGGGGTCAATGGGGAAAAAAGGAGACATATGTAACACCTTCAACAATAAGATTTTAAAATTAAAAAAAATATATTATCTTTTCTGTGAACTTTTCTCAACTGTTACTTTATATGTAAAAGCTTTTCAAAATGAACGTTCTCCAGTAGCGATCATTTCATTTCTATCACTGGGCCAAAGATAATCCCAAGCATAAAATTTTGTTGCCCTATAGGGTAGTGACAAGTTTTGCAACTATTAGCAAAACTTCATGCCTGGCTCAGTTGGTTGGGAATTATCCCATGGACTAAAAGGTCACTGGTTCAATTCCTGATCAGGGGACATGCCCAAGTTTGACATGCACCCCTATGTTCATAGCAGTGCAATTTACAATCACTCTGATCTGGAAACAGCCCAAATGCCCATCAGTAGATGAGTGGATACAAAAGCTGTAGTACATTTACACCATGGAATACTATGCAGCAGTAAAAAGAAGCATCTCTTACCCTTTGAGACAGAATGGAAGGAGAGTATTATGCTAAGTGAAATAAGCCAGTCAGAGAAAGACAAGTATCACATTGTCTCACTCATATATAGAATCTAATGAACAAAATAACCTGATGAACAAAATAGATCCAGAGACATAGAAGCATGGAACAGACTGTCAAATCTCAGAGGGAAGGCAGGGGTGGGTTAGTAGATGGGAAGAGATCAACCAAAGAACTTATATGCATAACTCATGGACACACACAACAGTGTGATGAAAGTGTGTGGGGGCGGGGGGAGAGAAAGGGGTCAATGGGGAAAAAAGGAGACATATGTAACACCTTCAACAATAAAGATTTTAAAATTAAAAAAATATATTATCTTTTCTGTGAACTTTTCTCAACTGTTACTTTATATGTAAAAGCTTTTCAAAATGAATGTTCTCCAGTAGCGATCATTTCATTTCTATCACTGGGCCAAAGATGATCCCTTGAGACAGAATGGAAGGAGAGTATTATGCTAAGTGAAATAAGCCAGTCAGAGAAAGACAAGTATCACATTGTCTCACTCATATATAGAATCTAATGAACAAAATAACCTGATGAACAAAATAGATCCAGAGACATAGAAGCATGGAACAGACTGTCAAATCTCAGAGGGAAGGCAGGGGTGGGTTGGTAGGTGGGAAGAGATCAACCAAAGAACTTGTATGCATAACTCATGGACACACACAACAGTGTGATGAAAGGGGCGGGGGGAGGCAGGCTAGAAAGGGGTCAATGGGGAAAAAAGGAGACATATGTAACACCTTCAACAATAAAGATTTTAAAATTAAAAAAATATATTATCTTTTCTGTGAACTTTTCTCAACTGTTACTTTATATGTAAAAGCTTTTCAAAATGAACGTTCTCCAGTAGCGATCATTTCATTTCTATCACTGGGCCAAAGATAATCCCAAGCATAAAATTTTGTTGCCCTATAGGGTAGTGACAAGTTTTGCAACTATTAGCAAAACTTCATGCCTGGCTCAGTTGGTTGGGAATTATCCCATGGACTAAAAGGTCACTGGTTCAATTCCTGATCAGGGGACATGCCCAAGTTTGGGGCTCAATCCCAAGTAGGGGGTGTACAGGAGGCAGCTGACCGATGTTTCTCTTTCCTCCCTTCCTTTCTCTGAAATCAAAAAAAATCATGTCAGAAATTTTTTAAAAATTCCTGATTGCCTATATAAATGTCTGTTCTTCAAAGGATCATTTGAACCAATCATAACATCTTACTGTTCCTTCATTAACCTAATAATGAATTGAGTAAAATCTTTGACATGTTTTCACTATATATTTGCATGGGAATCATGTTTTCAGTGATTGAAAATTATAATGTAGAAGCCCTAGTGGAGCTTATGATCTCTAGGAAGGCAAACAGCAAATTTTAAACATTATTTTTTAAATTAAAATGCAAGTAAGTGCTAGAAGTAGGAAATGCATAGTTACCTCTAAGCCTGCCAGTCACTGGACTGAGATTCTGCAAGCCTCACCCCAAAGGTTCCTGTTAACTTTTCTTCCAATCCCCTCCCCACTCAGAACAATCTGGGACTAGAGGCTCTAAGGAACTGCCAGGGACAAAGGCAGATCATTCAAAAGTTAGGTCACAATGGCCTTTGATTGCTGAGAACACACAGTAGTTTGTTCTTTTTAATTAACAGTCTTAGGGTCATAATGATCAAGCATAGTGGCTGGGATGTAGGCTCAAATGTTTACAAGGTGTGGTTCGCACCTCCATCTTGAGAATTTATGAGGAACGACCTCAGCCAGGAAGGATGGGGAGGCAGAATCATGGAGGAAGGGTTAGCGGGTGGAGTATTTGTGCATGAATTGTGCTTGGAGATGGATAAAACAGAGAGGCTGACTAATCTCTACCTTCCCATTATCTGGGTAAATCCGAAGGAGATTTCCAAACTGGTTTTCATTATGGGAGGAAAGAAAATTACAAAGGAGGTGAGACAATTGTTCCAGACCAGGGAATTTTAGCCTTAGCACTCTTGATATTTTGGACTGGATAATTCTTTGTGGGGTTCCTTGTAGGATGTTCGATAGCATCCCCGACTTCTACCCACCAGATGTAAGCAGCACCCCCTCCCAAACTGTGACCACCGAAAATATTCAAAATCTAGAGTTTGATTTTTTTTTCTTTTAAGTCACAGGAGACATTACTGAGTTTGGGCGCATGTTATCAGATATATTAAAGAGGTGTCCCTAGGGTCAGTTTTGGCAAAGGCTGAGGACTGTGGTCAAGATCTGAAGCACACCGGTGCATCTAAGCCAACTGACCTCTTATGTTGTCTACCTGTCCCCACATTGATTCCACATCACCCCCAATGACAGCTTTCCTGGAAGAATTGCAAAATGGGTCATTTCAGGAAAGGAGCTCACCTCCCTGTGTTCCTCCAGTGGGACATTCACAGGCATCCTGTGCTGGGGGCTTGCTGAGTCGAGCCTAGCACTTGGCTATGCTTGAGCACAGAAGCATTCAGAAAACAGAATCGAGGGACTGGCAGTTCTATTTCCCATGGCCTCATGAGAAAGTACCTGGCACATAAGAGGGCTTCCATAAATCTCCGAAGAAAATAGGGGAATAAAATGAAACTGTAAGTCTAGAAGAAGACAAATAAATGTGCTACAGCAGGAGAGTGCTGAAAGATGAAGTGTGCCCAGGGCAGTGCAGGGTGCTTGCTGCTGCCATGCCTTGGCTGTCTACTATCTGTCAAGCTATGAGCCGAGTGCTTGCCACACACTCTCTTATTAAATTGAACCCTCCTGAGGGAGTACTGTTGCCCCATTTTCCAGAAAAGGAAACTGAGTTTCACAGACCCAGGCTGATCTTTATTAGTCTCATAAGAAGACTAACAGTTACCATTCATCAAGGCCACCATCGCTCTAAATATTTCATTTAGGATTGAAGATAATCCCCTCTGATCTAAAGGACTCAAACCCTGAGACCTCTCATGGAAGCAGCCAGGGAAGAGGCTCCATGCCTCCTCCTCCATCATCCTCAAGACTCCAGCTTCCTGCTGCATCCAGTGAAATGTGAGACAGACACAGAGACAGTACACGGCTCATCCCCAGAGGGCAACCTCAGAAGGGCTCCATGCCCCTTCCTCTATTACACATCACTGAAACTTTAGATTCCCACAAACTATAAGTTCTGCAAGGGCGGGGTCTTTATCTGCTTTGTTCATTACAATACCCCCTAGCACAGAGCAGGCACTCAATCAATACACACTGAGGGGATAATCCTATCTAATAATAGATAAACATGGTAATTGACCGTACTTTCGCTACGCCTCCCATTGGCTAATCAGCACGATATGCAAATTAACCCAACCAAGA
>NW_005370024.1:1274735-1306424 GCF_000412655.1 Myotis brandtii | reverse complement strand
TGGCAAGTGGACATCCCCCGAGGGCTGCCAGGCTGCCAGAGTGATGTCTGATTGCCAGCTTAGGCCCAATCCCCCGGGGAGCAGGCCTAAGCCAGCAGGTGGTCATCCCCTGAGGGGTCCCAGACTGCGAGAGGGCACAGGCCAGGCTAAGGGAGCCCCCCCCACTCAGTGCACAAATTTTTGTGCACCGGGCCTCTAGTACTATATAATAAAAGGCTAATATGCAAATTGTCCCCTTGAAAGTTTGACTGGGAGACCAGGGGTTTGATCACTCGCTATGACATGCGCTGACCGCCAGGGGGCAGCGTGGAACATAGTGGGCGACCAGCGGCAGCGGCGGGGCACTGAGGGAGCGAGGGAAGGAGGAGGGGGGGAGGCCGGGAGGGGGGGAACCTGATTGGCCCTGATCACTGGCCAGGCCTAGGGACCCTACCCATGCACGAATTTTGTGCACCAGGCCTCTAGTGTGATATAAGCACCCTCATCTGTGTTCAAATCCTGCTTTGCTACTTGTTGGCTGAGTCACTTTAGACTCATCACTTTGTCTCTCTGGACCTGTTTCCTCATGGGAAATGGGCCTTACTGTGCCTATAGCTGCCTTCAGGGGTTTTAGAAAGAAAGTGAGGTATAAATTAATACGCAAAGAAAATGAAATGTGATCATGTACAGAGGTCTTGATACCTAGTAGGTGCTAATTTCCTCTTCCTTCTTTCTTCTCTTTCTCCCACCCTTTCTTCTACAAATATTTATTGAGTGCCTCTTCCTGTGCCAGGTGTCACCTCAAGTGTTCAGGTCACACACAGCAGGGGCCATGGCGGGAAGGCAAAGCTTACCAGCTAGTTTGGGAGATCAACAGAAAAACTTGAAAACAAGTCAACCGAGCAGATCGCTCCCGGTGGTGCTGAGAACTACAAACTGAGCAAAGGGAATGACCAGGGAGGTGAGAGGCGGTGTTTCTGAGGTCGTGTCCCCATGTTAATGTAAGTGGACATCTCTTTTGCTCTGGGCCTGTGGACCAATGCTAAGTGCCAACTGGGGTCAAGAGCTGGATGTTTTAGAACTGACTCTGCCTTCTACCAGATACATGGGCTTAGGGAGCCAGCTCATACCTCCGGGCCTCAGTTTCCTGACCAAAGAGTGGGATCTCTGAGAGTCTTCCCGTCGCCTCACAGGCTGTGATTTGTTTTAATCCCCTGAGGTCAGCTGTGTCTGAGCAAGTCTGTGATTCACAGGGAGCTTAATATTTTACTCTAGGAAACAACTGTTAAGTTACTTGTTAACAGACACACTGCCATGCCGTTGGGCAGCTCTGGGAGCCAGTCCATGCTGAGTCTCACACGAAGGCCAGGTGCTGTCACTCACTGTTAATGTCTGGCTGTCATTAAGAGGCTCATGAGAGCTTAGGGTAAGCTCCCCGCCTCCCTGCCTCCTGAGTCAGCTTTGATTCTGCGCCAGCCCTCGGGATGCCCCTCGGAACAGCCCACACCACGCATGGTGTCTCAGAGGCCTTTGCAATAATCATGCATCCAGAAGACATTGCTCTGCAGCGGCAGGTTCCAGAAGCCTTTTTTTAAAAAAAAATGACAAATGTGTTCCCTGCAGGGTCAGCTCCAGATGAAGGTGTAGCCCAGTGGTTCTCAACCTTCTGGCCCTTTAAATACAATTCCTCATGTTGTGACCCAACCATAAAATTATTTTCGTTGCTACTTCATAACTGTAATGTTGCTACTGTTATGAATCGTAATGTACATATCGGATATGCAGGATTGTCTTAAGCGACCCCTGTGAAAGGGTGGTTCGACCGCCAAAGGGGTCGTGACCCACAGGTTGAGAACCGCTGGTGTAGCCGGTATGGGAGGAAGTATGTGGGCTTTGTGGCCAAACAGACTTCCGTGCACACCCCACGTCTACAGCGTTGGTTTGGGCACGTTGTCTGATCTCTCAGACTTTCAGTTTTGCCATCGACAAAATGGGAACAACAGCGCTTGCTTTACAGTTACTGTGAGGATGTTATGAATGGACACCATTAGTGCTCCTGAATATTCCCTCCGACCCTCTTCTCCGAGGCTGCTCCTCCGTGTTACACTCGGGATCTCTACCCCACCTGCTTTCTCCTGTCTCCATCCCAGCTTTCACTCTCCACCTTTCCCCATTCTCCCTCTGTCCCATGTGGGTCCCTGAGGGGTTCAGAGCTGTGAAGTCTCTCTTTCGCCTTGGTGACACCCTCTGATAGAGGGATATAACCATTAATGAGTTAATTTCCTCAAAGTGAACTTGTCAAGTGTCTCCTCTTCATCTCATCCTGTGGCTTCCTCCTGCCACTGTGATCACGAATGACAAATAAACCTCCATGAGGTTTAAGCTACTGCTGTTTTAGGTTTTATGTCACTCATAGCCAAATTTCCCCATAACAATAAAATGCCAATGCATCACATTCAATAGAAGATGGGCCCTAGCTGGTTTGGCTCAGTGAATAGAGCTTCAGCCTGTGGACTGAAGGGTACTGGGTTCGATTCCAATAAAGGGCACATGCCCAGGTTGCAGGCTCAATCCCCAGTATGAGGCATGCAGGAGGCAGCTGATCAATGATTCTCTCTCATCATTGATGTTTCCATCTCTCTCTACCTCTCACTTCCTCTCTGAAACCATCTGGCCTTCCTGTTCTGAGCTGCCACGAAGCTGGATTGGCTGTATCCCCCGAGGAGACGGGGTGTGCCACAGCCCCCATACATTGTGGCTGAGGAGGTCAGCAAGCCTTGGATCTAGTCACTGTCCTACTGCCCCTGGACCCTGTGTGGTCACAGGGCCTGGGTGTGGCCTTCACGCCCAGGTGGCGCCGAATGGATGCCAGGCCATGTAATGAATCGGGACCATTTTTTAGGAGGAGAAAAACAAGGCCCTTCCTTAAGCCTTAACCCACGGCTTCTTTTCTCCTGACCCCGACACAAACACAGTCACATGCTGCTTAATGACAGGCATACGCTCTGGGAAATGCGTCATTGGGCAATTTTGTCACTGTGTGAACATCACAGAGTGAACTTACACAAACCTACTGCACACCTAGGCCGTATGGTAGAGCCTGTTGCTCCTAGGCCACAGGACTTTATGGCAGGCTACTGCACGGAATACAGTAGGTAACAGTAACCCAATGGTAAGTATTCATCTACACATAGAAAAGCTATAGTAACAATGCGCTAGAAAACATAAGAACGGTGCACCTGTGCAGGGCACTTACCATGAACGGAGCTCGCAGGACTAGATGGTGCTCTGGGTGAGTCAGGGAGTGAGCAGTGAGTGAGTGTGAAGGCGTAGGAGACACTGTACACTATTGTGACTTTACAAACACTGTCCCACAAGCCTCCCTCTGCTTCCTCGGACAGCGTCAGAACTAGAGCATGGAAGCCATTAATGCTACTTCATGAACAGGGATGAGGGCTGGATTGACTGGGAAAACCCAGGAGAAACCAGCTGAGTGAGGTATGAATCGCCATCACAGTGACTGTCAGGCGGGAGTGAAAGGTGGCCTGGGGGTCAGTAGGAATCAGAAATCAAGATGGAAAGGTAAAGGGATGTAGGATTTGTCATGGCAACGTGGTTTTGGCTACTGCATGTTGAGCAGTGTCAGGTTAGGGAGCTTTGTGGAATTCATTAAAAAACAAAAGAGGATGCTTAACATGGAATGAGTGTAAAACTGTGAGGACTGTATTTTGACTTTGGAGATTGGCTTTTGTTTTTGCTGGCCTTGTCTAGCACAGAGGGCCCTGGCATTGAATTGAGGAAGAAGTAAACTTATTTATGCTTTACATCATTGCAACCTGAGAACATTCCCAACTACAGGGACAGACTGGCTCCAAGTGACCTTAGAAAGCTTTCACTAACATGGCCCTTGATACTCAGTAAGGTGGCCCCTGTGAACCCGTGTCCTTGCACAGGACCTTGGGTCCTCAAGTAGAACTTACAGCCATGTGCTCTGAGGACCCTGAGTGGAATCGGGGGCGGGAGGGGGGCTCTGACACCCTCTGAATGTGGAGCGCTGGGGCCATGCTCCTCTGTGCAGAAACAGGCCAGCAGCTGACTGACTGGGACGTAACCTGTGTGCTCAAAACAGATGCTGTGAGAGGGGATCTAGCTCCAAGCCCCACAGATATTGTTCCCATCAGAGAAAAAAATCTTCCTGAACCACACATCCTTCTCTCTCTCTTTTTTTAATTCTCACCCCAGGATATGGTTTTCATTGATTCTAGAGAGAAGATGGGAGAGGGAGAAGGGGAGAGAGAAAGAGAGAAAGAGAGAGAGAGAGAGACATCTATGTGAGAGAAACATTGATTGATTGCCTTCCATACGTGCCTGATGGGGGATCAATCTCGAACCCCTGACCCTTCAGCGCATGGGACAATGCTCTAACCAACTGAGCTACACTGGCCAGGGCTCCTTCCATTTCTTACAGGAAACTCAGCTCCTTCATGATCTTATGGGACCATTGTCATATATGTGGTCTGTCACTGACCAAACGTCGTTCTGCGGCGTATGGCTGTAGGCCAAGCATGCATGTAGCCCGCCAGCCGCGAGTTTGACATGCTTGCTGTAGGCTGTTTTATCTGGGTGTCCCCAGCAGAACAGACACAGGATTGTGCAGAAAGCCTGCTGACCTCCCTCTGCCTGCAGCCTGCCTGTGAGATTCGCAAAGGAAGCAGGTTGCAGGGGGAGGTGCAGGCAGTGTGCTGGGAAGGCTCTGTCCTCCTTCCCTCTTCCTCAGAACTCCCAGGGCCTGGCAAAAGCCTCCCTGAGCAGGAAGAGGTGTAAGCTGCCAAGGGTCCGTAAAACCACCTGGCTCCGGGGCCTTGAACCTGAGGCTCCGGGCGGGTTAAGGGTTGGGACATGAATGCTGAACTTGTATGCAGAGAGGTGGGGGTCTCTGTGCAATTTTGGACAGAGGATTTGTTGCCTTTTTTTTCCTTCAGATTCTCAGAACTGACCTGTGTCAACAACCTACCTATGTAAACATTGGGCGTGCAGATGAGAAATAACTCACCTAGGATCACAGCAATCTCAGATCTCAGCTTGGACCTAGCTCAGCTGCCTGCCCCTCCTTTGACCTCCATTTGCCAGGTGACTGAGAACTGTTTAGAGCAAAACCAGGGGCAGAAAACTAAGAGCAAACGCAGAAACAATAGAAAGCAAGCTTAGAAAGGCACAACAAAACCGAAGGAAACACCCCATCATGTTAGCCACGATTGTCTTTGGGAGCAACGAGGTGGCGAAAGTCTTTTACTTTTCTGTTCTTTTTAAAATTTTCTGCAATTCCAGATATATATATATTTTTTTTAAAAAAGCATTTTCTACTTTATCATTACAAGAAGAAAACTTTCTTTGAAGGAAAAAAAATCACTGTAATTATATATAACGGTATCTCTATCCAACCCATTTGTGTGTGTGTGTGTGTGTGTGTGTGTGTGTGTGTGTGTGTGTGTTAGGTTTTTCCATTGTTTAGGTTTGTAGGTAATGCATTTTGCTAACCAACTTTTCTGGAATAAAGCGTGAAAGTTTAAGAATGCATTAGTTTGTCATTTAAGGAGTTCATGTAGATGCTTTAACGAACAATTTTCACGCTCTGGTAAGTTCCTTAAATGGCAGTATGTTATTTGGGAAGATGCTTTTTATGGACAGTTGTGTTGTGTTGTGTTTTTTTTATTTCATTTAAACTGTTATAAAGTTATTTTTCTTCAGGAACTGAGCTAAATTTTCCCCAAGATATAAACCCAGGGCAATGCTCTTATTTTTCTATTCTTAGCTCCAATGGAGGCTTTAAAAATATAAATTTTAAACAGCAGCTTCAGCTGACAAGCTACTGAACTCGGTAATTTTAAGATTTCCTAGAATAAATTCAGTTGGCATACAAAGACTTGCAATCAGCTGTTATTGTTGTTATAAATCCTTCTCTTGCCCTTTTAAATCCTATGTAAGCCACACTCGTCTTTCTGGCCTCCCAAAAACATGTTAATCGGGCATCACTGATTTATAGCATCTCATTGTGGCCAATGGTTGTGATTCATTGCAGGCAGCTGTCTATGGCATTCAGAGACTCCCCAGACAAAAAGGTGATGTTAAGTTATTCTCATCCTTGTGGAGAAAAGACACACTATTTTAATGTACCCTTTGGCATTTTTGAATCAGGTTTACAAACCCAGGCCTATTTATATCCATCTGTGTCATCTTCTAGAATTTTCCACCCTGGGAGCAGGGCTCTGGGTTTCCAGGGAAAGGAATATTCATTCTCCTGGATAGAGGTGGGTCTCCCTGTGCCCTCACACCTCTGGCTCACCAAGCTTTACTTGTTCTTTTTTTGTTTTTTAAATATATTTTTATTGATTTCAGAGAGGGGGGAAAAGGGGAGAGATAGAAAGATTAATGGTGAGAATCATTGATCAGCTGCCTCCTGCACGCCCACTACTGGGAATCGAGCCCGCAACCCAGGCATGTGCCCTTGACCGGAATTGAACCCGGGACCCTTCAGTCTGCAGGCTGACGCTCTATCCACTGAGCGAAACCGGCTAGGGCCCTACCTGTTCTTTATGTTCCCTGGCCTACCCCTGAACACAGGCTCCCTCCTTCAATCCGGGCTGGACTGAGGGAGGGGGCCTGTGTTCTTAAACAGAATAACTTACAACTGCCACCTACGTGGCTGCTTTCAGAACCTTCAAGGCCACCTGAGAGTGCCCTCTGCCTGGCTCAGTTTCCTTCTGGGCAGTGGCCACTGCCCCATAAGACCTGGTACCCCTCCTTCCTACACCCGGGGTCCAGGTCCCCACAGAGGGGCCCACAGAGAAGAAGGTGGCAACTCCTTACCAGTTTAGGGCCCGCCTTCCAAACTACTTCCTGTCCCAGCATCCTCCTATCCTCCTCTTCCTGCCTGATTGACATTGGAATGTCCACTCCAAGTGGGAGTCTCTGCCCAGCATCCTGGTCATTGGAGTCCCCACTTAGTCATGTTAGAGCACTGTCCTCTCAATGTCCTTCCAAGGTCACAGATCCTGCTGTGGGGGTTCCTCACGGCCCCACCTGCTGTACCTGGACTAGGTCTATCCCTGGCCCTGAAGCTCATCCCTGCTCACCAGTGGCAGCTCCAGGGTTGGGAGCCTGGCAAGGCTGATTCCTGTCCTGGATGCTGCCCACCTACTGAGCCCTGCCAGGGCAGAAGCTGGTCTTTAGCTCAAGGGGCACAGTGGGCTCACTGGGGATGTCCTGGAGACCTATTAGTCTCAAGATGGGGACAGAGCTCCTTTATACATCATGCCTTGGGCTAAGGAACTCTTACCCTGTTTACAAAATAGATATTAAAGCAAATGATGCAGAGCAGTCAGGCAAATTCAAAAGGGACACAAAAGAAGCACAGCTAGGAAGACAGAGACTGGGAGAGAACATGCTATATGGCAGAGGACAGATAATGTATCTAAACCTGATAGAGATGATTCAAGATTATAAGTATGTGATTTTCTTGATTCCCAAGGTTAGCAGGCTTTGGCAAAGTGTTATAGATGAAGGATGGGGTGGGATATTAGGAAGTGGATTGGCCTGACTCTAGGCCTGGGAGTTTGGATACCACACAAGGCAGCTTATCAAGTGAAGAGGCCTAAAGCTTGAGGAAGAAAAAACAGGTCTGGAAGAACTCACTGAGCCACTGTGACATTTTATGCTAGCTCTTGGCCCATGTCCATCACAAGTGTATGGTGCAATTGTCTGGAATATGCTGGGGACCCACTCAATAAGAGTCCTACCAGTGTGGCTTCTAGCCCGGCCGGTGTGGCTCAGTTGGTTGAGCATCATCTCATGTACCAGGAGGTTGCCCGTTCGATTCCCAGTCAGGACACATGCCTGGGTTATGGGCTCGATCCCAGTAGGGGGCATGCAGGAGACAGTCAATGAATGTTTCTCTCTCATCAATGTTTCTATCCCTATTCCTTCCTCTCTGAAATCAATAAAAGCATTAAAAAAAAAAGAGTTGCTTCTACTGCTCAATGAAGATGAGGACAATGGAAATGTCCCCAAGAGGAAGGCTCCTCTCCCTTCCAGGAGAATAAAGGGAACGTGTTCATGAACATTTCCTCACCCTGATCTCCTGTTGCCATCACAGCCACCTTGTTATGGATTGAATTGTGTCCCCTCCCCCCAAATTCACATTGAAGTCCTAACCCCCAATAATGTACCTTATGTGGAGATAGATCTTTACAGAGGTAATTAGATAAGGTGAGGTCATTAAGGTGGGCCCATACGTGAGCATGGCCCATAATCCAGTATGACCGGTGTATTATAGAAAGGGGACAATTGGACACAGAGACAGACACAGGACAGACACACAGAGGAAGATAATGTAAAAGGCACAGGGAGAAGGCAGCCATCTACAAGCCAAGGAGAGAGGCCTTGGGTGGGTCCTTCCCTCACAGTCCTGGGAAGAAACCAACCCTAACGATACCTCAGTTTTGGACTTTGAGCCTCCAGAACTGAGACAATAAATTTCTGTCATCGAAGCCACCTGGTGCGTGGTACTTTGTTAGAGCAGCTCTCACAAACGAATCAAGGCCCCATGTGAGGAAACTGAGGCTCGGGGCCCTCGTTTCCACTAAGAGGCAGAGATTTTGGCTGCCAGGCCTTTTCCCACTGCACCAAACTGCCTCTCCCAGGGCAGTGGGGGGTCAGGGGCTCTGGGATTTCCCCACACCTGGAACAGGCTGCATCCTGGAGCTGTAAGGGGGAAGGTTCCATGTGTACCAGTAATTATGACCACCCGCTGCCCTTCTGCGGTTAGGTAGTAACCATGCCAATTAACCCCCCGGGTCCACACGTGGGCAGAGTTCCTCCTTGTCCTTCTCTCACCTGATTCCTGCTGTCAGGAGGAAGAAAGGCCCAGGAGCACATTTTCTTATTTACATCGCAAAGGCAGCAAAAGGCCCTGGCTGGTTGCTCAGTGGTCATCGCATCAGCCCAAGGACTGAAGGGTCGCTGGTTCTATTCCAGTCAAGGGTACATACTTTGGTTGCAGGTTCCATCCCCCACCTCAGGTCTAGGGTGCCTGCAGGAGGCAACCAATCAATCAATGTGTCTCTCTCACATCGATGTTTCTCTTGCTCTGTCTCTCCCCCTCCCTTCCCCTCTCTCTAAAAATCAATGGAAAGAACAGCCTCAGGTGAGAGTTAACAACAACAAAAAACACAAAGTCAGCAAAAGACTTGTTGGGAGGTTCCGGCTCTTTAAGCCCAGGGAGCTTAACCCTGGGAAAATAAATGAGTCGGCCGCAGCAAATTTGTCTAAGTGAGAATGCTTGGGTCTCCATGGCTGCCCCCTTTCCCATTCTGGTGTCATTACAAACAACTTGGCTCTGGGTTGACTGACCCCTCCAAGGGGCCTGGTGGCTTCATCTGTCCACCCATCCAGCCTCTCTCTGCCTCGGGGGGATGGGGGGGGCAGAGAGGGGGGCCTCTCTTATTTCCTCCTTTTACAGCCAAGAAAACCCAAGCTCCAGGAAGCAGAGGACCAGAGTCATCCCACTGGTTAGTGGCAGAGCTGAGATTCACACACAACCCTCTGTGTCGCTCTATAGAGTTAGAAGAACAGTAAGGAACGCTGTTTGTCGGAAGGAAGAGGGGAAGAAGGAAAACCTGGCCAGCCCTTCCCTTCTAGACTGGAGCTGGCCTCTGATGCCTCTTTCTCAGCAACTTGGTTTCCCAAAAGTTGTTGAAATCAGGAATGAGGACGGGTCCCTGAACCGAGATTCCTATGCCATGTTGGAGGTTCAGCGTGACCAGCACACCTGCCACGTTTTGAGGAACAGGCTTCTCCCCAGAGACAGCAGAGCGGGGAGACAACACCAGGCCCTGAGGTGCTGGGAGCTTCCAGGTCCTGCCACCTCATTTCCCTCTTGTTAACCCCATGAGATCAGCTCTCCAGTTTATGCTCAGGGAGACCCAGGGGGTTAGAATCAAAGGATGGAGGGTGCTTCAAGGGTAGAATAATTCACCTCCAGGGACCACATCACATCACAGTGATTAAGTCCAGAAAAGGCACAGCATTCACGTATGGGCAGCACCCCTCACTCTGCTGGGACCTGGTGGGGGCTGCCCCAAAATGAATTTGGATGGCGCTGTGGAACAGAGCACAGTGGGGGGACAACTTGTCATCCAGGAAAGGCCCCCCAGGCTCCACACGTCTGATAAATACCTCCTGCTCCCCAGGAGCCCTGGGGCCCACAGTGGGGTCTGGCCTCTCTGAGGGGTCAGGCGAACCCCAAGAGGAGGAGCTCCCAAGTGAAGCTCCCGCTTGAGGAGGAGAAGAGGGGGCTCATTCCAGCAGATGGAGCCACTGAATAGGAATAAGCTAGGGGTTCGACCTTCATCTCTCTCTTTTTTTTAATTGAAGTAACTTTACATAACATAAAATCAACCTCAAACTAACCATCCTAAAATGAGCAGTTCACTAGCATTTAGTACATCTATAGCGTCGCACAACTACCACCTTCTGTCTACCTCCAGAACATCCTCATGACCCCAAAACAAAGTCCCGTTCCCCCTGCAACCACCAGTCTGCATCTGTCTCCATGGATCTTGAGTGCCTGTACATGCCAGGTCATTGCCACTGCTGTATTTTACAGAGAAGGAAACCGAGGCACTGAGAGGTGAGGTGTGTCCAAGGTCACACAGACGGGGGCAGGGCTGGCTGTCTGGGCAGGCCCGGTGTGTTTCCCCATCCCGCCCTAATCTGGGATTTAGAATCGCGTGGCCAGGGCCCCTCACCTCCAAGCTGCTGATTCTGCCTCCCCGGTTGCCCAGGGCTGCTGTCTGTTTCCTCCTGGCTCGCTGCTCGGTCATCTCCTGGAACTGCAGCCGCTCATGAAGTGCTTCCGAAACCAGAGCAGGGGGAACCCGCGATGCAAACAGGCTTCTGGGTCCCTGGGTTTCTGCTGCTGGAGCTGCTCAGGTCCTGCTCAGAGATTGTACGAGGCCCTCGGGCAATGGCTGGCCAGGATGCCCTGTCTGCTGCCAGCCCCGTGCCAGACATCTGGTCTACCCTTCCATACACCATCTCAACTCCAAGACAAGGGGAAACGCTTCAGGCCTGAGATAGCAAGGGAGGCCTCTCCAGCCCGGCTTCTCGCTGTCCAGCGGCACTGCCTGCTCACCATGGCCAGTCTTTGATCCTGTTACCAAAACAATTCAATGGGCCTATAGAGCCTTCCCTGAGATGCCAAAGGAGGGCTATGAGGCTGCAGCCTTGTCCCAGGATGCTAATTAAAACCACAACCCGAGCCCTGACCGGTTTGGCTCAGTGGATAGAGCATCGGCTTGCGGACTCAAGGGTCCCAGGTTCGATTCCGGTCAAGGGCATGTACCTTGGTTGCAGGCACGTCCCCAGTAGGGGGTGTGCAGGAGGCAGCTGAATCGATGTTTCTCTCTCATCGATGTTTCTAACTCTCTATCCCTCTCCCTTCCTCTCTATAAAAAATCAATAAAATATATTTAAAAAAAACAAAACACAACCCGACCCACACAGCATCATAAATAACTCAACCTGGAGGACCCCAGGGACCAGGGTTCACACTGCTGCTCAGATGCCTCTGGGCGCATTGTTCTTACTATTCTGTCTGTCTGGAGCTCTCCCAGAGATGAGCTGCTTCCCAGCAGGAGCTGCTTCCTCATCGCTGGGAAACCTGGGACCAGAGGCCCACACAGTGCCTTGGTCCTGGCAGCCCCTGGCACATGGGGATGCCCATGGACCAGGCCACATGTGGGGACTGCTGCCTGGTTGGCCTATAGAGGAGGCTGCATAGCTTGTCAACTGGAAGCTAAGTCTGGAAACAGAATGCCCTCTCCTCAATAAAGTTCCCAAATGTCCTCCAGCTGGGGGCTTGGCCTGGACGCAGGTGGCCTTCTGGTTTCTGAGTGATCCTTACTCCTAAATCTGAAAATTACAGGTGCCTTAGAACTTGTCCCTTGAGAATGTCAGGCACCCACTAGGTGATGAGATAACTAAGCACCTGTCGAACTATCATGATGTGCTGCACTGATAAGGGAACAGTGTTTGTGTTGTAGGTATGGCCTTGACAATGGGAAAGGCTTGGAATATCCACACTAAATAGACCTCTGGCCACCCAACCTCTTTCCTTGGCCCTTCCAAGCTAACCAAAACTCATCTGATGCACCTCGAGAAATCTCTATCATTCGTGACTCATGGGTGAAGTTCCTAAGACATGGAGAAGGTTCCCAGTACTTGGACTTCACTTTGATTGAGGGATCAGAGTGGTGAAGCAACATGACTGCTCCACACTCAGACTGCACTCCTATTATACGTATGGCAGACCCTCCTGGTTGTATTCTGTAGCTGTCCCTACCCGCCTACCTGCTGGCTAAGCTCTGACCAGGTCTGGGTAGACACTCTCCCACATGCTCAGAGAGCTGGCACCTTTGCAGCCACAGGTGGTGAAGGTGGCTTAGTCTAAGCTATTTATGGTCACTTAATTCCCATGACCATGATTGTGTAGACATGGGCATGGGATGCAACCCTAGTTTCTGCGGTGAAAAGAGAGGTCCTTTGGGGACTTAGGGGAAAGGATTTCCTCCCTGATGAAAATAATATGCAAGGAGAAATTGCCTCTCCTGTTCCTGGTTGTGATATGCTATAGGTTCAGCTATAGGCAGAGGCCGCCATCTTGCAACCATGAGATAAACCTGAGGACAAAGTCATTAAACCAAGAAGCAGTGTAGAAAGCACCCAGGCCCTTGATACAATTAAACAACCTGCTCCCGGCTACCTTTGTAATTTTTGTTATGAGATAAGAAATCCTTTATTACTTAAGTCATTGATTTCCAGACTTTAGTGTGCGTAAGTATCGCTCGGGGAGCTTGTTATAACACAGAGATTTAAACTCAGAAGGGCTGGAGTGAAGCCCATGAATCTGCATTCCTAACAAACTTCCAGATAATGCTGACATTGGTCCATGGACCACATGTTTGAGCAGCCATGGTTGAAATTAACTTAGATTGCATGCTTTATTTTCTTTTAAAAAAGAATAAGTGTATGTCTGTTTTTTTATTTTAGAGAGGGAGAGGGAGAGAGAGAGAGAGAGAGAGAGAGACATCAATGAGAGAGAGACACATCTTCGGCTGCCTCCTGCACACCCCCTACTGACGATTGAGCCCACAACCTGAACATGTGCCCTGACTGGGAATCTAACTGGCAACCTCTTGGTGTATGGGACGATGCTCAACTAACTTAGCCACGGTGGCCAGGACATGTGCTCTATTTCCTGGTTCATTGAGTGCTTTTGGAGGGTATATGACATTGAATGATTTTACTTTATACTTACAAAGCTCTGGTGCAATATTAGTTCATTTGGTCCTCACAACAGACCAAGGAGGTAGCTTCTTTTGCAAAAGAGGAAACTGAGAAAATTACCTGTCAGAACCCTTTTGTTTGCAAGTGACAGAAACATGACTCCAAAGGAGTTTAAGCACAAAAGGGAGATTATTGTCTTAAGTATCCAGAAAGAATAGGGGCCAACCCAGGCACACACTGAATCCAGCAACTCAAATGATGTCCCAGGGCTGTGCTCATTTTATTCTCCTTGACTTTCTTCAAGTAGCAGAGAATTGACTACCAGCTCTCAAGGCTCCCATCCCATCACACTGGTTTGGGACCTTCTCATCCAGGGTCCACATATGAAATTCCTGAGCCATGTACAGGGAGCTCAGGATGGAAATAGTGAGAACAGTCAGGAAGTGACCACAATAGCCAGGCATGAGACCATGTGGCTCTTGTTAGTATGGAAGGCATGGAAGCTGTAAAAAGCAACTGGATGTGTTGAAATACTTTTGTAAGATTTTCATTTAAATATATTTAAACATTAGAAAAAGAAAACTTTATCATAATTTTTGCAGGGCTTGATCCTGAACATGTGATCCCTGTGGTTGTGGCTCTTATTTGATCCTACAGCTTGTAAATGTTAATCATTATCTCCTCCACTAGCCATAGGGGCCCTCCCAGCAGGAGAAACATTTCATCCATTCATTTCCTCAACAGATATTTGTTGGCTCTGCTGTGTGCCTGGCTGGAGAATGTCACCAATAGCTCAGTCTGTTCTAGTTTAGTTAAGAGATAGCATCTACCCCTGGCTGGTTTGGCTCAGTGGATAGAGCGTCAGCCTGTGGACTGAAGGGTTTCAGATTTGATTCAGGCAAAGGGCATATGCCTGGGTTGCAGGCTCAATTCCCAGTAGGGGGCATGTGGGAAGCAGCCAATTAATGATTCTCTCATCATTGATGTTTCAATCTCTCTCCCTTCCTCTCTGAAATCAATAAAAATATAGATTTTAAAAAAGAGAGAGATAGCATCTAGTTAGAAGACAGGTGGCCTCCCTGTGGACCAGGCAGCCTCATGGCAGAAAGAACCGCTTCATCACACTCTCCTAAAACTTCATTCTATGATTGTAATGTTCAGCATTGCCTTGGCTTTGATCAAAGACTGATTTTACCATCAGCTAATTTAGAATCTGCATATTGAATACACTTCCAGAATGCACACACACTTGAACAGACACACACACTGGTACTTTAAGCACAAGTGTACAAACACACACACACACACACACACACACACACACACACACACACACCTTGTTATCCCAAAGTCTCCAAGCCTCACCAAGCTATAGTTGGGATTATATTGACAATAATTCTGATGGCTTGCAAATAGTTCCAGGCCTTCCCCGTCTCAAAATGTGTATTAACTGGGTCAGAATGAATCTCAAATGCTAGCTTTCAAACTATTTTTAAATCCCCGGTACTTCACTCTGGACCCAATGTCTTGATTCTGACTTGTATTGTCAATATCCCACCTTCTTTTTTGAACTCTCTTGCAGGGTCCCTGAGCAGTTTTGGTGGCTGTGTAAATTTATTCATCTCTTGATTCTTGGAAAGACAGGAAAGTCACAATTAGAGCTTGCCTGCAATGTCTGGGACTCACTTCACATCTGTATCATTTAGGCCTTAGGATTAGTTTTCTGACATAAGACTAGATATACACTGACAGTAGCTTAACCAAGACAGATGTTATGTCTTTCCCATGGAATGGAGTCTGGAGGTGGACTTCTCAAGTACAATGATGGTTCCATGACCATTGAGGCCTAGGCTCTCTCTGTCTCTGCTTTTCCCATCCTGATATGCCCAATCCAAGAAGGCTGTTGGGGGTCCAATGCATGACATCTGAATTGGAGGCCAGAGGGAGGGACAATGGAAGAAGCAAAAGGGTACACTCCCTGCCTTGCATTGAGCCTTCCTGGATGTTCGCACAAGACTACTGATTGTATGACTGTGATAGAGATGTTATTTGTTCACTAACACTAACTCCTGAGGAATAGGACATTCCATCATTAGCTGGGGTCATCACTGTGTGGAATAAAGATTGTCTCTTACAGTTCAGATAGCTGGTCAACGGAAGGGAGAGAGGATGTCATGTTCAACCTCTAAGGGAGAATGCCCTTCCTCCTCTCTCTCCCTCCTGCTATCTGGAAGGTAGAAGTAATTGCTAGAGCTTGGAAGACATTTCAGACTATGGCAGTGATGGCGAACCTATGACACGCATGTCAGAGGTGACACGGGAACTCATTTTTTTGGTTGATTTTTCTTTGTTAAATGGCATTCAAATATATAAAATAAATATAAAAATATAAATCTTTGTTTTACTATGGTTGCAAAGATAAAAAAATTTCTATATTTCTATATGTGACACGGCACCAGAGTTAAGTTAGGGTTTTTCAAAATGCTGACACACCGAGCTCAAAAGGTTCGCCATCACTGGACTATGGGATGGAAGCCATGCACTGAGGAAACAACAAGATAGAAGGAGCCGAGGTCCTTGACTGTCATGGGATGACTATCCCAGACCTGGTTTGCATTCATATGGACTGTATTATTAGAGACATAAATGTCTATCTTGATTGTTATTTTGAACATTATTATAGCAGTTGAATAAATATCATAATGATATACAGACGACCACCTACTCCTGGGCAGAGATTCTAAACTGGAGGTTTGGGGATTAGATTTGGAGAGAGTCAATGTCCTCTTTGGAATTCCTAACAGAAGCTCTAGAGAGCTTTTGCTGATTTGATACCTTTCCATCCCAGCACCCTGCCCAGAGATTCTGATATAATCCCCACCGTAGTGGAATGATTGGAATAATTGTGGGAATGATGGCACTGACTGACAGGTATTGGATATGATAGCAATACAATGGCAGGAACATCAAGACCAGTTAAGCTAGAAGGCTGATAGTCACCTGGGCAGAATCAGGAGGGCAAGAGGGGAAGAGGCCTGAGCTGACGACATTGGGCTTGGACCTGCGGGGGCAGCCATGTGGTGATGCCAGTCAGAGCACCCACCTTGGAAGCCTCTGCAGACAAGTCCTGCTTAATGTCTGAATAGAAAGCTGATGCACATGGAGAGGAGACACGAGAGGGAACTTACCCTGGGGGTACATCTAGGGTTGAAGAGCAGAGAGGAAGTCAAGCAGATGGAGCCAACAGAAGAGATAAAGAAGCAGTAGCTGGAGAAAGGGGCAAACCAGGGCCCTGCAGAATGGCGAGGTTCGGGGTGGGAAGGAGAAAAGGAGTGCAGGCACCAAGAGCTCCAAGTCAAGGTGATTGAGGAGCACAGAGCAGGCACGTGGGTGTGGCGTTCAGAAAGCCTTTGGTGCCCACAGAGGGTGTTGCTCAGGGGTATCTTACAAGTGGAGCAGGTGGTACTTTCATTTAGTCTAAGTAAAAATAAATACTGAAAACACAAGAGGCAGCTGTGAAAATAACTTTGATGGACCAGAAGATTTGTTAGTAAAATAAAGGTTATACGCAGCCCCTGCATTTGCATGATGCTTGACGCCTTTCAGGACAGGCTACATAACCTGCAAAGCCTGGTACAAAACCAGACATGGGTCCCTTGCTCATAAATTATTAAGAATTTCAAGATGGTGACAGTAGAGCATGAAAACAAGTATGTGGTCCAGTGCACATACGTGAAGCCAGCTTACTTTTAAGCAGTTTCCTTCTATTCTTTAACTTCTGACCATCTAACACATTTGGAGTGGGTAGCTTTTTTGGCTGCTCAGCAACAGAACACCCCTCCTATTTGGGGGATGGAGGGATGTCCCATTGTATTGATCCAATGGGAGACATGGTCCCTCTACCACAAAAACCCTCTTCCAGTCCCTAGGAACCCAGGGAGCAAGCATGTGATCCAGACTCGGCCAATCAGATGCTCCCTACCAGGATTTCAAGTCTGGAGGGAGTGATGCAAAGATGCAGGGGCCTTAGGGACACTTCTCTGTGTTGGTGGCAGGAACAAGGGCCTGGGGCAGAAGGAGCAGCAGTGAGTGTCCAGTGGGAACCAGGGTAGGGACCATCCCACTTTCCTGGGACCTGCTCTTTCATCCTCTGCCACTGAGCCCTCCTTCATGTTGCCCATTTGCCAAATGTCAGTTCAGCGTGGCCCCAAGACCATCTTAGGTTCAATAATTCATTAGAAGGACTTGCAGAATCCAGCAAAGCTATCATACTCCCAGTTGTGGTTTATTCCTGCAAAAGCTCAGATTGTAATCAGCAACAAGAAAAGGGAAGAGGGAAGGGGCCAGGGGAGTTCCAGGTACCAGCTTTCTGCTGTCCCCTCCCGGTGGACTTATGGTCAGCGCTCACTTCTCCCAGACCATGTGAGACAACACAAGCAGTATTGCCAACCGAAGGCATCCTCCAAGCCTTGGTGTCCAGAGTTTTATGGGGTCTGCCATGTAGACACAGCTGACTACCCACATGTCTGACTTCAGTATCCAGCCCCTCTGGAGGGTAAGTTGAGGCTGCTTGGGTCAAGGCCCCACCATAGATCACATTGTTAGGGTAGACCATCTGGCACAGCCCCAGACCACCCCAGGTGAAAACACCACTCATCAGGCAGAACATTCCAAGGACTTAAGGTTACCTCCCAGGACTGGAGGCAAAGCCCATACCTTTCTTTGGGCAAGGTTAATCCTTCACCTCACACCAAGCCTCCTCCTCCAGCTTTCCCATCCATTTTTCTGGTGCCCCAGGCCCTTTCGTAGGAAGTCTTTACCAAAAGCCCTGCTGCCCAGATGCCTCCTGAGGCAGGCACAGGGGATGCTATGAGCTCAGTTCCCCAAATGACTCAGCTGAGGCACAGAGATCTAGGATGTTCCAGATTCACCCAGGTCATCCCAGCGCTCACATGTCCTAGGACCTACCCCGCTGACCTCTTGGCTCCCCCCAGCTGCCAAGGACAATACTCACGCCAAGAAGAATCAGTCACTGGAAAGGCCAGAGGACTGAGGTCAGCTGAACTACAATTCAAATATTTGTGGCTCTGAATTCTCTTAAAACACATGCACGCCTGCTGAAATTAGCTGAGACTTGGCCATCTGACAGTATTCTCAGGAGAATACGAAGTTTGTAATTTCTGTAGATCTTTACAAGTTTCCAAAAATAACCTCCCCTCTCTGTGTTTGGGAAACAGCCAGACTTCTTAGGAGATATGGCAGCATCTAGGGTCTTCCCTGCATCCACTCAATGGGAAGCAAGCCTTCGGCACTGAGGTGACTTCCCTAAGCTTCTTGTCCCCAACCCTAACCTAGAAATAATGTCCTTGGAGACACACAAGGTTGGTTTCCCAGCCAGGGGATGATTCACCCAGCCCTGGGCCAGCTGGTCCCATCTGCTGCAGGGAGCCCTGGGAGAGAGGGGATTGCTAAGGTAACCACAAGGCCCTGAGGGTGGGCAGACGCAGACACACAGCAGCTGCCACTGCTGGGCACACAGCCTGTGCCCTCCTCCGGAGGAAGTCCCGGGTCCCTCTGCCAGCTGAGGCCTCAGATCAGGGGTTGCAGGGCTGCCTGGAGAGCTGCTGAGAGAGTCTTCTTGGTCACTTCAGTGCTTTTGTTGGGTCACCGAGGCCCCAGGGACCCTGGAGACCTTCTCTTCCAACCGAGGAGACTGAGGCCAGGAGCAGGAACTGACATATAGCAGCAAAGCTGGGACCTAAACTCAGTGGTCCTGACACCTCCACCTCCATTGGGGGTAACCTCTGCAACGAGCTCTCCAGGATCCCACAGAAAGGAGCATATATTGCTGCAGTGGATGAGGCATTCATTCATTCATTTGGCAAATGTTTACTGAATTTCTGCTGTATGAGTTTCCCAGGGCTACCGAACAAATTGCCACAAACTTGGTGGCTTAAAATAACAGAAATTTATTCTTGTACATTTCTGGAGGCAAAAAGTCCAAGGTGTTGACAGGGCTGTGGTCCCTCCTGAATATGGAGGTCACAGGGCAGTGGCACCCCCTTCCCTGGGGCCGTCTGGGTGACAATGAGGAGGAAGGGCCTCAAGGGGAGCAGCCTGCATCCCCAGTGGTTGCCCAGGCCACGGGTGTGTGAATTTTCTTGTGCGCCAAGGAAAGCCAAGGAAGGAACCAGACTAGAGCCATCCTGGAAAACCCCTGCCCAAGAGGGCTGCTTGCCAGGCAAGGGACCTCCAGGGTCAACTCTTGGGCAGGAGATGAAGAGATGAGAAGGAGCTGTGAGAGGTCAGACAGAGCATGTATCTCCCATACCAGGAGGTCCCTGGGGATGGCAACAGTGGGGATGAGAGGAGGAGGATATCTCTGAAGAACCACAAAAGCACCCCATGAAAGAGAGAAGAGAAAGAGGGCTCTTATAGGTGAATTGTGCCTTCAAACCCCCAACCCCTATAAATGTGATCATATTTGGGAACAGGGGTGTGCTTAATGTAGTAATTAGTTAAGATGAGGCCATGCTGCAGTCCTGTGTACTTATAAGAATAGGGAAATTTGCCCTGGCTGGTGTGGCTGTTTGTTGAGCGCCCTCCTACGACAGAAACAGGAAAAGGCCATGTGAAGACAGACACAGAGACTGGAGGGATGCTGCCACAAGCCAAGGAATGCTTGGAGCCCCCAGAAGCTGGAAGAAGCAAGGTGGGATTCACCCCAAGAGACTTCAGAGGAAACACGGCTCTGCCAAAACCTTGATTCTGAACTTCTTGCTTCTAGAATTGTGAGAGGATAAATTTCTGTTGGCATAAGTCACCTAGCTTGTGGTACTTTGTGAGGACCATCCTAGGAAATTAGCATAAGGGCCAACCTCCGGGCATCTACCACATATCAGGTCTCAGGGGCCAGGTACTCATTCCAACAGGAGCTCAACTGGATTTCCCTGTTGTCACATCTCTCCCTCTGCCCATGCTTCTCCCCAGACTCCGGAGGAGCCAGGCACAGCAAGGCCTATGGGGGAGAGGGGTGGAAAGAGATGAGCTTAAGGGCACACACCATTCTGTCCCACCTGAGCTGGGGAAAGGGCCACTGCTTCGAATGAGATATGAGCTGAAAAAGAAGACAAAAGAAAGTTCGAGTTGAGATTGGACTGGAATATTTTTTGCAATCTGAAAATGAACAGAACAAGATCCCACCATCCATTTGGGCTTTCCCAGAACACTCAGCTCAGCTTCTCAGAAGTCTTGCATTCCTCTTCTCCAGGGACTGAAACCTAACCTGGAGCCCAGGTCACTGCAGGGAAGTGATCCAGGCTTCAAGGAATTTCAAACACTCTTTTAGGCAACAGCTTTGCTTGGAGGCTGGCCAAAATAGGTCACACACTGGCCCGGGAAATGTTCTGTGTTTGGGGAAATGCTTTTAGAGAGAGAAAGACTTCTGAGCCTATGGGCTGTGGGCCAGCTGCCAGTGTCGGTAGAGCCAGCTACCTGTTGCAGGGCTTGGGTGCCTGAGGCCAGACTGTGGGCCTTTGTCCTGGCCGGTATGGGGAAAGTAGCTTACCATTAAGGGTAACTGCAGGCAACAAAAACCCTCTAGTGGTTTCTAGACCAGCAGCAAGACAGTGCAGGAAATTAGGTGCTTACCCAATTATCTGAAGGATGTTGAGGACAGGGGCTCTAGACTGGGTTTCCAGAAGTGTTTGAAGAGTAGCTGGGATTTGTTTAACCAGGTTTGTGAGACACACCATCATGGAAGTGACTGTCATGAGGAAGCATATTATCCTCACAGATCCCTGGAAACAGTAGGCGAGGGACACTATTCGGGGCCACACAGGGCCAAGGTCATCAGGAGGCAGAGGGAACAAGGGAGAAATGTGGACAAGAGCCTCTACCATGGTTTTCACAAGCCTGGAGGTGGCGAGTGAGAGTAATTGCAGTGGGCTCTGGGACACAGGGGCTGACCCTAGCTGTCTAGTGCCTGGCCTTGCATATGAGAGCCTAGAGAAGAAGTGGTTGAGGGCACGGGCTCTGGATTCACAAGTCATCCATTTGCTAGAATTTTCCAGCTCTGGGAAGGGCAATCCCTCCAGAGTCAACAAGGCTCAAGGTGTCAAAGCATCAAAAGTACAAAATAAGCCCGGCTGGCGGCATGGCTCAGTGGTTGAGCGTCGATCTGTGAACCAGGAGGTCAAGGTTCGATTCCCAGTCAGGACACATGCCTGGGTTGCAGGCTGGATCCCCAGTGTGGGGCATGTAGGAGGCAGCTGGTCAATGATTCTCTCTCATCATTGATGTTTCTATCTCTCTCTCCCTCTTTCTTCCTTTCTGAAATCAATAAAAATATATTAAAACAAAACAAAACAAAATAAGAGCCCTAGTCAATATGGCTCAGTGACTAGAGCATCAGCCTGCAGACTGAAGGATACCGGGTTCGATTCCAGTCAAGGGAACATGCCCGGGTTGCAGGCTGGATTCCCAGTGTGGGGCATGTAGGAGGCAGCTAGTCGATAATTCTCTCTCATCATTAATGTTTCTATCTCTCTCTCCCTCTTCCTTCCTTTCTGAAATCAATAAAAATATATTTAAAAAAATACAAAATAAGAGACATGGTTAATACTCTTACTACTGCAGAATTGACCAACTGGGTGAGAAATGGCTTCTGCAACATTCTGAAAGGCGAGGAAATGGAAAGCCACACGAGTGGGTCCGAGACAGTAAAGGGAACCAGACAGGTGCAGCTACTGTGGAGAACAGTACGGAGTTTCCTCAAAAAACTAAAAATGGAACTTCCATTTGACCCAGTGATTCCACTTCTAGGAATATATCCCAAGAAACTAGAAACACCAATCAGAAAGGATATATGCACCCCTATGTTCATAGCAGCACAATTTACCATAGCTAAGATTTGGAAACAGTCTAAGTGCCCATCAGCAGATGAGTGGATTAAAAAACTGTGCTGTAAAAAGGAAGGAATTCTTACCATTTGCAGCAGCATGGATGGAACTGGAGAGCATTATGCTAAGCAAAATAAGCCAGTCAGAGAAAGATAAGTATCACATGATCTCACTCATTTGTGGATTATAATGAACAACAAAAACAGATCCAGAGACAGAGAAGCATCGATCAGATGCTCAAACCTCAGAGGGAAGGTAGGGGAGGGTGAGGGGAAGGGGGAGAGATCAACCAAAGGGCTTGTATGCGCAATGGGGGGGATAAGGACACATATGTAATATCTTAATCAATGAAGAAAAAAAAGGGGGGGAATAGGTACATATCAAATTATGAGCCAGGTGTGTGGTTAGATGCCCTGGGGCTCCAGAGAGGAGGAAGGACGTTCTCAGGACAAGAACAGGTGTTCAGTAATTAGTAGTTTGCCCTGCCCTACTGATAGGTCAGAAGGTTATCTCTGATCATCTCTCATTATGGGCCACTAATTTAAGATCTTCTAGGTAGTTAAGGGTCAGGGGTGCAAAATTTCTCTAGAGACCACAGGGTCTCAGTTTGTTGGCTTTAGCTCAAATAATGGCAGTTTTGCGAGAAATTACATTTTGAAAGAATTCCAACTCCCTACTGCTCGTCCAATCCTGGGAATGTGTTCCTTTGAACTTGCTGCTTCCCCCGAAGCCTCGAAGTCTTACCTATAAAAGTAGACATGACAGAAATGTGAGTGCAGGATGAAGGAACTGAAGCACCTACAGTCCTTTAGTGGTGTCCAGACGTGGGGAGAAACCCCCACAAACACAAACGAGTCCTACTCCTTACAACCTCGCAGGCCCCTCAAACAGCCCATGGGCTGTGGTTGCAGGCTCTTGGTGAGCTGTAAATGGCTAGTCTACTAAAAAATAAAAGCTTATTATCCTTTGATACAAACAGCAGAGGGGAAATGGCCCGGTCTAGGGTGACCCCCAGGGGCTAGGAGGCTGCCTTTTGAGTGGAGGCTGAGTTCATGGACACAGAGAAGGTTCTAATCCACAGTTAGGGTCTCTTTACTGCGCTGAACAGCCACAGCCTCAGCTTTTTTAAACCAGGTCAGCCCTTGCCAGGGGGCTGTTGTGCGACCCAATTAAATAGTGGGAAGTAAAAGGACTTTTGCAAAGAGGAGGAAAGACGACATCAAGAGCAGTCACCTGTGCTAAAATGACAGCTCATTAATGCAGGTTTAATTAGGTGATCCTAGGAGTTTAATTTTCAGTGGTAGGAGGGTGTTCTCCTCAGGGGACCCTGGGACTAACTCAGGGTGGTGGGTAAGAGGCCTGGGTTTGTCTCCATCACTAGCCAGGTGTGCAGGGCCGGTTGTCCAACCTCCCAAGCCTTGTTTTCCTACTTGGAAAAATGAGAGTCATTGAGCTGATTTCCTCCATTAAGCAATGGATGGGAACACAGTCCAGAAAGTATCAGGTCCCCCCAAAATACAAGGGTTAGCATCATCACTTCATGATCATTTGTTTCTCTCAGCTGGCAGTCCAGGGGAGCCCAACTTTGCCAGAGAATGGAGGTTTTGTTTCTGTTTATTAATTCTTTATTGGCCACCATCTCCCAAGGACTCAAGGTAGCACATAAAGACACATGCCTAGTACAGCATCATTCCAGAAAATACCGCGGTGAGTCTCAGAGGCCATGCTCATAGGCAACACAGTGCAGTGATTTTTTTTTGGGGGGGTGGGGGAGGGGGTTGTCTTCCTGCTTCGTTTGTTGAGTTTATGAATGGAAGATAATAAGTAAGATTCCTTTGTTCAGGGAGTACACATCTCTGCAGTGTCCACAAAATGTGTTAGATAATCTCCCCTTTACGGGCAGAGTCGCAAAGGCATCATGGGAATGGGACCCCTTCTGTGTCCATCATCACCAACCATCACCTTCATGACAAGGAAGCTGACACCTCAAAGGAACAGGAGCCGGATTTCACTGTGATATCAGGAGGGGGCACCATCGAAGACGCGGTGGAGTGCTCCTTCAGTGGACGGCAAAGGCCACCGGTGAGAACAGAGGTGCTTCACTTCTGAACATAAAGGAGGCTGAGCCCAGCCCTCCTGTTAGGGGGTCTTGTGTCCAGTCTAGACAGAATGGGGATCATTTCATGCCCGACTGCTGTGTCCTCAGCCTGTTGGGGCCCCGACGATGAAGGGGAGTGAGAGGATGCTGAGCACCCAATATGTCCGATGCTCTCCATGCCCTGTGGTGGGTCGGCCTGTGGGTGGAGAAATGCACTCTGGGAGGAAAGGCTGCTGGAAGCTGGGCCTGGGAACGCCTGACCCAGGGTAACTCTCTGCTATGGGCCGAATGTGTGTGCCTCTCCCCACCCCCCTCCCCCATGTATATGTTGAAATCTGTTAGTACACACAGACCCAAGAGAAGACCCCTGGCCTGAAACTCTACCTCCAAAAGCAGAGGGCAGGGAAAGACGGGAGAAAGAGGCTGGACACTCCATTCTGGTAATTGACCGAGTTTATTAGGGAAACTTATGTACAAGGCACACCTTGGGCAGCTGCAGGATGAAATGGGTGTCTGCACCTCTTGGCCAGAGTTGAGGAATAAGGTAAAGGGTTGGGGGCAGTCCCGGGTACTAGTACGTGGATGCTACGAGGTGCACAAAATTACTTGACTTGTTTGACCAGGTCAGGACACTGACCTGTCCCAGGATCCAGCTCAGTGGGTGGCTGAGAGGGGGACTAGTTTATGTCAGGACGAGCACTGATTACGATCAGATACTCACCCAGCAGCTGCTGGAAAACACCTGCTCACTCTCTCCCAGCAGCTTGAACTGCTGGTCTCTGCCTGAATGAGGCTCCTTCGCAGCTCACGTATCTATCACTTTTTTTTTATTTCTCTTTAAAATATATTTTTATTGATTTCAGAGAGGGAGATAGAAACATCAATGATGAGAATCATTGATCAGCTGCCTCCTGTGCACACTACACTGTGGATCGAGTCTGCAACCCGGGCATGTGCCCTGGCTGGGAATCGAACTGTGACCTCCTGGTTCATAGGTCAACACTCAACCACTGAGCCACACTGGCCAGGAATGTATCATCTCTTAGAGGCCTCCCTGACCGGCCAGTGTCAGGAAAGCATCATGTCCCTATTATCATATTACCTTGTTCTCTCCACAGCATCCATCAACCTCCTCAAACCTCAACTGCTCCCACGTGTATTCTCTGGTTTCTCCACTGTAATATATGCTTCTAAAGAGAAGAACCCTGCCTGCCTTGTGTGCTCCATCTCAGGATCCTACAGCAGAGATCACACTCTGAGAGCCAAAGGAATTCTCACAAAGGGTGCTGGTGCTCACCTGCTCCACCTGGTGGACTGTGTCCTTTCCTCCGTCCTCATCTTGGCTTGGTGATCAGAGCTCTGGAGCATCATGTGGTGCCTGGACCCAGTGCTCTGTGGGCTCAGCATGGCTAGTCTGGAAGGTTCCACAGCTGTGGGAGGGGTGGAGCCTTGAGGGTATGGTGGGCAGAGCGCTGGCGTTTGAGGACATCTGGAACCCCTGGTTCTGTCCAGTTACCTGGCCTTGAGCAAACGACATTAGTCAGAAACAGAATTTGGCCCCAGATTCTATTTTCGTCTCTCCAATCTTTCCTGGGAGAAGCAGATGGAGCTGTTTTTGGCCCCTTAATTCTCAGGTCCAGATTGGGGCCAGCGGTTCTCAAACTTGAACATGCGTGCAAATCCCCTGGAGGGCCGTAAACACAGGTGGTTGGGCCCCCTCCCAGTTTCTGACTCAGCAGGTCTGGGTGGGACCAAGAACCTGCATGTGTAACGTGTTCCAGATGTTGGGCTGCTGCTGGTCCAGGGACCACTCTTTGAGGACCACTGAACTAGGCTCTGAGGCTTCAGGCAATGATGGTCAACACAATGTGGATTCGTACAGTACTGTGGCATTCGTAACCCAAGTTTCAGATGCATTCTCTTTTGCTCCTCCCCAAACCCTGAGAAGTGGGTATTAGGCCCAATTTACAGATGAGCAGACTGAGGTTTGCTGTGTCACACAGAGCAAGTCCTGGCTCCAACACCAGCTGGCCCTCTCCTGTACTTCCTGGAGGAGTGAACATCCTACACATTTGATATCCACAAGGTCACTGTGCCCTACACCCCAAGTCCTATTAGTCTGGCATGAATTACGGCAGTTGCCTCCTTAGGGGGTCTGTGCTTCCCCCTCTTCTCACAAGCAGCATACAGCACAGAGGAATGGATGGGGTTTCACTTCTGCTCTGATGGGTGTTCCTGTGTGATCTTGAACAAGTTATGTAACACTTTATAGTTTACAGTCGTTTTTTCCATTTATCCTCTCATTTGGTAGTTACCGCAATCCAACTTCAGATTCCACTTACGCTCCCCCATTGCCTATGGGATCAAGCCCAGGATTCTTGGTAAGGCATTAAAAGCTCTCCAAGATCCAGCCCCTGCCTCCTCCTCTGGTTTCCCTAGAACAAAGCTATCCTTTCAAGTGTTCTCAGCATGTGGGTTGGCACTTGCCAGGCACTCAGACACGTACCATGAGTGGAGGAAGTCCACTGCTGCTCTTTGGACATATGAAGTCCTTTTGCCTCCACGTCTCTGTGCTGGCGGGCTATACTCATCTGCTCTGTGACTGTGCACCCCACTTTCCTGAGGAAGAAGGGGCAAGGCATGGCTGTTTGGTAGAGCATCTGATCAAAGAGGACTGTGCCACTGATGAGCATGCTCAATGTTCAGCTTAAGACGGACCAGGGTGCCGGGAGGCTGACCACATAGTCATCTTTATCTTTTTCCCTAAAAACAATAGCAAACGTGAATCCAAGAGTATTTCAGAAGCACAGGTTTTAGAGAGTCAGGCCTAACCCTCACTCCTTCTATATGAAGATCTCTCACTGGGCCCTTTCAGAGTCCCTGGCATATGGACATGGGCTGTGATAGCCCCTCCACACTCCGTGGCTTGGAAACGAAGGCATGCGTTGCTCTCTTGCTGTAGGCAGAGCTGTGCAGAAGGCTCTGCAGAGGCCTCCGTGGACCCAGGTTCCTTCCCTGGGTGCTGAGAGCGCCAAGTATTTGTCTGCATGGCTGGCTGAGGGCACACCGCTGGGTTCCAGCTGGTGGGAAGCAGAGAGAAGGTGGAAGGGACCTGAAATGGCATACACCCCTTCAACTTCCATCCCTCGGTGAGGATTAGTCCCCTGGCCACGTGGAACAGCAGGACGGACTCGGGAAAGCAGTCCCCAACTGGACAGCTCAGTGCCTAGCTAGCACTCTGTCTGTGTGGACAACCAGGGTCTTCAGTAAAGGAGCATTTTCTTATTTCTTTGTACTTTATAGAGGCACTTGAAACTGCTACTCAGTTATCTTTTTTAAGCAAATTCAATAGAAAAAAAATAAGACTTAACTTACATAAAAATGTTAAACAACTGGATTTATTTCAGAATGAAACCAAGCGGAGACCACCTGGGCTTAGCTGTCTCCAGCACACTAGTTCGCTGACGCGTTTGCTATGGGCCTCCCCCAGGAGGACAGGGACTTTGTCCACTGCTGATCGCAGCATCCAATAGTCCTGACACACGGGCGATTAATCAATCTCCACTGAAAGAAAAAATAAAGCTGAGACATTTCACAATGCAGTGGTTTTAAATTATTTTGTGATGTGTGTGCTCTGCTGAGTCACCGAGAGCAGAAGGAATATTTTTGAGGACCTAATGATAAAAAGGTTCTACCATGTGTAAAGAATATAACATCCACATGCTGGACAAAATACAAAAGTACCAAGTACCAAGAAGATCTGCACAAGCTCCTGAATGACCCTGTGTTACATTTCAACTCCAAAGGAAAGCTAGTAAGAGTCTGACCTTATGTTGTGGCTGAGATTATTTTTAAAACCAAAGTACTGTCTTTTTTAAAAAATATATATATTTTTATTGATTTCAGAGAGGAAGGGTGAGAGAGAGATAGAAACATCAATGATGAGAAATGATCATTGATCAGCTGCCTCCTGCACGCCCCCTACTGGGGATCGAGGTGGAAACCCAGGCATGTGCCTTGGGAATCGAACCATGACTTCCTGATTCATAGGTTGATGTTCAACCACTGAGCCACATTGGCTGGCCCAAAGTCCTGTCTTAACTCCCAGATGTGAAAAGCATATTGTGTGACATTCAAAACACTTGTAAAATGCAGGTCCCTTCATGTACTGACAGATATTAAACGGTCTATGATAGAGACTCAGCCTTTTGTTTCCTAAAGACAAATTCAAACATTTTGCCACCATTATGACCAAAAGAATAATTCAAATTAGTCCTGCCACTTGTAAATTAGAAATAAATTCTTACAGAATGGGAAATTCACTCTACCAAATATAACAGTAAACATCATGAAAATAAATTCAGTGACCTTTTTAAAAAAGATTACAAAATTGAATTTATTGAGTTTCACACAAGATGCACTTATAAAATTAGTACTGAATGCCATTTTGACAGAAGAAATGAACATCATTCCGAACTCCCAATATATCCTGCAAAGGAAATTAAAATCTTGCGGAATTGACAGCACAGTCACAGAATAATTCGAGCTGAAGTGAAAGATACACCCGTCGTATTCTTGCTCTGATTAGGGCTCTGTTTGGCAAAGTTTTCCCCAAAACTATTCCTATTCATTGTGGACATTGTTCTTTTTGGTGGAGAAGAAAAGATGAGAACAAAAAGTAATCCTAAAATGGTGCTTCATTGAAACACACAAAGCAACTTAAAAGTCTTTTCATTTTTAACGCGAAGTACTTCGCGGTCTCACAAAAGCATTTCTGTACAGTTTCCTTTTATCCCACGTGAACATTAACCTTCAGATTTCTTCACTTAATGCAAAACATTAAAATTCACTTGTATGTCACATGAAAAGCCAAAGCATTCAAGCTAGCTTTACGTTTCACCCAGGAAACAAACCCCCTAAAATTTACCTCTGCACATCATGTGCCTGAAATAGCAGCACAGGAGCCGAACTTCAGAATGAAAAGGTCAAAGGAAAGAACAGTGACATCTGGACACTCTGAAATTGGAGGCTGCAGAATTTTTATAAAGATGCAGGAAGGGTTCTCAAGCTAAAATGGAGTGGGAAACAGCTTGTCTTATGAGGCAGGCCACAAACTAATAAGCAAGCAGACATGGAATCTTGACCTCAACCACCAAAAAGCACCTTTTGGTTGCTGTTCCCAACATCTACACACAAACTCGTCCCCACTCCCAGTCAGCCACCCACACCCCTCACTGGCTTCCTCCCCCAGCGCAGGCACACCAGGCAGTGCCGTCCCCGCACAGACGCTCCCACAGGACACAGGCCAGCCCAGGCACAGGCACAGGCACTCCAGACAGAAAGGCTAATGCACTTTATAAGCCTGAGCAAGACGGCTGCTCAATCCACTTATTTACTTTAAAATTGTCACTTAAAAATCTCAGTTACAGGTTGACACCTTTGAATTGAGTACAATTCTTTAGCCGATTCAACACCAAATCCTTTTAACTGTAACAATTGATGAAGTAATTAGTTTTAAAGTGTAATCAGTTATCTATACATTAAAGTTAACCCTGCTCTGCTTTTTTCAGTATAAAAAGTACGTCTTTGTAAGGTAATTTCTATTTCATCCACTGCAATTAAACAATACACGGCTCACATTTTGCTTTAAAGAGTAAACTGAAAAATTATAAACATATTCTCAGTGATGCATAACCTTCATTAATCAATATTTTTTAAATAGACAAAATGGCTTCGGGCTTGTTTTCCCCTATAAAATGCTACTATTCATCATGTCTTATTTAAGGTAGCCTTTTATTCTGATTAATTCAGATACATCTTCCAGGATTATTCTGTGGTGAGAATATTTATCTTGACTTAAGTGTAATTACTTCTTTAAATGCTTTGGCAGATGAAGCAGTTTGAAACTGTCTGTGGAACTAGTATGGGACAGGGCAGGTAACGTTGTAGGGAAAGCTTCTGTTTCCCAGGTAGATCCCCTTACACTGCAGAGGCCGGCGGCCAGAGCAGATGTTCTGGAAGCACAGACGGACCGAGCTGAGGTTGTTCCCATTGGGCCGGAGTGACTGCTGCTTCTCGGGGGAAGACGGGCTCCCCACGCCATCCAGGCTGGAGGTCACTGCTTTCCATGACCTGACCTTCAACCAGGCCACATTACTGGAAGAAAGCTACTCAGATTTGCTTTCTGTTAATAATTTAAGTTTTAAATAAATATATAAGTGCCACGTTTCGCATCTGTCCACCCTGGCAGCACTGTGGCTGCCCCAGGCCTCGGCGCTTGGCACAGGGAGCCGCAGAATTCAGTCAATTCGGTTTCCGCAAATTGTGAACCTGTCTATGTCCAACAGATCTTTCTTTGAGGACCTGTGCTTCAGTTCAGAGTTTTCCTGCGTTATGTCCTTCTCTTCACCATCTGGAGTTGTCAGGAACTGGTCAGAATTACTTGTCACAAGTAACGGTATGACATTTTCCTTCTGATGGCTAGGCTGGTTGGTGACAGAGGCAGACAGGGTTTCTTCTGTGGAAAAACAGGGCCTTTAGTTAGAAAAAGATTTCCTCCAAACGTATACTAAAGATGAGCTTACCAATACCATGGTACTGAACAAAAGTGTAATGATAACCAAACAGCACATTGCAGAAGCAGCCATCTATCCTATATAATAAAAGAGAAACCTGTAAATTGACTGTCCCTCCACTATGCTCACCAGCCAATCAGGAGTGAGTATGCAAATTAACCTGACAAAGATGGCAGGTTAATTTGCATACACAGGCACTGGGTGGAGAGCAAAGCTGGAGAGCCGGCAGCTTGGGGGGGCCTTGGCTCCCTCAATCGCTCCCCACAAGCCACCAGGTGGAGAGCAGAGCAGGAGAGCCAGCAGAGTAATGGAGCGGCTTGGGGAACTTGGTTCCTCAATTAGCCAGATGGAGAGCAGAGAGTGAAAGCTGGCAGCTTGGAGGTCTTGGCAGAGTGGGAGGCCATGGGACGGAGACAGAGCAGGAAGGGAAAACCAAGAGTGAGGGTAGCACCAGGAATTCTGGGAATAATTCTGGTGGCAGCCCCAGGACCGGAAGCAGAAGCCCAGAGTGTGGGGAGCACCAGGAATGCTGGGAATAGTAGTCTGGTGGCAGACAGATCTCCTAGACACTAGAGCAGCCGTGGGCAAACTACGGCCCGCGGGCCGGATCCGGCCCGTTTGAAATGAATAAAACTAAAAAAAAAAAAGACCGTACCCTTTTATGTAATGATGTTTACTTTGAATTTATATTAGTTCACACAAACACTCCATCCATGCTTTTGTTCCGGCCCTCCGGTCCAGTTTAAGAACCCATTGTGGCCCTCGAGTCAAAAAGTTTGCCCACCCCTGTAAC
>NW_005370024.1:1266850-1274685 GCF_000412655.1 Myotis brandtii | reverse complement strand
GGAAAGCAAAGGTGAGAGACATAAGTAAAATAAGAGTGTCTAGCAAAAATTAAAGGAAGATATCCTAAAACTTCCAGGAAATCTCCACCAATGAAGCAAAGAAAAAAAAATGCCTCTATTATTCTGTGAGCAACAAACCAAACTGAGTTGGGGTCTCAGACAATTCACTCATATGATTGCAAAGACAGACAGAAACTCCCGATTGGAGAGGGCTCTCCTGAGGGCTCCCAGATTGGAGAGGGTGTAGGTCGGGCTGAGGGACCCCCACACCCCCCAGTGCACAAATGTTGTGCACCAGGCCTCTAGTGTACATATATATAAAAGGCTGATAAGCTAAGTGTCCCTCCCACTGTCCAACCCGTCACTACGACATGCACTGACCATCAGTGGGCAGACGCTCAACGCAGGAGCTGCCGAGCTGCAGTGACTTGGCAGTGGCAGTTCTCAGGTGATGCACCCCGAAACCAGAGAGGAGGGAATCCAATTCCTCACGGGGCTGCGTGATTCTACCTTCGGCTGTGGGTTATGTTGTTGCTGGGGCATTGTCAGCCCGAATCTGGTTTACTACACACTTGTGTTTGCGTTCCACACCCTGTATGACAGCAACTTTGCAGAGTGCCCTCTCACACTCTGGGACCCCTTGGAGGATGTTGGAGAGCCGGTTTTGGCCCGGTCCCGCAGGCCAGGCCAAGGGACCCCACCTGCCGGAGGGACCCCTCACTCTGCAGACACCCGGGAGGGACTGTGGGAGGTTGGCTCCAGGGTGTGTCTGGCCCATCTTGCCCAGTTCTGCCCCGCTGGCCACCTTCTAATTAATTTCCTTTCAACGTGCATGAATCTGCACACTGGGCACTAGTAATATATAATGGAACGCAGAAGCCACGCAATTACTGTTTGTTAACCTGAGTAACAGGTGCTCACTGATGATCCACTGAATGTAAAAACTCAGAGCACTGCATGGGGTGATCTGTGATGAGATCTAAACAGAAACATTAGCAATAACAACTAATAAAACGAAGTCAAACCCTGAAAGCACTGCTGAACGTTGGAGGGCAGTGATTTGTTACAGGGAGAGAGAAGACAGTAACTCTCCGGAAGATGATGCAGAGAAGCCATGAGAAGACCCCGCCTACCTTGGGAGGGTTTGCACTTGCTCTGTGGTTTACTGGACGGTTTGCAGGGAGTGCTGGAGGGGGGAGGGTCAAACAGCTTCTCTTCCATTTTGGCCTCCTTCACATATTGGCATGATTTTCCCAGCAGCACAATGCTATTCAGTACTTTCAGGGATATCAACCTAAATGCAGAAAGAGACAAGCGACCACTGTTGGAACTCATCTCAATCGCGGGGAGTGCCACCCACCACCAGGTGAACAGAGGACCCGGGAGTCAGAGGCCCGAGTCTGAGACATCCCACACTGAGGGCCTAGTGCCGCGCCCAGGTTTCCCTATCACGGGGGAATCTGGGATAAATGCCTACTTCTCATGTAAGAAGCAGTCATATCATTTAAAAGTTATACCTTCTGACTATTTAACATTTATTTTCTTCCTATATCACTTAGAAGTTTCACCTTCCAAATTATTTAATCTTTTCTCTTACTACAAAACAAATACATTTAGTAGCTACAGATGAACAAAAAACATATATAAAATAACGTATAGTTCCACACTCTAGCGATGATCCCTGGGACACCTGCTGCATCCCGTTCACCATGCTGCTGTGCGCACACATCTATTTGAACTCCGCTCTTTGGAATGGGGCTACGAAGCAGGAGGGGCTGGAGTTTGGAATCAGAGCACAGACCTGGGGCCCAAGAGTTCGAGTTCACACCTGACTCCACTGCCCCAGCGGTTCTCAACCTGTGGGTTGAGACCCCTTTGGCGGTCGAACAACCCTTTCACAGGGGTCGCCTAAGACCATTCTGCATATCAGATATTTACATTACGATTCCTAACAATAGCAACATTACAGTTATGAAGTAGCAACGAAAATAATTTTATGGTTGGGTCAGAACATGAGGAACTGTATTTAAAGGGCCAGAAAGTTGAGAACCACTGGCCTAGAAGCTGCGTGGACCTGAGTTGCTAACCTGTCAGTCCACAGAGGAGATGCCTTTGATGAGGTGCTCAGAGCAGCGCCAGACACACAGAAACGTCAACCAATCTTGTTATTTCATTATCATCATTGTTGTTTCACATAAATAGCATATGATAAATATTTTCCCCTATCAGTTAATGTTCTTCAGGGGCACTACTAGTATTTTAACGGACCTAATTATTGTGCTGTATGGGTTATCATATAACAAAGCCCCCTCAAAGCCCCTAGTTTCTGGATATTTAGATTATTTTAAATATTTTTCTTCTATTAAAAAGTTTCTGATTAAAAACACTTACATTAAATCTTTATTTCCTCAAAATAAGTTCCTAGACAGCTATAATTACAGAAGTCAGATTTCTAGACCAAAGGTACTTAACATTTTCAGGTACCTGACACAAATCTGGCAAAAAATCTGAAAAAACAAAACAAAACAAAACAAAAAAAAGAACCCTCTTCCTATTGGAATCTCCTCACCTACAGGCCCTAAATGGCCCAGCACCCAGGACCTCACTGCCCTGGGTAGGGAGTGAGGAAGTGGGCGCTGTTTCTGAGGTCTGAGATGAAACCTGGCAATGACAGGAGGTCACAGGCCAGGGGGGCAAGTGTGAGGCAGGGCTTAGCAGGCCCCTGTGGACTCTACACCAGGAGACAACGCTCCCACCTCGGGCCTCACAGCTCCTTGGCCAGCTGGCTGGGGGACGTCTAACTTTTGAAATCCGAACCAGAACTCTTGATTCCAGCCCTAACCCTCCAAACACAAAACAAAATGAACCGCACATATATATGTCACAGGCTTCCCCGTCACAGTAAGTGGCAATTCCATAGCCCTAATTGCTTGGGCTCCAAACGCTGTACTCACATTTGATTCTTTTTCATCCCCTCACACCGCACATCCCATCAATCCCTCCACCAGTCCTGTCCAGCTCCACTTGCAAAATATGCCCCTGACAAATCCTCCCACTCAATTCCAGCTACGGCCACCGGCCCTGAAAGAACAGTAACAGTTACCTCCTGACCCAGCGGGCTTATGTTCCTCCTGCCACACTCCAGTCCCCTCTCTGCCCCGCAGCCAGGGTGGTCCTGGCAAGAAGCCAAGGGAAGTGGCGCTTTCTTCTGCACAGGACCTTCCAGGGCTCTCCCTCCTGCAGAGCTGAGGCTCGGGCCCTGCCAGGGCTGCCGGGTCCTCTCCCGTGTGCTCCTGGCATCAGGCCTGCCCTGTGTCCCCTCTCTGAGCCTGCATGGCCTTCCCCTTACTCCATTCGTCAGCACAGAGGCCCCTGCTCTCTCCAGGGCAGCCACCTCTGTGGCTCTCTGTCCAGACACTACCATGCTTTTCTTCCTGATACTTGCTACCAATGGTCATGTCCCAGCAATTTGTCTTTCTGGTGGTTGCCTACTTTCCCACTGGAACTTAGGACACAAAGGCAGGTCCTGTGTTCTTTTCAGTTGGTCCCTAGACCAGCACTGGGAGCAGCTGCGAGCGCTGCTCACTGAGGAGCGCTCAGTAGAGGACCTATGAGGGCAGGACTGCGAGCTGCCCCACAGCTCAGTGAGAACAGTCTGGAAGCATGTTCCTGACTCATGATGCTCCTGAGACAATGACAAGTGAGAGATGCTGTGCTCCTGTGGCAGGAGCTTCCGGGCACTTGCCATGTGCCAGGCACCGGGCAGGGACAAGGTAGGAGACGCATGTGGGAAACCAGGACAACACAGCTGTCTCTGGGAAGCAGACCTCAGCCCAGGGGACGATTCTGAGCGAATCTAGGGCTGAGGTTACTACTGTCCTGCTTGGTCTCTCTCCCTTTTCTCCTCGAGATACTCAGTTCTGACTGTCTCCCAGACTGACACTCGCAGCATAACTCTTCGTGCTCCACTGAAGCCAGCGCAGGAGGGTCCCTTTTTCTTTCTGGGTAAGTAAACCTAAAGCTGGGCTCGGCTGCTTTATCATAAATTCACTTCTTGAGAAAACTAAGAGAGACAAAAACTTCTCTTTATATTGTTATTTTCTTATCATTTCTCTTCCCCAACCAGAATGTAAGCCACGCAAGACCAACAAATTTGCAAATAAAAATTCAGCCAGTCACAGGCAGAGCAACTACATTTCTGCATCTTCTGTAGGTTTCTATGACACAGGCCTCGAGTATGCTAAACCATTAACGTGGCAAACACAGTAGAAATTCAAAGAGGTTTTCGTATATAGATAGATGTTTGAATGCAATGGCAGATTTTATTTTATAAAATATGGGTAAAACTTAACTTGTAAGCAAAAAGAGCTTTAAGTAAATGATTTCACTAAAGGTTAAAATAAAATCTAAAGTGCTATTAATACTACTAGCAAATAGCAGCGATTTAATTGAACCAGAGCTTAACTGAGTCACAAACATATTGGAGGTACAAGCTGTTATGGGGCCCCAGGACAGCTAGAATGGGTGTAGTCTGACTTGATTACATCTTGCATTTATACTTTACTGTATAACCAAAAACATATTCAAGAACAGTTCATCTTACCCAAAATAGAAGAGTATGACACAGGCATAAGACAGGATTCCTTGAACTTTAATTGAGCTTGTTACAACTCTGATGAGCTAGCCAGAAACAGACCAAAACAACAAAAACACACAAACAAAACACACAACCAAAGAGTTATTAGTTCATATTTAAGTAAAGTCATCTATACTGATTTTAACACTTTAGGCACACACCTGTAGCCTGTCTAAATCCAAGCAGGCAGTTCTAGATCTGTTGATTTCTAACAAACTGTGGCAACTTGTGAAACCTTTTGTGGTAGATTTGGGTGGTTCAGGCAAATCTAGGATGCCCATAGCTAATGCCAACCATTCAGACACTGTGCCTAGTTCATAAATGACACATCTGCCTGGCCCCAATAGAGAAGCAAATCTGGTGATTTTTAACATGAAAAATTATTCTGGAAAATACAAATGGATTCATCATGCTGTTTGTGTCCCTGCCACAGCTAGATCCATTGAGTGGGCATTTCCATTTTTCTTGCTTTTTTTGTCCTTTGTCCTCTGACTCTTTTTAAGAATCCTCAATGACTCTCAGGGATCAGAGAGAAAAGGGAACCTTAAAAGAACTAAATACTATTGCAAAATCAATTATGTGAAGATTGAACAATTTCTGTCTCTTTTGGATAGCTGTGGTTAAACACCCATTTTATTTTTTATCTCACAGAAATAAAGCAGTAAAATCTTGATCCTGGGAAGCCTGATGAGCAAATGTGGTGGGATCTGTCACTGCAAAAACACTCAGCTATTATAGCTTTGGCGGAAAAATGTGCTCATATACAGGCATTCTCCGCTTTTCAAAAGGCCACTTTACACCACTTTGCTTTTACAAAAGACCACATTGGTACTTGTTTTCACTCACCAAAAGAAATCCAAAGGTAATTTTTGCTTTTACTATAAAAAGCATTTGATTTGCAGGGAGCTGACACAGACACAGTTCACACCCTGAGCAGCAAGAGTGGCCGCCAAGCTCCCTTCCAGGGAACTACATCAGCAACTCGGCATCGGGCCACCACAGCTGAGCCCTGTGTCTGGGAGCATCTGGGCTTTATCTTCATTTTTTGTGTATCCGTTAGCAAGATGTGCCCTTAGTAGCAGTAGAACTCAGAAGGGTGTTTACATTAAGTGTAGAAGTGGACATATTTAAGCATTTTGATCATCATGGTGAACAAAATAAACACATAAGTTAATGTCACCTGCTTCTTTGGTTTACGCTATTTAGGCATATGAGAGGTTTCATAGAAACGCTCTATGTTCAGATAGCGGGGAGACTGTATCAGGGTCTGGGGGGACTGCTACATGGAAATGGAAAGTCAGGGAGAACAACAGACCTTATTTAGTAATGTTATTATCCTCTAAAAGAGTTTATTAGGGTGCCTTAAATAAACATCATAAAATAAATTTTGAACATATCTTTAAAATGCTGCCAGTAAAAGAATACTTGGGAGGACCCAGAGGGATGGATTGTCACATGTTCTATAAAGTTTTGTTATGAGAAACTGAAGTCCTCATCATTTCCTCTAATGAGGAATGGCCTGCTGTCCAAACAGCTGTGATGAAGCTAATGTGGCTCTAGGATTTTATTATTTTACTAGAGGCCCAGTGCACGAAATTCCTGCACAGGGGGCGGGTCCCTCAGCCTGGCCTGCACCCTCTCCTATCTGGAACCCCTTGGGGGATTTTCATTATTTTACTAGAGGCCCAGTGCACAAAATTTGGGCTGAGGGGCCCAGCCTGCGCCCTCTCCTATCTGGAACCCCTCGGGGAATGTCCCTCTTGCAATCCGGGACCGCTGGCTCCTAACCACTCACCTGCCTGCCTGCCTGATCGCCCCTAACCACTCTGCCTGCCTGCCAGATCGTCCCTAAGTGCTCGCCTGCCTGCCTGATCGCCCCTAACCACCTCTGCCTGACCCTTTCACAGGGGTCGCCTAAGACCATCGGAAAACACATATATAATTACATATTGTTTTTGTGATTAATCACTATGCTTTAATTATGTTCAATTTGTAACAATGAAAATACATCCTGCATATCAGATATTTACATTACGATTCATAACAGTAGCAAAATTACAGTTATGAAGTAGCAACGAAAATAATTTTATGGTTGGGGGTCACCACAACATGAGGAACTGTATTTAAAGGTCGCGGCATTAGGAAGGTTGAGAATCACTGCCCTAATTGCTCCCCTGCCTGCCTGATCACCCCTAACCTCTCTGCCTGCCTGCCTGATAGCCCCTAACCGCCTCTGCCTGCCTGATCGCCTCTAACCACTGTGCATGCCTGCCTGATTGCCCCTAACTGCTCTCCCTGGCAGCCTAATCATCCCTAACTGCTCTCCCCTAACAGCCTGATCACCCCTAACTGCCTCTGCCTTGGCCCCTGCCACCAGGTTTTGTCTGGAAGATGTCCGGTCTAATTAGCATATTACCCTTTTATTAGTATAGAGAAGAAAGGTTTGCCAATGATCACATTCAAGGACAGCCTGATCACCCCTAATTGCCTCTGCCTTGGCCCCTGCCACCAGGTTTTGTCCGGAAGATGTCCGGTCTAATTAGCATATTACCCTTTTATTAGTATAGATAAGAAAGGTTTGCCAATGATCACATTCAAGGCTTAAAGGACTTCATTTTTATTTAGTATATTATCAGGCAACTTTAAGATACATTCATCCAAAGCCTCATTTCCATGAGACCTTCATACATGATTTCTTTTACTTTTTTGGGGTATGAATTCACTTGAGGACCTAAGGTAATAAGTTTATAAGTAAGCATTGCCTCTTTTGGGCCTTAAAGAACTAATTCCCAAGGCCTCGGTAGGTTCCTCAGAGTTCGGAAACGTCTGCTGGAGGTCTGCGAGAAAAGCCTGCAAACCCCGGCCACTGGACCATTGCACAACCCCCTGCAAAAACGCAGGCTTTCCAGAGGGTTTGTTAACTATTCAATAAGCTTACATCTTTTGGTATAACAACCATAAAAATTCATTTAAAGAAAAAAAATCTTGCCCTAACCGGTTTGGCTCAGTGGATAGAGCGTCAGCCTGCGGACTGAAAGGTTCCAGGTTCGATTCCGGTCAAGGGCATGTACCTTGGTTGCGGGCACATCCCCAGTGGGGGGTGTGCAGGAGGCAGCTGATCGATGTTTCTCTCTCATCGATGTTTCTAACTCTCTATCCCTCTCCCTTCCTCTCTGTAAAAAAAAGTCAATAAAATGTA
>NW_005370024.1:1229449-1266774 GCF_000412655.1 Myotis brandtii | reverse complement strand
TCCTCTCTGTAAAAAATCAATAAAATATATTTTAAAAAAATTAAAAAAATAAAAAATAAAGAAAAAAAATCTTTAAATACCAAATTAAAAACCCCATACTAATCATGAATAGAGTTTTCTGGCAGATAAGTTACTAGATAGTTATTATTTAGCAAAGCAGGGCCATATTCAAATACAATCATATAACCAATCTTTTTAGATAATAATCAGTCTAACTAACTAGATTTATCCTCACACTGTATGTATCATGTTTCTAGTTGTAGAAGACAAATGTAGAGAAATTCAATATTCTATTTTATCAAGCTTTTAAACGTTTAACAAATAATTATTTTACTCTTTAAAATCCTCCATTTTTCCAAAATTCTAGGAGTTCATTTTCCAAAGTAAAAGAAAGCTATATTACTATAAAATAAACTACCAAGATAATTGAAAACATTTAGGATGTGGTTATCTGGAGAGCTGTACTGAAATTTAAATAACATGAACTCCATTGATCATCAACTGGACAAGCTGGTCTAACATACAGCTGGTATGACCTACAGCTTCTCTCTCCACCTCTTAGGTGACTCCGTGACTCTGCATTAAGCGAGAACTCCAGGTGACCTCTGGCAAAAAGTTCGCTGCCTTTGTTTTGAAGTGAGAACAGGTAGCCAATAAGGAATATAATGAAGTACGAGTGCAGCCAGCAAACCTTCTTAACGAACATTATTAGAGCCTGACGTGGCCAGTAACTATTCACAAGGCTGTGCTGAGCAATTCATTAAGATATATAAACTTGATGACATTTTTAGTGGCTTTAGTAAATTTCAGTGCTATTATTTAAAATATACATGATTCCTAAATATAAGACTAGAAAATGTCATTGTAAAAACTTCGGAAAATGAATACAGAATATTTCTCCATTTGAACATTTCATAATTTAATCTACTTCATTTGTTTCCAAGTTTTTGCTATAAATGCCACTATAATGTGTAACTTTGCCTATAAGTCATTATATGCCTTTTACAGCTATTTCCTTAGAATAAATTCCTAGAACTGGAATTACTCCATTAAACTGTCAAACTGCCCCTTTAGAGGTGCTAGACCAACTTACACTTCAACCAACATATGTAATACTTGCCACACCCACGCCTACCACCAGGTATTTCCATAAAAAAAAACTTTGCCAAATGAATAAGCAGAGTATTCTCATTGTTAGAAAAGCCATTATGTAAAAACAGTTCCTGATATCACTTATCTATTGGATGACTCAAATGTCAAAAGGATAACAAAAAATTTCCTCCAAGTCATTTACCTTTAATTTTTGTATCATCCTTTTGAAACAAAGTTATTGATAATCCGCTGATTACTATTCTATAATGACAGTCATTGCATTATTTAAAAAAATAAGAAAGTACAGACTTACTAAGACAGCTAGTGGGAGAGGAATGAACCCCATCCTCCGTGCCACGGAGTCGCTGTAGTCAGTGTACGCCTAGACAGAGAGGGGAGAAGGGTTCATGGGACTTAAAGCACATGTATAAAGTACCATTCACTCATCACCAGCACATTTTCTAAACAGGTGAGGTTACGAGGAAGAAGGCACCTGGCACCTATTATGTAAGTTAGCAAAATGATGTGGATATTTAAATGTTCATAAGAAGTTTTAAATACAAAGTTGTATAACTATTACAAAGCTGCAAAAATCATACCCTATTTATGTTAAGTATTAGTATTATTTTTATTAATTTGTAAAAATTTACTGTCAAGAACAGGAATAAGTAAGAAGTTTAAGTTGATGTAGCTTTCCCTTAACCAATATTTCGAGATAAATTAAACCATCGTCAGTTAATTTCAGATTCTGTCTTTGATATAATACTCACATTTTTCTGTCGACTACTAACAAGGTCAAAAGCAAGGCTGGCTCTATATTCACTGTAGACCTAAAAACAAATAAGAATGCAATATTAAGTAATATAGTGCAAATATCTAAAGTGGGAAGACTTATACTTTGCAGATCAATATGTTTAATAATTAACCAGTAAAAAGGTCTTAATAGCCAAGCAGACATCTGGGTAGTGTTTCTCTATTTGTTTTCCTACAAGAGTAAACAGCTTCAAGTCCCCCAAATGTTATGTTCACAAACCTTTTAAAGGTTTCTCTTGAAAGAGAGATAAATACTAGCCCTGGGATGGGTGGCTCAGCTGGTTGAAGCGTCATCCTATATAACAAAAGGTTGCAGGTTCAATGCCCGGTCGGGGCGTATGCAGGAGGCAACCGATCAATGTTTCTCTCTCATATTGATATTTGTCTCTCTCTCTCAGTCCCTTCTTCTCTCTCTAAAATCAATGAAGAAAACATATCCTTGGGTGAGAATTAAATTTTAAAAAAGGAGAGATAAATACTCAATGATTATAGTCCTGAGAGTTTAGAGTTTTGGGAATAGTGGCTATTTTAAGTAGTGTAACATATATAATAATTTGGAAATTTTAAATAAACAGTTTAAAAATTATTATTACTCTATCTCTAATAATAATGATGCCTTCTTAGAAAATAGATGCTGAGTAAGATATTAAATTGAGTTTTGAAAGCATGTTTTAATAAAAACAATGTTATTTTAAAAAGATTAAGTAAACAGGTAATGACAGATTAACAGTTTATGATGATTTTGATCTCAACTACTAGTTAATCCACACCTCCACCCAAAAGTGTGGAACCAGAATTATTTAATACTGAAATACTATACTTTCAGTTGTGTAATAATTTTTAGAAACTTAAAAATATAATTCTAACTTTATAGTAGCAGTACTCTTCTATTATCTTCATAAATGCAATAAACCTAAACTTGTTCTTTTACAACTGTATAATATTAAGTAGAAGTGAACATCAAACACTAAATTGCTTATGAAAATACATACATCTGCAGTAATGTCGTTGAACTTAGTGATAAAGGCATGTTTTACAATATCCACAGCAATTTCTGATGCAATCACCATACAGACATCTGGAAATAACACCCAGAGATGATCTATAAAGTATAGGAAAAAATAGACAATTAAACTACCTAATATAAATAGAATCCAATATCACAGGCTATCACAGAAATCCAAAATTCACAGGGCAAAACTGTAATGTTTTCAATAAAATGATATAGAGACAGAACTAGCATTCAATAAATTATCAAAGGAGCCATATTTTATCAAGTGAAGGGATAATTCACATGCAGATGCTTGTTCTGCACTTTCTCTGTGCCAAGCACTTCAGGGAGGACCCGGTGTGAGCAGAGCCTCGCCCTCCCTGCTGGAGCCAGCAGGGACCACTGGTGGGTGACTAAGTAAGCAGGCTCATTATAAACCCTTCTGATTCCAGAGCTGCCTCAGGGGGACAGTAACAGCTAGTAGGGACATGTGCTGAAGGCAACGGAACAATTTCCCCCTCTCTGATCATGGTGACTTAAAGATATAGCTCAATCATTTATTTAACAGTCATGCAGATGTAATTTGTACACCTTTACATGTATAAAAATGTCAATTTAGTACCAAGTACTTGATAAAAAACAGCAAACAGATAAACCCCTAAGACCTTGAAGAGGGGTATAAGAACGGAACTGGGCAAAAAGAAAGTTAGAGACACTGACAAGCAACTGAGGACCCGGGCAGCTGCAGGGCGGGGTGAGACACTGGCGCTGGGGCTACACTTGCGGATGGGCAGTGCAGGGGTCTTAGTGAGTCCGACATCAGGCTGAGGTTGGGGGGATCAGGGACCTGATTTTATGGTTTCCACAAGAAAATAACTTCTGGACATAGATCTCATTTTATATCTGTTTCTGATTTTTCACAGGTACCTGAAAACTAGCAATGAATCAAAACAAATTAACGGGAAGTTATTAAATGCCTAGGACATGCATGGCACTCAGGTAATAAATAAAATGTAAAACATGATCTCACTTCTTAAGAAGAAAGTTGTACAAAAATGTCTGACATTAGAAAACTCTAAGTTACTTGAGACACCTGAGCATGTGGATCATTGCCCACCAAGCTCACTGCAGCATTGCCAGACGTTGCTGTAACTACCTGTCTACTTCTTCTGTAAGCCTGTGAGTCCTAACACATGTTACCACTTTTCACATGTGCCACGTAGCAGACAGGCAGTGAATGTCTGCCAACTGCATGGATGGTGAAAATTCATGGAATCCTGACAACTTGTCAGCCTCAATTCAGAGCTGTATAAAAGTAACACTTTATTGCTTTACATTGTATTTCTTTAATTTATCATTATTCAAGATGCTAATAGGCAGCAAATAAAAGACAAAGGTTAGGAAAGATCAGAAGTTCTTCTGGTGAACCCCTGAAATGTAAAAGTCTGACTGCATTTATATAACCACGGCTCACCTGGGAGCTGCAGGGTCCACCACCCACCGAGAACACAGCCCTGGAGACGCTGTGCTGTTTATGGGCAAGGACTATTGCACATGCTACGTCTCCCAGCCACCAATCCTCTACTGAGACAGGGACTGCTCACACCCAGAGTGAGCAGCTACAATGCTGAAAAGTGTTCTGCCTACACATTTCAGTCCATGTAAAAGAGTAATATTAGACGCCATGGTATTTGTGAAAAGTTACTTACCTGGATTCCAAGAAAACTGTTCCATGTTTCGTAGACACACTATTAGCAAAAGCACATAATTTGTGAATCGCTCTTTAATATCTGAAAAAAATTTTCACATATAAATATATATTGCATAAACCATATAATAAAAGTGTATGTATAAAGTTATTTCTTTTAGTGAGAACATGAAATTATGTTATGTGTAAGTATCTGTACAATAAACATACTATTTTGTATACAGAATGTCGCTACATTGGTAAGCCATTTACTTCTTTCACCAACACAATTCTAGCAAGCAAATTCCAGTTTTCTACAAATTTCAAAAAATATTCAAAACATCAGTCTGCTCAGATTGATTCAGATTCCCCCAATGGACTATGGGGACTTACAACTGTTTTCATTTCATAGAAGAATTAAAAAATAGAAGCAGAGAGTGAAGTACAGGACTGGGTAATGTGAAACCCTTCTATAGCAGAGTACTTCCAATTTGCTAAATAGTGAGTATACAGCACTGACCTGACAAATCCTTTAGCTGATAGAGTGTTACAATTATGAAAGCATTTCTTAAGATATACGTAGAACTTACGGGGGAGGGGGAACAACAAGGTTTCATATTTATCTTGTTACTAAGCACTATCATCTTGGTCTGAATGAATTTAATAAAAGCAAATAACTAAATTCCTGCTAAGAGCTAGTTTACACTTCACTTTGTAAGCTATTTTCTTATTACAGTCTAAGATACTATGTAATCAAGAAATGAAAGAAATCCATGTCTGCAGTAAGCTGGCACACCCGTGTGGGTGGGGCTGTGGCCAGTGCAATCACTTACCTAGTAACCCACATCAAGGCCCGTATATATTCAACTGTCGTTTCCCTAATATTCTAGCATCTCAATAATTCTGGGCCTCACCTTGCCACTCAAATGTGGGACCCCCTATAGCCCTCTGCATTGTAATTTCACCTTGGTGTCCTTCCTCCAATTGTCTTGGCTTCTCTTTTCTTTTCTTTTTTAAAATATGTTTTATTGATTTTTTTACAGAAAGGAAGGGTGAGGGATAGAGAGTTAGAAACATCAATGAGAGAGAAACATCGATCAGCTGCCTCCTGCACACTCCCTACTGAGGATGTGCCCGCAACCAAGGTACATGCCCTTGGCCGGAATCAAACCTGGGACCCTTGAGTCCGCAGGCCGACGCTCTATCCACTGAGCCAAACCGGTTAGGGCGGCTTTTCTTTTCTTATTTCCACCTTTCCCTGCTACTCTACAGCAAGTGATCTAGACTTTCATTCTACAACTAAACCTTGGTCTCCAAGGGAGGTGGCATTTCCCACATGTGCATTCCCTAAATGCCTAAACTCTGTCCAGTCAGGGACAATACCTTCTCCAGGGTAGCACAGCTCTTAGCCCTTATTTGTGAGGGGCCTGGGTTGTCATAATTCTGCTCTTGGTAGCTTAGTGGCCTTGGCCAAGTCAAATTACTTTCCCTGTGTTCTAGTTTTCACATGTATAACATGGAAAAATATTATCTGCTGCAAATAAACTTCTGAGTTCATGAGAAGTTTTTAAAAGTATTGATAAGGTGCTATACAAATGTTTGTAATTTGTTATTATCTTAAAGATCCTGAGATTGCAATAACCAAAATAATAAGCAAACTTGGTAAAGATGTTGAGAGAGTAAGAGAAAGCACAGCTTAAGTCAAAGAAACAATAACCCACAGGAAATGTGACATTAGAGTTTTAGAATAAACTGCAAAATAATATGCATAAGCTGCAAGTAGAGTCTAACTGTACATACCGCTATTTGACATTTGAAAAAGATTGTTCTTCTCAAACTTCTTGAAAACACTTCCTTTAATTTCAACAAACTGAAATAGTAAAAGAAAATATTATCCTTACCATTATAACTGTTTTAAACACGGATAGTATATATAAAACTTCCTGAATAAATAATGTTTAGAAAAAATAATTCATCCCATCTAGAAACTGCTGTTAGAGTACCCATCTAACTTCAGAAATGTAAAGTAAACCTCATACTCACATTATTAGACATCATGATAGTGAGCAAAGACTTGTTGTGTGAGTTAAATGCTACGTTGAGAGTTGTTGCTTGAACCATTATAAGAATTGCATGCAAAACTAGCAGTAAGTGATGTCAAGGAAAAAAACTTAAGTCTGTTTTCATATTATAGTAACAGATAATACTATACAATTTTCAAAGTGAATAATGTGGGAAAGATGACTATGTTTTCAAGTCAAGTTTTACATAAGTACTTTATTCTTTGTAATTTCTTATTAGGTGATCCAAATTTGACTGGATTACGATGTACACCACCATATGAACCAAGCAACAGCATTTGGCTCAATGCTTGGGAAATAGGCCCTTTAAAAAGTTTCTTAAATAAATAGAATAAATGATGGTAAATACTGAAAGAAGACACTTAGCAATACACATTCTGAATTAAGATCATTTACATTCTAAAACAGAAAAAACACAAAGCAAAAATCTGGAAGTGATCGTCCTCTCCTGCTCTTCTGGGGATGAGGAACATAGACAATAAGAACTGTCTGATAATTAAGGTTCATCTTCACTGTCTTTTTTGAAGACATCACAAGTTGCAGAATTATATTCATATTACATGTGGAATGGTTTATTTAAATTAGAACAGTAACTTTTATTCCATTATACTTGGAACAAGCTTTTACGCCTAGAAATCTTCCCACTTAAGTCCTTTAACTTTCCAAGTATTAATCTGATTTTTTCAAGTATCAATTTGAGAGAGAGTATGGAAAACCATGTGGCACATTCCTGTGAATGAATCTGACCCCACCCGGAACATGCAGGCATGCACGTGTGTGTAAATATATATGAATGGGCACACACACTGTTTATATGTAATGAAGCCTTTAATCATTAAAAAAAAAAAAAAAAGCTTTAAAAGGGTGGTGAGAGGGAAGAATAAAACCTCCAAAATTCCTCCAAACCAATTTCAAATTTTACTCCTAGATGAACTGTATACATTTTAAGCACAGGTTATAACAAAGAATCCACAGGCTTAAAAAAAGATAACCTTAAAAAATTCCAGCCCTAACTGGCTTGGCTCAGTGGATAGAGCGTCGGCCTGCGGACTGAAGGGTCCCAGGTTCGATTCCGGTCAAGGGCATGTACCTTGGTTGCGGGCACATCCCCAGTGGGGAGTGTGCAGGAGGCAGCTGATGGATGTTTCTCTCTCACCGATGTTTCTAACTCTCTATCCCTCTACCTTCCTCTCTGTAAAAAATCAGTAAAATATATTTTTAAAAAAAAATTCCATATAAGTATAGAAAGCTACATAGATGTATATAAATGTAAAGTATGTATAATACCCTTCAGTCAAAAATCCTTCCACAGAACCAGTTGCACGGAGAACAGAACTGTTAGCAGTTCACAGCAGCATGCACTGAGGCTCTTTAAGTTAACATACAATGACTCTTATAACTAATTTCTCCAAAGAAAGCAGACATTTCACACAATGCTCAGGAGACACATACACATACCTTTAAATCAGAGAAACAGCTAACCAAATAAAACAATGCAGAATACGCATTGACTGCTAGAATGTCTGATACGTCAAAAGGATACAGACGTAGAGAACAGCCATGAGAAAGTGAGGAATCACCCCAATGTGAGCTCTTTTTCTTTCTTTGGGCTCTGTTGCTGTCCAATAGAGAGCATCTAATATATCTTGACCAAATGATGAAAACAGACGATCTGCTACCTAAAGAGAAAAATGATTGAAAAGATGTTTCTTATTATTCCATTCAAACATGTTACTAAAATTCAGAAGCAACTCAAATACTAGGGCTCTGCGTTTATACAAAAATAAACACTTAAAGTCCCACCAGAAGGCCAGGTCCAAAAGAGCAGGATCTGTGCACTTATTAGTATCCACGACCACGTCTTTATTCCCTGACACAGCAGTGCTCCGATCCTCGTGTTATACGAATGAAATTCTGTCTAATCAGCTATGTTTGTAACAGAACAAAGTCTTACTACATGCTGGCAAAAATCAAAGGGAGAGGACACAGCAAAACCATAGTTCCTCTGGCTTTAACTCTCTAAATTCAAATTCAGGATTCAAACTTAAATCCTTTAGGACAAACATATCATTTGATCCATTCTGTTCATACCTAATATTTGCCAACAACAGGAGCTGTAATTTGTTTGAGGTTTATTATATAGAATACTAGAGGCCGAGTGCACGAAATCATGCGTGGGTAGGGTCCCTAGGCCTAGCCTGCGATCAGGGCCATCTTCTGCCCACTCGCCAGTCCCCAGTCCCACTCCACGGCCACCCACCCTGGTTCCCTGTGGTTCCCCGTTCGCCATCCTGTGATCGGAGCCTGCGGGCCTTTGGGGAGAGACCTAGAGATGATCAATACACCTCATAGCGACTGATCAAGCAGTCGTTCTGGTCGTTACACCGTTATGGTCGCTGGGCTTTTATTATATAGGATAATATGCAGATTTACTTTTTAAAGACATTTTCAGGTACTGGTCTCCAAAATATAGTATGATAAATAAAATGAAACATATAAAAAAAAAGAAGATATATCATTGAGGATTCAACTGAAATGTCACATTCTGAGAGAGGCCTTTCCCAGACATCTGTCTCCTGTGGCTCCCACAGTCGGTAACGCATCACCCTAGTCTTTTTCATTGCGGCATGTAGCATTTCCTAATACCTCCTGGTTTACTGTCTATCTCCCACCTGTAGAATATAAGCTCCATGAGACTGGGCTTTGTTCACCACTGGATCTTCAGGGTCTAAGGTAGTGCTTGGCATACAGAAAATGTCAATTACATATCTGCTGAATGAAGGAATGATAGCTATAATTTAGGGAGCTCTCACCACATAACTGGCACTGTGCTAAGCCCTTCCCATGTACTGTCTTAGCCCTCACAATTCCCCTGATATCTCCAATTTACAGACGAGAAACTGAGGACTGGAGACATTCAGCCACAGCAGCGTGGGCAGGGTAAGCGGGGTCGCAGCAGTTTCTCTCTGCACGGAGCCCGACTCTTCTTGTCCACTGGGCGTAAACCACACCGTCAACTGCAGTCCATGGAGTGAACAGCAGTAAAACCATTCTGATCAGCCATTCATGGGTCCTTTTTCTTGACCCATTTTATAGTAACAGCAATACCACCTTGTAGAGGGCTTTGTGAATCAGGAGGCACACATCAAGTTGGGGGAGGTAGAAGCCCTGGTCCCCTGCAGTCCCTGGAGGGAAGGCAGTAACGGAGACCAGTGGGGCTATGGCATGAAGAGCCACTCAAACAGGGCTTCTTTCTGAGAGGAGAAGGGGAGCAGGATGGTGCTCTACCTTACAAACTTGATCCACACCCACCATCTGCATCCTATCCACCAGGCAAAGCAAGTGCAGGGCATGAAGCCTGGAGTCGGGAAGCTGGGGGTGGCTTGAAACCATCGTAGTCAATGAATTTATTTAGCCAGGATGGCCCGAGTGCCACACCGCCTGTGACGAACTGGGAAGTCCTCGGGCACCATAGCAATGCAGCCTGAGAGAGAAAGGCCAGCAGCCTCACATCCCCCATCTGCCCACCCATTAGGAAACCCTTTTCTGCCTCATTTAAGATAGCAGACCTCACTTATGTTCCTAAAAAACAGCATAGAAAAATGCAATTTGAATCTTAAAAATGTATTATACAACACAGAGTAGCTTACTATTTAAAAAACTTATTAAGATTCTGCCTATAAATAAAGCACTTTTTTGCTTTGTGTAACTGTTTATTTTTGTATAAATGAAGATTTTCACATGCTGACTGCTCTAAGTTTAACATGCGATAGATTGTATAAAAATGTTAAGTACTTAAGAGATTTTGGAAACATATGTTTACTTGCTTGATGTGAAAAGTTCAAAGCAATCACACATGTAAATCTATTATAGCAAACATTTTCTTCATAATTTTTAATGTTTTAGCATAAAGAAGACATGGGTTTTCAATGAATTTGCAAAACAAATGTCCCTGTAGTATGACAATTCACTTTCTCAAGGGGCATTGACCCCAACATACCCAGGCAGCAGGTAGCTCTTCCTTCCTGCACACAGGTCATGCTTGACCTGCCACTGTGAGTCCCAGGACCAGCAACACAGTACCATCTCGTCAGAAAGACAGATTCCCCAGCCTCAACCCAGATCTACATGTCAGACTCTGCATTTTAACAAGGCCCCCAGGTGACTGGCCAAGCCCTGAGGGCCCGAAGCACCCTCCCTAGAGCAGGCAGGAAAGTGGTCTGTTGGGAAGCCTGGGCAGGGGGCTGGCTGGCCGGTGGGGAAACGAGGCCCCTCCTCACCTCGAGCATGTTGTAGATGATGTAGAGCTTGATGACCGACTGCCCCCTGATCAGGTGGTACATCATGGAGTAGTCGACATAGTGCATCATAAAGTAGCAGATGACCAGAATGACACCCTTCAAAATGTCACACACCTGGGCTGGCTGCAGCAAACGCCTGTCCCTGCAACAGAAGAAGTAATAAAAGCCCGAGTTTTACTTCCTAGGTTCTCAAAATGCAGAATCTCTACTGGACATACACTGACAGACACTGGTAATGAGAATTAGGTTCATCTCCTAACAAGGAGTGCTATGTATATAACTGGCTACTTGAGAGTGTGGAATTTTCTGCCAAGTACAGAATACAAAGATATCCAACCAGAATTACTCTGAGAAGTGGGCAACCTTAACAGGTGAGCACAGTGGGCAGGCGTCTGTGGATAGATTGCTTTAAAGCGATGGACTTCCAAGATTATGACACAAGCCTTTCACTTCACGATGAAGCCCTGTCACTGCTGACCGGCTCCTTTCACACACGTTCGCATTCCATGCACACTGGTACCTGGCACTTTTCATTTCACAGCCTAACCGATTTTCCTATCGGTTCATAAGGAACTCCTATTTCTACAACAGTGTAATGTTCCACTGTGTGGATGTACCATACATTATTTAGCAAATCACTGACGGATTTCCCGTCTTTAGCACTGCAAACCGTGACAGAATGCACATGTCATGCTTCGTATATGAAGGTATATCTATAGGTTAAATTCCTAAAATTGGAATTTCGAGGTTATGTTCACTTGACAGTCTGCCCTCTGCAGAGGCTGCACCAATTCAACCTCAACTAGAAGCAGACAAGAAAGCCAGTGGCCCACGTGCACAACTCGGTGTCTCCTCAGCTTCTGGGTCTCTGCCATTCCCACTGGTGAAAACTGGTATTCAGTGCAGTGTCAGGCTAATTTCTCTCGCTGGGACACTGACATCTTAATGTACTGAAGTTACTTGTATTGTTAGTGAATTCTTTCCTCATACCTTCCTCTTGCTGGTTTGCAGAATAGCTTTTATTTACAGAAGTTAGCCCTCTGTGACATGAGTTGAAAACAGTTTCTCTCGCTGGGACACTGACATCTTAATGTACTGAAGCTACTTGTATTTTCAGTGAATTCTTTCCTCATACCTTTCTCTTGCTGGTTTGCAGAATAGCCCTCTGTGACATGAGTTGAAAACAGGTTTTCCCTAATTAATATGAAATCATTCCTCACTTCTGAGGTCAGAGTATGAAGGGCTAAACCTAAATTGTGAGTAGAAACAGCTTACTTCCACACAGAAAAAAATATGCTACAAAAAGGTTTAAAATTTCTTTCACTGAATATGAGATCCTGGGCTCAGATGGGTCAGCAGCTTTCTCCACGCCCACTGCAGGCTGATTCCTCAGAAGGCCGGCGCAGTCTCCTGCGAGGGCAGCTTTCATGTCCAGCGCCAGCACTGTAAAGCCCTGAGTATCATCTTCCTTGGAGCTGCAGGACTGCCTCATCCCCGCCCAACGTGATGACGCTCTAACCCCAAGGCTGGCCCTCGGTGTTCTGAGCTGAATACTGACAATACTAGGCCTTCCTTCCTATTCTCTGCAGCGCTTTCCTAATCCTCGTCCACATTTAGGTTGGGGGCTCCTTTCCTCCAAAGATCCTTGTAGAGCTGAACAAGGAATCTGCGAGTCTTCCTGGGTTACGTGGGACACTGTTACACGAGATAACGAGGATGCAAACATCCTGAGAAGAGGCAAGTTCTGTGAAGACTATGTCCAGGAAGGGCTAAAGGGAGATGGGAAACACTGGGCTGAACCCAATGGGACATGGGGTCAGAATTCGTCTAAGGCAGACAAGTCCTGAGATGGGGAGGACAAACAGCTGAAGTGTTGGGTAAAACTGCGCCAGGATGAAGTTGAGCAGCCTGTCGTCAATTCCCTGTCCCTTTTCTCTGCGCTGCTCCTCTCTCTTCCAGGCAGGCTCTGGCCCTTTCCTCCCCACGGAACCCAGACTGAGCTGCATCTCCTACCTCCAACATCTAGCCCAGAACACAGACCTCCGCCTGGGCTATTCGGCTATAAAGGTAATTAATTCTGTGCCTTCACCCTACAAGATTAAAAATGGAAGAGGGGTTACATTTGCCCAGAGTTGGAGCTTAACATACTTTTTTCTTTTAAATTTTTTTGTTGATTTTTTTTTTTTTTTTTAGAGAGAGAGGAAGGGAGAGTGAGAGAGATAGAAACATCAATGGGAGAGAATCAACATGGATCAGCTGCTTCCTACTGGGGACTGAACCCACAACCTGGGCATGTGCCCTGACTGGGAATCGAACTGGTGACCACTTGGTGCATGGGTGGATGCTCAACCACTGAGCCACACCAGCCAGGCAATGAACATACTTTTAATTCAAACAATGAGAAGAGACACTGAACACTCCTGGGTTCCTGGCCTGTGTGAGGGTCTCCTTGGGTACGCCCAGGGGACAAATGAGGCCTCAGCGAGGAGTGCACCACCCACCTCCTCCTCAGAAGTGTGGCACAGCTGGGCATACGGTGACAATCACAAATCCCTCATAGTCGTGGGCCTTTGTACTGATGTTTTATGAATTAAAGAAAATGATAGGAACAAAAAGTAGGGTGGTATTAATGAATCAGCATTAATTACCAAAATGATTTTAATAACTAATTAAAGTATAAAGGTATACTTAGAACTTTTGGCACTAGATTGGCAACTACTACTAGTAAGTTAAGTGATCCCAGTCAAAGCTATTTTATTTTAGAGATAAAGAGCTATTTACTGTATATACCTAATTGTATTTCTTTATAAACATTTGCAGCCAAGACTGATGTGTTAGTGTATCTATGAAGAACTATTATATTTAACATAAGTCATTGTTAGAAATTAGAGTGACCAAATAAAAATGATAATAAATTAAAACTTAAAAATTTAGCATAAACAGTTTTAATGAGCTTTACTTGCCTAGGAGTAAACCTGGTTGTTAAAACAACAGAAAAGTGGTGGAAACACCCAGGCTGCAATCCAGTCACTACGTGGCAGGCACCACGCCAGGCTCTCTGCACTTAGTGTTCACAGTAACCCTACGAGGGCACATCATCACCCCGGTTTTAAGACTTTAAGAGGAGGCAGAGTAGCCCTAACCGGTTTGGCTCAGTGGATAGAGCGTCGGCCTGCGGACTGAAGGGTCCCAGGTTCAATTCCGGTCAAGGGCATGTACCTTGGTTGCAGGCACATCCCCAGTGGGAGGTGTTCAGGAGGTGGCTGATAGATGTTTCTCTCTCATCGATGTTTCTAACTCTCTATCCCTCTCCCTTCCTCTCTGTAAAAAATCAATAAAAAAAAAAAAAAAGAAGAGGCAGAGTAGTCAGGAGTGTGCCTGCAGCGGGTCGGCTGGAGGGGGAGGGGGGGAGGAGCGGGATCTGAACCTCAGCCCTTCAATTAAAAAAAAAAAAAAAAGAAGAGGCAGAGTAGTAAGGAGTGTGCCTGCAGCGGGTCGGCTAGAGGGGGAGGGGCGGAGGAGCGGGATCTGAACCTCAGCCCGGCTCCAGGGCTCCAGGCGTGCTCCTCACCACCATCTACCTTTTTAGAGTTTTCTTTGAAAGAAAATTTAAACTTACAGGAATCAACAACTCAGTAGCTTTTATCTTTCAGCATAATTTAATGCTGTGTAATTTATCACTGTGCTGTCATCACATTTAGAAAAACTATTGTACTAAAAAGCAAATACATCTATCATTTTTGCTCTTTACTTCCAAAAAGAGAACGAATAGGATACAGACTATTGGACCCACTGTTTTCTGAGCTCCCGCTGCTCTGGTAAAAGTCTTCTATCATAACTGGTTGCTACAGAGATGAATCTGATTTTCAAAATAAGGAGTATTATTCAAATAAAAAATACAAGCAGAACTCTTAAGAAAAAGGGTTTTGTTTCCATATAAATGTACCTGTTAATGAAAAAGAAAAACTGCAAAAAAACTTGTTTGCATGGTGGCATCTTAAAAGACGTGCAGGAAAACACCTAACTCCAGAACAGTCCACCTGGTTTGTAAGGACTGGAACCGCCCCAGTATTTGTTTTCTTCTCTGCCAGGGTATTTTTAGATAACACTCTGATAAGCATTTCCAACTCTGTAAGAAGCTTATCCACAGCCCTGCAATCAGCTCTAAATTGGCTTTAAATAACAGTTTCAGGGCAAAGTTCTTCCTTATAATGCCTGTTAAACTGTAGTCACTGGCAGTTCACTTTGCAAATGCTGACAACCCCACATGAACGCAGAAACAAGTGAATAAGCTGTTGAGCAGAGTGAAAAACCCACTAATCTAATTTACAGGCTGGCTGTGAACACCGGGAATATTAAACAAGACATTCAACAGAACTTAAATTCGTTTTAAATTTTCAAGTTAAACTGCTCTTCCAGAAACCAGATTTCCTACATGTCTAAATTTTATCTTTTACTCATTCAAATACTTCCATTAGACTTGCAGCATTACCAACAGAGCACTCCTGCTGTCTCTCAGGGCTCACAGGCTTATGGGAGCACAGTGACATTGCAGACAGGATGATCAAGAGCAGACTTTTTTCCTCCCTGCTTAGCAGAAGACAATCTGCTCACCAGTAAAAACTGGTCTCAGACAGAAAGATCAGGAGAGGAGGCAACACAAATGAGCAAGAGAAATGGGTAACCCTGCCTTGTTCATTTTCAAATTGGTGTTGAAACATGCCAAAGTATCACCATGGGATATTTCATTATAAAATACATAGGCTGGGTCTTTCTTTCTTTCTCTCTTTCTCTATCTGTTTAAACGTTTTAAGCTATATGTGGTATAACAGAAAGGAAAAAGAACTATAAGGACTATTGAAATGCAAAATATTAAATATGGTTCTCATTTATGAAAGGTAAGTCCCTTTATAATTTTAAAGTTAAATTGGAATAAAGTACTGAGATTAAGATATTTTCCTTGATTAGAAAACTGAAAATGAACTGTTTACATGGAAGGAACAGGGCTCAGAGACTGCTGTGGGCTTAGGCTTGGGCAGGTTGTGTTTGCTGCTGTGAAGTCTGGCCTGAATGTGTCATCCAAGATCATTTTACCGGGTGACTTTCCTGTGTTAGGTGAGATCATGGTCAAATCCTGTGTAAATGTGGACAAAGCTTCACCAGAAAGTACGGCCGGGGAACCACATTTTCTTCATATGTGTCCATTCCCAAATGGGTATGTCTGCCTATGCTGGGATTTGTTTGTTTTTTTTCATTATAATTAATATTTGTTTGCACTGATGTCAATTTGGCCAAGAGAATAGAAGGAAAAATCAGGGTTTACTCACCACAAGGAGTCCCTGTGACACCACATTCCACTCTATAAAGGAAGTGAAAGTGCTCCTCCCTTGGGTCTGATTCACGAGAGAGAAAGAGAGAGAGAAGGTTGTAATGTTGCTACGCTACTGAGAGCGCCATGTGAGGGAACAAGGGACAACAACGCCTGGCACTACGAAGACTCTCTAATAAAACAAATACACTGCTCTCTACAAATCAGCCGCGCAGATCAGCCCTGGTAGAGGAAATAACAAACTTGTTTCCCCAGACACGGGTACCAAGAGCTCTCCCTACATGTCTCCAGGGGTGGCATGAAGCACTGGGGCAAAATTAAGGCATAGGTCTAAATAGAGGAAAATCGTGAGTGAGTGAGTGTGTGTGTGTGTGTGTGTGTGTGTGTACATGAAGTCAATTTCAGGTAGCACTATCTTGAAGGAAGTAGGCATATAGAGGAAACTCAATGTAAAGAAACCCTCAAGCATTTTAAATTCATAATTCTTCTGGGAGATAAGAGCTTTTCTAAGAGGCAAAAGCTCAAGAAAAAAAGGACCTTATAGTCTCTTAAAACAAAACAAAAACCCAAGAAGCCTCAAATAATAGTTATGCCTAAAAACCAGGGTGAAATAACCAGGAAATTTGCTTACGTATTTCAGTTGCTCTAGAGTAAAAGAAAAATAGTCTAGCACATAAACCTACTCTACAGTTATTACTGTCTAAAATGTTTTAAAAAATAACAAGCAGATCTTGGCACCAGATAGTATCATTTTCTCTACAATGGCCCTCAATTTTTAACTCAAATGTGACTGAGAATTCTAACACGCAAAATGAAGTCACAAGATTTAGGAGGAGCCGAAACCGGTTTGGCTTGGTGGATAGAGCGTCGGCCTGCGGACTGAAAGGTCCCAGGTTCGATTCCGGTCAAGGGCATGTACCTGGGTTTCGGGCACATCCCCAGTGGGAGATGTGCAGGAGGCAGCTGATCGATGTTTCTCTCTCATCGATGTTTCTAACTCTCTATCTCTCTCCCTTCCTCTCTGTAAAAAATCAATAAAATATATTAAAAAAAAAAAAAGATTTAGGAGGAAAGAGGGGTCACAAAAATTCCAGGCAGATCAAAAACACTGATACAACTGGTTATGCTATATCCTATAAGTAAATGAGTAAAAACTAGGTTTGATACCTGTCTTAGCATAACGGAATACTTTAACACAAATATTTTATTTTATTTTTAACATGAATATTTTAATACTTTATCCAAGACAAATGGATACCTTATATAAGGAATCAAAACTTAATTTTGTTTTCCATGTCCTCATCATTTAACAAATTATCCTAATTCAAGTAGTATCTGGAATGTTTTTCTAAAATGATACTACCCTATCTGGGAGAGGGGGAAGAATACATAACTGACTCTGCTTTGAAAGAATATGGGTGTTTATTTATTTTAGTCTACAATAATAAAATATTTGGGGGCAAAGATTTTTCAAGATTGTTCATTCATTAGGATCAGTTTTCAATGGAGTATTGTTGAGATTACTAAGGAGAGACACAAACTTTTATGAAAGCAGTGCATCCTTTGCAGACAACACACACCACTACCAAGCCAAGCTAATTACTCTGTCAATGTGATAAAGTGAACAACATCTGAACAGTCAGAAGATGGCGAAGTGCCCACCAACGGAGCACCGTGATGAAGGCTGGGTTTCCATGAGGGGCTGCGGAACCGCCCTGGCCTTTGGCGCCCTGGCCCTCAGAGACCCTGGCCCTTGGTCACAGAGAAAGACAGAGTCCTTGTCTACTCACTTAGCTGACACATGAGCAAAAACCCAAACCCAAACCCCAAAACCATAGCAAGGTCACAGAAGATTTAGAGATAGGTTCAAAGAATGAATTCTACAGCAGAAAATTCCGGAGGCTGCCAGCTTTCAAAAGGCTCTCATAAATGCTGTCTCAGATAGAACTCTGCAAGGGCAGGAGGTGAGAACACTAATCTTAGATAAGAAAAGGTGGCAATAACGTTTATCCTAATACATATGCGAGATCGAAAGGAACAGTACTAGACTACAAAGAGTTACTGTTTTCGTGTCAGCATCTGGATTCCTTTGACAAATATCCCTTTTCCCCCTTTTTGGGGAATAATTTCAAAGAACTAAGAGACTAGGAAGAGAGTAACTTTTTCTTTTCTTTCTCTCTCTCTCTCTCTCTCTTTCTCTTTACAAAAAGAAGACTGAAATAGAAGAGAGTGAGAAAAAGAAAACAGATAAAAGAATGTAGTCAACTTCTTTGCTGGTCTCTTTAAGTTCTTATCCCTTTGAAAAAACAAAGTCAGACTGAAGGAAAGAGCATGTTTTGCTGGCTGAAAAAGGAAACCTGATACAGCTATAGGCAAGGCAAACGAAATAAGCTGGTAATGGGAATAGAGAATGTTAGAAGAAAAGCTATAAGAACGCAGAATTTGGCTATTTCTTAATAACAACACTTTTTAAAAGTAAAATGTATTTTTATATTCCTAAAATATTTGAAAATTATTAGACCTAATATTAATAATAGCACAGATTATTTAAAATAGCTGAAGTTCTATTGTATAATTTTAACTGCATTTCACATATAGCATATATTTATTAGTGATGGCATAAAATGTAATTTTTCAGTTGATCCAAATTGTAGAAATAGCAAGAACTATTTGGCAGAGGGAAACTTATTGGAGTCTTAAATGTAGGATGTAACAGTTTGCCCTCTAGTGTCATTTTACCTATAAAACCTTGAAATTAGAACACTTGAATTTTATTTTTAAATGTTACTGAAATTCATTTAGGTTGAGAAGTATGAAGTAATATACAAACCAATCATCTTTATTTAAAAAACTACAACTATCTTAAAATATTTTAAAATATATAGAAAAGGTTGGCTCCAAGGACTACTGACCACTCACAACAAAGCAAATGGAAGTAGAGGACTGGAGATTTCCCAGCTCCCTCCTAAACTTCTTTTAGTTTTCAGGACAAACAATGAAAGACTTCTCAAATGCGACCTTGGTGTCCTGCTTCCCCAAGTGACATAGCAATGACACAGTTTAGATGGCAGTACAACAAAAGGAGTCTTCAAACAAGAGCCCTGAAAAGGAAATCCTCGGGAAAATCCCCACTCAGTGAACTCCACTGTGTGCTAACAGACCCAAGGAAGAACCCACTCCAGAAGAAGAGAGTCTTTAGGTTATATATCCTCTCAATGTTTTACCTCATCATGCCAACGCCACATACAACATATATCTTGAAAAGCCAGTCACTTAAAAATGGCTAGAACACAAATTTGACTCACATTGTTGATCAAAGAATAACCAAAAAATAATCTAGCTCAACATGTAGATGTGAAAATCCCTACATGACATTAGCTATTCTGTCAGGTAGCTTCACCTGGCTTTATCTGCATGTCCATGGGTCCATCCTTTTATGTCATCACAAATGACGATTTATACTTAGTAATGTCTTATTAGATTTTTTTGTGTCTTCTGAAAAAGTAACTGAAATAACCATGATTTTACCGAGCTCCCAATAGTGATAAAAAAAAAAAAATGGTATAGGAAGTTAGGCTTTGTTAATATTAAAGTACCATGCTACAAATGTCTTAAAAAAGGTTTGCCAATAGGGCCTCTTAAAAATTCTTCCAAACGTATAAAGGATGCACTTGAATGCCTTAAAGTTGATGGTAAATTCCTAAAAAGATTATCCCATCTGATTAACATGTAATTAACAAAATATGGAACAATTATCTCATTCTGAAAAGGGGGACTAAGATTACAGAATGAAAAGTAGCACATATAACAATGATGTGATCTTAATTCTTACAATTGTTTTATTCTGTGCAATTTTGCAAAAAAAATTGTACTCTTTTCACAATATGATCATCATAATCAATAAATTCTTCAATATATACTGGAAGGATTTCGTATATGTGTTATTCAGTGCTTACTAAATATTAAGTATATGTTCTTTTACTACTTTAAAAGAGCATCTTCCATAACTTCAGTCTTCCCAAAACATCAACATATAATTCTGTATATTAACCAATATTTCGTAACTCTGTTTCTATGGTTAGGTTACTGATAATAATTTTATTAATTATGTATTTTATATATCATGGAATAGACACCTACTTTATAGTTAAATGAAATTTTACATGTTATTGTCCACTTCAGCATTTTAAAACTTTCTCGAAATGAAATGTATTTAGAAAAGAGATGCATGTGAGAAATGTACCACAGGCAGCTATGCTAAGAACTATATCATACTGTTACAGGGAGTGAGTACACAGAGTGGAGACATGTTGCCATAACTATACAAAGACAGAAAACTGTGAAACCCAAGCATCTTCTAAGCTCAGGCCCAATAAAGAAAGCATGAGGATTCGCATAAGCTTCACATTTCATCTTACTGTTCCTAGTTTTGGTAGAGAAGAAAGGGAAGGAAACTAATATCTGTCCCAGTCTACTGTGAACCAGGCACTATTCTGGGTATTCTTTGCACGCTTCCCAATCTCTGTGGTGAAAGATGCTGGGCTCTCAATATCCCCTTTTTACTGATGGGGAAATGGGCTTAGAGAAGTCAAGTAGTTGCCACAACTCAGCAGCTAATCAATGCTGGGTAGGGCTGTCTGATGCTTCCCACTCAGACAATGGTCTTCAACAGCTAGCCCCTCTCACAAATCAGAGGGAGTCTCACCTATAATCGGTCGCTAAGGATCCCTAGGCCACAAGACAGTTACTCTCAAAAGGGATGGAGGAGGAACCCCTACAATAACAGCTCCTCAGGAGATGCTGATACCACCTGGCCCCCAGCTCCCCGCCTAGAACCCAGTCCTCACTTTACCGATCTTGCCCAGATAGCCAAGGATCTCCAGGAAAATTGAGGTACAGGGTAAAGTTACACAGTGGCAGTGAGGTCATTGACTCTCAGGTCCAAGGCCCTTCCTATTCTTCCACCCACATTCTTAACATTCGTTTACTGCCAAAGCAAGGTTCTGGTTCAGAATCATTCAGAAAATAAATGTGTGTACACAAAGTACAAATATTACACAAACGTATTATATAATATTCGTTAAAAAGATAAACAGCATTACTTTATGCATGAAAGACCAAAGTGTGAATGAAAGTGTACGAATTATCCCTATTCTGCAAAACTTACCCATGTGATTATTTAGTTTAACAACTACAAATAGTAAAAATCATTTAACACTGAAAATAGTGATGTTACACTTACCTTAAGCCATAGCAAGGCAGAGTGAAGAGCCTGAACAGTGCCAGGAACACTCTTAACGGAAGCAGCGTGAACACATACAGAAACGCATCCAGGCACAGGAAGATCCCAAAAACCATGAGCTGGATTTTAAAAGGAGAGAAGAAAACAACACGTAAATAAACATTCTTTAAATAATTGTAGATCAAAATGTAAACAAGGAATTTTTGAACTTTGTGGGAAGTTCATATCTTGTAACTTGGCGATGAGAATAACAAATTGATAGTCCTACTTGTGTATATGAGCCATATTTTAATGAAAAACCTCTTTCAAAGTGTAAATTTGTACTTCTTCTTCCAGAGCCTTTGTTTTACCACCCACAGAAGTCAATTACTCAAAAGATAAGTTGCCCTTGACCGTGGCTATGAAAGATCTGATTTGGCTTTCTGAGTACTTCCTCAAACTTTAAAGATATTGTAGACAACTTTCAGATAAAACTTTGTAACTGTAACTTTAATCTTTATAAATTTGCTATTTCCTGTTTATCAGAGTGCTTCATGGATGGGAAGGACTGGAATATCCATTGAGTTAAAATATGTAAATTGTTCCTAATTTTAACACAATTTCGTATGTATTTGAACTTGCTATATTCAGAAGGCATTATTCTTAATTGGAGGAGTAACTGCTAATGTTTGTATCTCTCCCCCTTTCTTGTATACTTCAATCCTTCCTATTTTTTGTAACAATATACACTTTTACCCATTAAATGTAGGACTATATTTCATAAAAGGAGGGTGTAGTCTTTTGATGGCGTGGAGAAGTTGCCACACCCAGGCTCCCAAACTCTGCAACTGTAAGAGCAGGGACTTCCCTATGTCTGACACACAAACATGACATGCTGTACATGCCCTCACACATGACGCTCCATGTATCCTTAGTCAATGAACTGCCTACACAAATGTAGGAAATAGTTAACAATCACACTGTTACTGGTAGAACTGCATCCCCTCCCCGCAAATTCATATGATGAAGTCCTTGCCCCCAGTATCTCACAATGACTGCATTTAAAGATGGGGGTCTTGAAAGAGGTAGTTCAGTTAAAATGCATTCATGAGTAGGCCCTAATCCAGTATGACCAGTGTCCTTAATAGAAGAGAAAACGTGGACACAGAGACCGACACAGGGTGGGTGACACAAAGACACAAGGAGACAGCTGTCCACCGGCCTTGACCTTCAGGACTGCAATCTGGAGCCAGCCAGTTGGTGGTACTTTGGTACAGCAGCCCTTGCAAACTATATCACATCGTTAGAAAGGACAATTTCATCAATTTTTTGCAAGATGTCTCAAAAATATATTTCCTATCGATATACATATATACACATACCTTTGTGTATATATGTACTCTATACGTACATATACATATATGTGTGTGGATATGTTTATATATTTATAGCCTTTTAAAAAACAATTTAGACTCATGAACAACCAAGGAAGTGCAATGTCAGTGCTCAGACCACCCTTTTCAGTCTCCCGACCACGACAGTTGTCAGAGTCGGTCACCCACTGTGGCCAGCACAGCAGGGTTCTGCACGCTGCCTTGTTTTTCACCCTTACAAAGGAGAGCTGCAGGAGACTGAGCGCCGTCCGTGTGTAGCAATGGTAACTGATCCCGTCCCTGGTCACCGAGAAGCCTCTCCATTTCAGTGTGCATGTGTAAGGAAACAGCACGCTGGGAAGGAGTCAGCAGCTGTCTTTCTGATGCCCTGACACTGGGGATGGACGCATTACTCATTCACCCAACATCCATGAAGCTGTTCACAGGACCAAGCCCATGCTCAGCCCAGCTGCGCAAAGCCAGGCAGGACCACGGGAGGGGGCTCCTGCCCTCGGTAAGCTTACTCAGGTTTCAGCAGAGACGCCAGCATGTGGGTAACAGACAGGGACGTGGTAACTGCGCCGCGGCAGAACTACGGATGCAGGGAACAGCGGAGCCCTGGGGAGAAGATAGCCAGCCCAACTTGGGGAGACTCAGAAAAAGCCCCATATGAGAGGAGGCCCTTTTAACATCTGAGAAGATGAAGAACTACTGCCACATGGAGAGGGTGGACTGGGTAGGAGGAGGAGGTGTGGGAGGTGGGGAGGTGGGGAGATGGGGAAGGAAGCTTGCCAGGCTCGGGAGGAAGCATGAGCAAGAGCACAGAGAAAGTAATGATGAAGACAACCTTTTCTTGCAGAATAAAAGTATAATCACCTTTCTTTGGCTTAGAGCAGTGGTTCCCAACCTTCCTAATGCCGTGACCCTTTAATACAGTTCCTCATGTTGTGGTGACCCCCAACCATAAAATTATTTTCGTTGCTACTTCATAACTGTAATTTTGCTACTGTTATGAATCGTAATGTAAATATCTGATATGCAGGATGTATTTTCATTGTTACAAATTGAACATAATTAAAGCATAGTGATTAATCACAAAAACAATATGTAATTATATATGTGTTTTCCAATGGTCTTAGGCGACCCCTGTGAAAGGGTCGTTCGACCCCCAAAGGGTTGCGACCCACAGGTTGAGAACCACTGGCTTACAGGAATTTGCATTAGTATTGTTTATGGTAAACAACAGTAACTAAAGTCTAAGGGGCCTTCCCTTCACATATTAAACCAGCCCAATAAACTCCGTGGGCCAGCAATCACCTCCTCACACTGTGCCGACCTCGTAACTGGGAGCTGTCAATACCATAGATCCCACATTACAATGGAAGGGAAACAGTGGCTGAGACCTAAGAAACTGCAGCTGGGTGGAAAGAAACCATCCTTGGATGTTGGAATACACAGTACACAACCAATAGAAACTCCTTTCAGGGTTTATAAAAGCGGAGAAGTGACCCAACTACTGTACCTGTTGTTCAAATGTTACCTTTTCTCATAGGTACAGCATCTTCTAAATTCTTTACAAATGAAAATAAGATCATTTCCTAAAAAAGTAAACAAGACACAACCCTGAAAACATTCATCCTTCCTTGTAGGTCAGAAAGCCTGTGCTGGTGTGGCCCGAACCTGGCACCCAGCGAGATGTTGAACCAGCATCTCTAAATTACATGGACCCAGGACTTGGAAGGGACTGTACAAAGCATGTGTCCTATGCTGTGGCCCTCCAGGCAGGAGTAAGTGCTCCCTCCTCCCTCCTCCCAACAGCTCTGAGTGGTTACTGTCGCCCCTATCTAACACCGAGGAAGCCCCAGCTCTGGAGGTGGGATGCCTGCCCAAGCTCGCTCTCACCCACTATTTCACCAGGCATAGGGGTGACTGTCATTGTCTTTGTGCTAACTCATCTGTTTCCAGTTTGCCTAGTGTCATAAAAAATAGGCATTTAATGAATCAAACTTACAAAAGGCATGAAACTGTCACACATTTCTATTTACAGCTAGCTTTGAAAAGGTGTTAAGAATTAAAAGCTCCAAGTATATATTACTATTGGGAATAATGTGTATTTCCATACCTTTGGTTCATTTGTGTGGCATCTTGATAAAATAGGCAATCACTATTTCATTTTATTTGGACCAAATAACCATAAAGTACTCAAGCAGTCTTAAGTAATATCTAAAGAAAATTTCCCCTGAAATATATGAGGTGTGACAAGAAAGTAATACAACAGTGTCATATGTCACTCTGTTTCCCTTTTGATAAACACAAAAATCTCTTGTCTTCCTTTAAGTGCCACTTGAAGTTTCAAAGTAAATGCAAGGTGTGGCTAAAGTCAAAGCAGCACAATGCTTGTGGAATATGCTTCCTTATATCACAACGAAAACCTGTTCTATTGGTTGACAGCCAGGCCTTGTCCCTCTCTGGTCCCACCTCCCTACTTCCGCCTCCTCTGGTGCTGCCACCACCCCCACCTCACCTAGTAAATGTGATCTCTCACTTGACAGTTATCTCACTTTTATGGGGAGGCCATAAAATAAATATTTCCTCTGTTTAGACTGACCATGATATAAATAACAGAAAATAGAAAACCAAGATACGGCAAAGAACTAAAGCAAAAGAAAAATGCCTCAACAAGAAATCACACGCTGGAGTTTTTGGCTTTTTCCACTTTCCTGGGGACGGAAGACTCATTCTTTGGCTTGTTCCTCCTTTTTTCTCTGTAGCAAACACTTAGTGTGCAGCTCTAATGTGGCAGAGACCGACATATGTTCACTGTTTTAAGAAGAGCAAACAGTCTTACTAAGAAGCTCAACACCCAAAGAAGAGGATTTAATTGCTGACCACAACTTAGTACACTTTACACTGCAAGTCACTACACAAACACACACAGACACTCAAACACCCAAAAGAAAACTTTCGCTAAAATAATACTTTTACTCCATGAAATACAGATGAGTATTTTCTACTTCCTTTTAAAAAAAACAATGCTGGTCTCATTAAACTCATGACCCACCAAAGGGTGAGAACTCCTGTCCGAAAAGAGGTTCCAGGACGTGCAGGCGTGCTGGAATTCAGTTCCCTCCCTGGCAGCCACACAGCAGTGAAGACAGTCCAAAGTGGCCCCGAGGAGCTTTGCAGAAGCATCTGCACTGGCAACACTGCAAAGGCCTTTGTACAAAAATGTATGAAAAACAGGGATTTACAAATTTCAGCAATTCAATTTAAAATTTGTACTCAGAGTAAAGTTTTATAAGAATTTACATGAAAAAAATAATTATTTCAAAATAACCTTCTGTTTAATTAATAAGGCAGTTCTTTTTTGTTTGTTTGCTTGTGTTTTTTTGGTTACTCCGCATCTGAGGATACTTTCCCATTGATTTTTTTAGAGAGAGGGAAAGACAGAGAGAAACACTGATGTGAGAGAAACACATCGATTGGTTGCCTCCTGCATGAGCCCCTATCCAGGGCCTGGGCCGGGGAGGAGCCTGCAACCAAGGTACCTGCTTTTGACCAGAATCAAACCTGAGACCCTTTGGTCCACAGGCCGACACTCTATTAACTGAGCCAAACCAGCTAGGGTAATAAGGTAGTTCTTGAGAGTCTTCTTTGGAATAAAAAAACAAAAGTGAAAACAAAGGGCAGAAATGGTCACTGACCTTTCTGTGCCACAGGAGATATTATCTGGAAGGACTTCAGAAGCCTTCTACGGGTAGCGGGCACCAGAGTACTAGGCACTGTGTGTGGGCTGTGTGCACGGCCCCACCTCCACTCTGCAGACTCTAGAGCCTGCCCGAGTTCATGAACAGAAGAGGCAGGGCCAGACTTCAGTGGGTCTGCAGAAAGTTTGGCTTTGAAAACTGAAGCACTTTCCTAGTAATGACACCTGTCACTCTTCCTTCCAGCCTCAACCTTGCCACTGGATTTGACACCTTATATATTTAAAAAAACATCAATGTTAAGAAAAGCACAAAATGCCAATAATCCTATAACCCTGGAAGTCAATGGAAAACCCAGTTCCAGTGAAAATTTCCATAACCAGCTCTTACCACATTCACTTTGAATGTCCTAGTATTGCTTTTCATCATTTGAACAGTACTAGGCTCCAAAGAAATAAGTAAAAAGGCCAGCCTCTCTCTGTGGAGAATGGAGCAAGGCTTACCTTTTAAAACATCTATGTTTACCTTTCGGACAAAAATGTCTTTAATGCCCTTTGAAATTTCAAAATAAATCAAGTGTTATATATAAAAGTAAGACAGCACAACGATTCTGAAATAGGCCTCTTGGAATCTGACAAACCACCTCCTGGCGATTCTGAATACCATCTTGCCACTATGACCCCAACTGCCACCGGCTAGTGGAGGACACGCCAGCTGAGGACGCTCCCCGGCTGGTCTGGAGTGTCAGTTGGCAAGAAGCAGTAAAGCGGGAAGGGGCATTTCCCACCCTCCCCCTGGTCTCACTTTCTGTAAAGCTCAGTTCTACAATGGGAGGATGAAAGGCCACCAGGAAGGACGCCTTCCCCAGGGAATGCACAAGCCAGTGAGCTGGACACAGGCCAGTGGTCAGAGCCTGATGAATGATGTGCCCTAGCAGCACTGGCCAAGAGAGTAGGTCTGTGCGGGGTGTGGTGTGAGTGGAGGGTGGCATGGGGATTGTGCATGCAGGGAAGGGGAATGGAGTCAGCAAAGATCTCCCACAGAGGAGACAAGATGGCACTGGATTTTGCCAGGTCAGTAAGGAGGAACAGACTTCCCAACAAAGAGAAGAGTATGCACAGGTGCAATGTGAGTGGGTGGCTGTGTGGCCAGAAGGTAATCATTATACAAGAGGGACAGAAATCACCTTCAGTTAATTACTAAGGCGCGCCACTCTTTGCTGTACGTTCCAGAAGTCCTCAACAAGCCCACATGCAAGGATTCATGATTAGAAGAATGTGAAGGAGAATGAGTGATCAATAAGAAAGTTTACAAGTGACTGACTTTGAAAGCAATGATGGCAGATTCAAGGTTGTCCCTATAATAAAACAGTTTTAATCACCTGAATTAAAAAATTCATGTCCCCAGGAAGTTTACACTCTAGGCCAGCGGTTCTCAACCTGTAGGTCGCCACCCCTTTGGGGGTCGAACGACCCTTTCACAGGAGTCGCCTAAGACCATCGGAAAACACATATATAATTACATATTGTTTTTGTGATTAATCACTATGCTTTAATTATGTTCAATTTGTAACAATGAAATTAGGGGTCACCACAACATGAGGAACTGTATTAAAGGGCTGTGGCATTAGGAAGGTTGAGAACCACTGCTCTAGGCGATGATGTACAAAGGGATTACCTCGAACCGGGTACTTTTATGATAGGCCAGGTTACAAAAACATATGTAACCATGGAAAACAAAGTAATGTTGATAAAAGACTTGACAATAATTACAACTTATATCTGACATATATTTAACACAAAGAATCAATTTAAGATGTTAATATGTGGAAAAACTATTATGGGGCCAAAAAACTACTTTTCCTCCCACCTTCTAAGTTCGTCTGGCTGATTCAAATTGACAGAGGCAGATTAACAGGAGAAAATGTACGTTCATCACGAATGTATATGGGGCGGGGGGTTTTGGGGGGGGGGGGGGGGGGGTGCGTTTCGCAGGATATGAGGCCTGAAACGGACTGGGGAGTTCAGGTTTAGAGGCCACTATGGACAAAGGAGAAAGGGAGCAGAAGCCTGAGATTTCAAAGGAAACAAGCATTTTACAGGTAGCTGAGGAAGAGTGGGACACATGTGCTGGGCAAATTCTTGCTAGGCAACCCAGAAACAATGGGGGTAGAGGGGATGTCTATCTACCAGGCCCCTGCCTGCAGCCTTCCTACCTACTGCTAAGGTGAGGGTGTTGAGATTTCCTTCCTGGAACAGGCCTTTTCATCTGAGTCTCTTAGACAGGAAAATAGAAAGGCCACAGGTTCTTTCTGAGTCTTCTGTTTTTGAATAACCAGCTTAAAACCAACATCCCAAAAGGGACCGTTTTGGGGTGGCAAAATTCTGGTTCCCTTCACTATGCACATGAAAGGTCCTGAGATTTTCTTGCTTCTCTTAATTCCAATCCATGTTTGAATACAGTTATTTTGTAAGCACTGGACCCACATTAATTTATTTAATCCTCCCAACAACCCTGAAGGCAAGGACCATTCCGTGGTATGTGGCAGGGACAGGCAGGGCTGTGCGCTCCTGCTGAGAGGTTGGAGCGGGCAGGAGGCTGGCTGTGCTCTCAGGACCCCATGGCACGTCTGAGTCTCACTAAGGATGCGAGGTCTTTACTGTAGCTGCCATCACAGGCACAAGTCTCCTTTTCAGGGAGCAGTCAGCAAGGAGCATTAAGGCAGACTGAGTGCAAGCAGGAACAACAGCTAAGGACAATAAAACAGTCTGAGTGACAGCTCACAATGGCCTGATGCAGCAAATGGAGAGAGAGGAAAAGAGATTTAAGACTGTTTTCAAAGCTGAAGTGACAGAAGTTACTGATTCAAAAATATAAACATCGCCCCACAGTGCCAAGTTCACAAACTGTCCTTTAAACATATCAGTGAATGGGGTGGAAGTCGCGGCTGGCTGGCCCTAGAACCATCTGATGAGTCCTATGTGCCCAGTAGGTAGCAGGACCTACACTAGGCCAAGGAGGCCCTGGATGCCCCAGCCACTCCCCCATCACCTCTAAACCCGCTTCTGGAGGGGGCTTCTGTGCTGCTGCCACTGGCCCTGTGCCCTGTGGTTGAGAAAAGTAAGAGGGCTGCAGAAGGAATATGGAAGCTGCTGTCACCACCTCTACCAGCAGGGGGCGCCAAGCCTCCGAGGGGAAGGGAGGACTACCAGACAAGGCGGTTGAGAGGGTGAGCTGGGCAGGTCCCCACCCTTTCCTGCTTCTCAGCAGCTGTGTGGCAGGACATCCGAGTCAGGGTGTGTAACAAAAGAGGGCCACACCATGAGAAGAATTTAAAGGGATGGTGCCCCCAAACATGTTTTCATGAAATTAGAAACCGAGCAGGATGCCCAAGTGTCTCTGCCACCAACGTGGGTCTGAGTAAGCCCTTTATTAGTTTCACAAGGAAATCCAAGGACTGTTTACTGAACCAGGGTGAGACAATGGCCATGACTACACTTTCTTAACACATACCTCACAGTGAGAAACAACAAAAAAGGCTTTATATGACATTGTCATTAAATTCATTACTTTGAAAGGAACTTTTACAATTATTTTTCCTAAATGTTATCTTCTCTGACCCTCAAACAAGCAGAACGAAGTTCCTCTACTTTTATGTAACACCACTTTCTGGGGTCTCTCCATGCACCCCATTTCTCCTGTTTCTCATATGCAATCATCAGCCCTTCTGAGATGACTTAGTTCAGCCTTCTAATTTTAGATGAAGTCACAGCCAAAGGAGGTTCCAGGCTCGACTAGATCACTTGGCTATGCCCTGCAGACCTGAGATGAGAAGCTATGGGTATTGAATCTTTACCGCAAATACTCCCCTGTGTGACAGTAACCTTTCTCTCTTTCAATAATAATAATAGCCTATGCCTAAAAATAACAATATTCTATACCTACAGCAATACCTATATCTTCAACCTGACAAACTTAAAGTTAAAAATAAAAATTCACTAGATTCTTAAGACAGCTAAATAGTTGCCTTTAAAGACTAATCAGCTGAATTCAATTTTAAAAAATGTATTAAGTAACTATAATATACAAAGCATAGTAGCAATAAGGGATTGCCAAAAAGCATAGAATTACAATGTAAAAAAAATTCAAAAATGTATTTTAATTTTAACTTTTATGACAGGCAAGGTTACATAAACACACATAACCACAGAAAATAAGTAATTTTGAGAAAAGGCTTCGTACTAATCCAGCTGTGGGCAAACTACGGCCCGCGGGCCGGATCCGGCCCATTTGAAATGAATAAAACTAAAAAAAAAAAAAGATCGTACCCTTTTATGTAATGATGTTTACTTTGAATTTATATTAGTTCACACAAACACTCCATCCATGCTTTTGTTCCGGCCCTCCGGTCCAGTTTAAGAACCCATTGTGGCCTTCGAGTCAAAAAGTTTGCCCACCCCTGTACTAATCACAACCTACACCTGACATATAATTAACATGAGGAATAAATTTCTTAAAGGTAAATCAATCAATGGAGAAGGATATGCACATGATGAGATCTTGAGATCTTCTTGCTTCTTTTACTTCTAATCCATGTTGAACACTCCTATACTAATTTTTCAGAAGCATAGCTCTGAAAGGTGGCTAATCCGATTACCACCCTCAATCCGTTTTCCTTTTGTTGGCAAAGCAGAGCACTTACTGTCCTTGTCTCCCATGCAGCTGGGGACGAGTGTATAACTCAGCTTGGCCAGTAAGATACAAGCAGAAGGAAGTCTGCTGGGCACTTCTGGGAAAGCTTTTAATTCTTTATAAAAGGAACAGTCAGAGAGGGGACTGTCCATCTCTTCTTTCTGCTTATTATGCAGATGTGATGCCTGAGGCTGCAACGAGCAAGAGGACCAAAAGCCAATTTGCCAACGATGGCAAAATACTGGTAGAGGGATCAAAAAGATTTGGTCCATGCTGGCTTCATTAATCTACTGGAACAATTGAGACCTCCTTCCTTGAGACTTGCTAAAAAAAAATCTTATTTATTTAAGCCACTGTTAGGTATCCTATTACATACATAGCTAACTGTTAGTATTCTGTTTCATACACAGCTCAAAGTACTCCAAAGAAATCTATTTTAGCCCTAACCGGTTTGGCTCAGTGGAAAGAGCATCGGCCTGCGGACTCAAGGGTCCCAGGTTCAATTCCGGTGTAGGGCATGTACCTTGGTTGCGGGCACATCCCCAGTGGGTAGTGTGCAGGAGGCAGCTGATCGATGTTTCTCTCTCATCGATGTTTCTAACTCTCTCTCCCTCTCCCTTCCTCTCTGTAAAAAAAAAAAAAAGAAAAAGAAAAAGAAAGAAAGAAATCTATTTTAACAGTCCTCCCAAAGCCAGTCTAAACTCCTTAGCTTCACCAGCCTGGATCCAGCCTGTCCTTCCAGTGTACCTGTCCTTTCCTGTGTGTACCTCACAGATTCCCCTCCCCACACACACTCATAGGCCCTACAATGCACAGACAAAATCTACCTCTTTTTTCTCATCCCCTTGCCAATTACCTTCACAAGTCCTTCCTCCCTGTAAAAGTACCTGGAACATAGTAAGTATTCAAAACAAAGACCGGGAAAATAAACAAATAAATGAATAAGTGATCTATTATTTCTCTACATTAGCAGTTATATATATGAGGCAATTTTAGAAAATACTGTGATTTTTTTTTTTTTACCATTTGCTGCAATTTTAGATTCATACAGATGACAAAATTAGCCCTTGGACAAAAATCTGGGATTTTTTTACATTAGTAAACAGGTTCAGTAAGAGATATTGAATTGATCTTTCTCTTCGCTTGAAAGTACAAACGTTAGTTACATGTTTTATAGTACCATGCGTGCAACCCTTGTGGAAGCAAAGTGCTCTGTAATCAAGTGTCTCTCCCTCCAAAGGCTAGGAGAAAATGTCATAACGTTTACCGAAAACAAGAACAAAAATGAGTAAGGTGTTATGTATTAGAATAGACAATGCAACCACAAAGGAAGCCAATAAACATAATTTAGATTAACATGAATGTCTAGATATTCTCCCAGCTCTTATAAAGAAAGCCCGAGGTGAAACACTACTCATAGAAAATAAGGGCCACAGGGGTATCATTCATGGTTAGGAGAGATATTTAAGCCTAAAGTTAAACTGAAATCTACCTCCACTCTAGGTTTCCCTTAGTCTTAGAGGTGAAGAATGCCTTGAACTGAAATGTATGACTTCCTTTCCTGCATTTTAAACAATAAAGCTTCTAAAGTGTTGCTCTAAGAGACTAAATCAAATTTTCCCAAATAGGCCTAACACCAACACCCTCCTTCATGGGAAGCAGGGTTAGAAAGTTATGACAACTGTGCATGAACAGTATTAATTCAACTTTCCTGACATTCTACATTTTACATACATACACAGTTTCACACACACACAAAAAAAAATACCCTTAGTATAGGCAATGTGCTCTAATACTTCTATTCTTTTCTTAAAAAAAAAAATCCATACATATGGGTTACCCATCAGTGGTTCTGTCATGGACTACAGTTTGAAAAACACTGATTTATACTTTAGTCTTATCAAGACCTGTAGGCATTTTCCCCAGAAGACAACTTAATACTCACAATAACAAACATGAAATGCTTATAAGTTTCTATGAGAAATCTACTAAAAAACTTGTTATTTCAATGAATATTACCAATAAAGAAGAGAGAATGATGTGTATTGAACTGCCTCTGATGAGGTGATAGAATTATAAAGGGATGCTGTCACTGCTCATTATTTGTGTCACAGGAGGGGTAAGACAGGGTCAGACAGACAGACACCTCCCCGCTCTGAAGCAGTCCCCTGGGTGTGTCCCTGGCCTGGCTGTGGCTACAGGCAAATCCCTCTGTGTTCTCCCCAGAGAAGAACGGAGTCCAGATCAGCTCCACCAGGTGGAAGAAAGCACTTCCCTGCAGAAAGCAGGTGGGTAAACTGTCTGTGGCTGGACAACGGGCCAACGTTGTCCTGACAAGAACATGGCCCCAGCAGACCCTCCCTCCAGCGGCCTCTGCAGTATGTCCACACATTTCCACCTCACGGCTTATTACTAGAGGAAAAAAGTGAGCTTTGAAAAGCAAGTTTTTTAAAGTGTTCTAAGAAGGATCCAAGAATTAGTTTAATCTTTCTTTTTTGCAAGCATAAGAAACATTACCCTCCACCCCTGAGAAAATCTTACATAAACTCCAATATACAGAACAAAGGCACTGCTGCAAGAGGAGGCTGCTGCAGAGAGCGCCCGCACACCCCTCCACCTCCCTTCTCATCCTCCAGGCCCTCGGCTCCCCTGGGGACCCTAGAACTCCCTAGAACAAATAAACCAAGCACATTCACTGATCCTGACCTAGGGTAACACAGAACTGCACTGCCATGTGTGTTCTCTCCCAGAATCTTTGCTGGTTCCCCAGCTCTCCAATCTTCCCAACACGGAACTTCCTAAAACTTCAGCATGTAACATGCCACCAAGAACCTATGTGAAGCAACATTTCTCAAGTTGTCACTCTATGCCTGACTCATCCTTCTACCCAACTGATGGACAGTCATAAAAAAAAAGAGCATCAGCCAAACCAGCTGATCCTCGCTTCTCACTGCCTACCACACCTCTTGCCATTATAATATGTGATAAAACAAACCAACAACACTCTTCTGACAGCCAATGGAACAGATAATATGGTTCTAAGGAAGTGACTGAAATATTTTAAGTTGTATCTATATATATAAAAGCCTAATATGCAAAGTGTCCCCTCCGGAGTTCAACTTGAGACCTGGAGTTCGATCGCTTGCTACGATGTGTGCTGACCACCAGGGGGTGGTGTGGAATGAAGGAAGGCCCAGCCGGCAGCTGGCTGCCAGTAGGGACCCTACCCGTGCACGAATTTCGTGCACTGGGCCTCTAGTGTTACTATAAAACTATGAAAACATGTTTTAATATAGCTAAAGCTGAATTATTTCTTCTTTCTTTCTAGCAAGAAATATGGAAGTGCTCAGAGTCGCCAGTTCTAGCAATGTAGAGGAGAGTGGCTTCCTGCCACATCTGATTGGTCTAGACAGAGACACAATCGAGGGAACATGGTGTGTGTAGACATGGAGCTGTCATAACTATGCCAACCTATGATGTGATATTCTCTGTGATGAAGGCAAAATGAACCACCTTTTTCATGAAGAGACTATAATTTATGTTTTTAAATATGAAGGCTGTCTGAGAAACTAAAACCTTAAAGAAGGCTGACATTAAATAATTTATTATGCTGAATGGAAAAAAGAACTGTTTCTAATAAAACAAAACTGAAGAGAACTACCAGAATAAGTGGAGATTAATTCCTTGGAAAAGGTTATTTGGATGGGACACACATGGAAATAGGGTAAGTTTACTAAGAAACAAAGTTAAGAATCATTGGATCTCACACTAAAAATATACTCTTTAAAGCCTCTTTCTTTATCCTACTCCCCCACTATATTTAATTATTTCCAAATATTTAAAAACTCAACTCAAACTGTTCACTATTTTTTTTGTATGATTAGCACATTGACATAACTTTCAAAATGATGTCTGGTAATAGAAAAAAAAAAGGTACCTTTTCCAATTCTCTTGGTATTCGCATACAAGTGTACACTCTTTCTCTTCTTTCTGTGTACTTGGCCTCATTATGTTCAAGGAAGTACCCTCTTGTTAGTTCAGCACTGAGGAACCTCAACAATGAAAGCTCTACAGGAAAAGAAAATGACACAAAACAAAAGAACAGTATTTATCAAGGAACTTATATGCTAGCTGGGGCCATAGGTAATACATATATAAAACAACGATGAAAGAATAAAACAAAGTCATCTATAATTCTGTGCCCAAAACTGAACTATACATAAATCATTAGCAAAGACTGCAGAGAAAACTGCTGCTCTGTGTGGTATAAACTGAAAATTCCACAGGAATACAGAAGAGACAATTACTATGAGCCAGAATAGTCTGAAAAGTGTTTTGCAAGAGCCCAGTCCTGTGTCTTATAGGTTACATAGAACTATGAAGGCAGGTAAGAGTACAGTCAATATATATATATATATATATATATATCACACAAATATGACATGGAGATATACATATATGTACATATGTGTATATATACACACATATATCCATACATATATATATATATATATATATCTCCATATATATATGTATGTTTGTTTTTTTAAAGGAAGTCAAGTCATCTAACAGGCATTGCTTCAGTCCAAGAACTATCCTGGGTGAACTACATGGATACTGGTGTAACCTCAGCTTCAGAGATCCTGCAAAAGTGCTAGGTGAAGGCGTACACAGGATGCTACCCATGGTGCAGGGGAGGAAGAAGCTCTCCCTACCCCCAGGTTCTATCAGCTGGTCTAATGATCTAATAAACAGGAGGCAGATTAGTAAGAGAAAGTGACCAAATTCAATTACATACGCATGTGTGGGAACCCCCACATACATGAGAGGTTCAGAGACGAAAAGGGAAAATAGGGTATACATGACATTCTGAGCTAGAGTTCAGGTTAGGCACCTTGGGGCTTCAGAAGGTAGCTGCCCGAGTTCAGTAATTATGAGTTTGCCCTGCCATGTACATAGGTAAAAAGTTACTTCTGGTGGTAACTCTTAACATAGGCCAGGCCCCTAATTTAAATTCTTCTAGCTCAGTGGTTCTCAACCTTCTGGCCCTTTAAATACAGTTCCTCATGTTGTGACCCAACCATAAAATTATTCTCGTTGCTACTTCATAACTGTAACGTTGCTACTGTTATGAATCGTAATGTAAATATCTGATATGCAGGATGGTCTTAGGCGACCCCTGTGAAAGGGTCGTTCGACCGCCAAAGGGGTTGCGACCCACAGGTTGAGAACCGCTGTTCTAGATATTTGGGAGGGGGTGAGGGTAGGGGTGGCAGAAGTTTCTATTGAGCCCACAAGATCTTGGTTGCCTTTAGCCCAGAATAATCCGCATACCACTGAGGCACATCTTGGGCTGGCTCGTACCAAACCCCTACAATAGTAAGTCATATCAAGCAGAACTTCAACCAGATCTGAAAGACCTCCCTTTCCTTGGCTCTTTAATTTGCCACCTGTTTCCTCTGTCCCTCCACAGCTAACACAGCCCGAGTCTTCTCGCCTCCGATGAGGTGAGTCAGGCCAGGGGAGGCTGGGATTTCCCACTTGGCTACAGCTGACCGACTAGAGACAAGAAGCCAAGCTGGTAATGCTTGATCTCAGCTATTTCCATCCTGTCACACTCCCTCCCGGCCCGTCGCCTCCTGGACCTCTCAGCACCCCTGACTCCACGGACACTTCCCCACTCCTTCTCCTGGGGAGGCCCAACTCTGCCAGAACTCAGGATACCAAAGGTTTCAAACTGCCCTCTCTGCTCTGAGCTGGCCTTCTGGTCCTCTCACCAAATGCAGTAGTGGTGTCCCCTCCCGAAAATTACAACTAGAGGAAGTGATTTCGTGTCTGTTTTTCTACTTAAGGAGTTGCATCCTATGTAAGGTCTGCATGCATTTATAGTCAAAAAGACCCTTGCAAAGCCCCTAGGAAGACTCAGAGGCAGGCCTACTATGTTGACGGGCCTAAGACAGCTTACTTCCTCCAGCACGGGAACTGATGGCTAGTTCTTTAGGCATCAAGTCAGGTGGCTTGCTTATGTTTAGATGTTATCC
>NW_005370024.1:1219711-1229375 GCF_000412655.1 Myotis brandtii | reverse complement strand
GTATTACACACACACACACACACACACACACACACACACATTTCTTTAAATATTGGATTCATAATCTGTTTGAAGAGTTGGTGATACCATGAAAGGTAGCTCCAGCCCAGTGCAGGATCCTCAGAGGCCCCGAGCATCAGACTCTCAGCATGCGCACAGCTGAAGCCATGGACAACCAGACGTCCCATGAAAAGGCCCTGTATGCCCAGGTCCATGTGGAGTAAAACTTTTGGTGAGGAACTTTCTAATCTGTTGTCCGCTGGCTAAAACCAGAACAAGATCTGCTGTCTGAAGGGGAGGATAAGAAAGGCTTCTGAGCTACGAACAAGAACAGCCAAAACTGGTGAAAGAGCAAAAATTATACCCACACTCCATTCGGTCAGATTTCCAATTAGAAAGAAAGACTGTCCTGATTGGCTCGTATCGATAAGTACTGGGTGTTTCATGTAAAAACCAAGAAGCAACGGGACACAGAGAACAGAAGAGACGGCACCTGCACACGCTGTCCCAGGTGCCAGTGAGCTCTGAGTCATGGCACGGGAATCCAAGCAGCCTCTGCCCCGGGTGGGTGTCCCCACTCCTCCCCGTGGCAGACTTTTCTGTCCTAAGGCTCTATGGCGGCTCCTCCTCCTCCTCATCACCCTTAAGTGTTTGCTGGTGGGCGCTCCATTCACTACCCCAACAGGAGTCCCAGTAACACGCTGGCCATCCTTTCAGGCTGGTTTTCTCTGATGTGTCCTCAGTTACCTTCTCTCTTTTTCTTTTCTTTTCCCCTATACATACGCTCCTGGGACAGTCTGAGGCTTTAACCATCATCTCAATCCTAAAGTCACCATTTCTTTAGCTCTGCCTCCTGAGCCTAGACCCATGTTTCCAATCGGTCCTGGGCAACTCCACCTGGAAGTCCCACAGGCTCCTTCACCCTACAAAATGGAGCCAGGACCCTCCCCACTACTCCCCTGCGTGCAGCCCGACTTTAGCTCATGGCACCAGCAGGAAGCTCTACGCTAGAAGCTGACGATGCCTCGGCCTCTCTCCTCTCACCAAGCCCTGCTGATTCTTGCTCTGAAACACTGAACTTTCCCTCCTTTCCACACTCCAACTTCGTTGGTCCTCATCCTCTCTCTCCATGTTACTGCGAGAGCTTCCTAATGCGTGCCCGTCTTCCCATCTGCCCCCCTTCAGCCTAGACCCATGTTTCCAATCGGTCCTGGGCAACTCCACCTGGAAGTCCCACAGACTCCTTCACCCTGCAAAACGGAGCCAGGACCCTCCCCACTACTCCCCCTGCGTGCAGCCCGACTTTAGCTCATGGCACCAGCAGGCAGTTCTACGCTAGAAGCTGATTCTTGCTCTGAAACACTGAACTTTCCCTCCTTTCCACACTCCAGCTTCGTTGGTCCTCATCCTCTCTCTCCATGGTACTGCGAGAGCTTCCTAATGCGTGCCCGTCTTCCCATCTGCCCCCCTTCAGCCCTGACTTGCCTAACAGCGAGTCAGCAGGCTCACTCACCGGGGACAGCCTTCGCGCCTGGTTCTCTGGCTCTTCATTACCTCTAGGTAAGGTCCCACACCTCAGCGAGGACACCAGATCCCTTACAACTTGGCCCCTGGCTATCTTTTCAGCCGTGCCTCGCACCTGCGCGCCCTGAATCTCTAGGTCACAAATCTCCAGTTACACCACTTTTCATTTCTTGACAACATGTCAGTTGGCTCCCACTCTTCGTTGGCCTGAGATTCCCTCCCAGGTTCCTACAGGTGAACAGGCACAGCCACGCCTGCGCTGTGAGGACGCTCCCGAGTCGCCAGGTGAACCATCCTACCCCGCTCGGTGCCAGGCATCACCCTTGCCTGTGCTTCCCTGCGCTCTATTACACTCATTTTCCTGTCTGGCTTTCTCCCTTACTTTTGCCTCCTCGGGGCATAGCACGCAATAGGTGCTCAACAAAGGCTTTGCTAAAATAACATGTAGATCAGAGAAGCGGAAGGCAAGCCTCAGAGATGTGTGGCAGAGAACAGAAACAAAATTGGAAATCAGAAATGGCAAAGGCCGAGATACCAGATCCTCGAGAAGAGCGCTAGTGACCAAGACAGAGCTGGGGGGGGGGGGGGGGGGGGGGGAATAGGCAGGGAAAGCGTGGAAAGCTGCTGGCGCCTCTCTGGACACAGCAGCCATTGAAGATGAGGAGCTTCTCCTCTGTGTCTAAGTGACTGTCAGGGTGACCTGACAGGTACCTGAACCTCCACCCCTAAAAGGGCAGTTGCCATGACGCTGTCACAGGCAGTGAGTGCCCTGGGGTGTGGCAGGTGAGACTGCATTATCCACAGTAGGTGCAGGGAGGGACGCTGGGAAGTCACCAGTATGTCAGCCACATTAAGGAGATATAGAAACGGGTTATCGCACAATTTTCAATCTAAAAAAGCAAATTACATTCAAAGACTGAGATAACTATACCCTTGTTCATTCAGAAATTCCCCTCCACATGATGTTTCCCCTGATGACGGCAGCTGCCTGAGCCTTTACAGAAGAAGCGTTTTGTTATGATCCACCGGAACCACCATGGGACCAAATCCAGAGGAAGGGTCCTGGCGCCAGCTCTGGGCACACTTGTCCTGAGACCCTCCTCAAGCCTCAGAGCAGAAACCGAGGCTGAGAGCAGCTTACGCCGGCCACCTGCCTGCCTTCCACACCGGAGGGCTGAGGGCTGAGAGAGGGTTTACTTGAAAGCATATGAGAATCACAACGCATGACACCATGTCTTGAACCACTTACTATTAATTTCACAAGATCTGTACATTAACCAATTCTAGCTGGTGGTTACCTAATGTTTACTGATGCTACTTCTGCAATCCTGTTTCCATGGATAAAAGGTAATCTGACAAACAAGTATATTGCACAACTGTATGACCTACGTAACTACTTTTCTGTAAAGCAGTTTTACAATATAAACCTATGAAAGTGTTTTCACTATATTATAAATAAATACGAAAACTGTTGTGTCAGGATTCCACCTCTAGAAATGCAAGAATTTTAGTTATAAACACCAATCTACATTCCACAAGGGGGAATTTTAAAGTAAGCCCTTAAAAATCAAATGATAAAAATATGTTTTGAGTGCAGAGCTCTCAAAATTATGAGACAGGTTCTACTGTGATGTCCATTTTGTAGATGACGAAACCAAGGCACAGACAGGTTAAGGAAGCCTCCAGCATCACACAGGAGTAAGTGGTGGAACCAGAATTCAAAATCAGTCTATCCTTAAAGCATGGGCTTTTTGGCACTGGATTCTTTCGACTATCATTGTCTTAAGTGCTTTTGTAACAGGCCACGGTGCTTTCTGGAAAACTGGGACGTCCTCCCTTTTCTGTGCTCCTGTAGCCGTGGGTTTGCTTCTAAGTTACACTGCTAACTTGCTGGCTCCTTGACAGCCTGGAGCTTTCTGAAAGCAGGTACCATGTATCTGAATCTCCCCAATATCCAGAACCCGGGCGGTTCTGAATCCAAGGGTAGTGTTTGTGTACAATTCACACCATACTAATGGGCTGGGGAATTGTTTTTACAAGATACATTAAAGCAGTACTAACAAAAGAACCATGTTTCACAGGGCAAAGAGTTCCAAAAGCTTTATCTCACTTCCTTCTCCCACCCTCCTGGAGAACTGGCCCCGTTTAAGGATTAGGATCCTCCCTCTATGGCAAGAGACAGTTTATGAAGATCTTGCACATACTACCTCATAAAATCCTCACAGTTCTGAGAGCTGAAGAGGGCAGATAACGGTGCTCACATTTTGTCAAACAAGAAACTGAGGCTCACAGAAACTGGTCCAAAGTCACTGAAAAGTTAAGGGGAAAGCTGGGAACAGAACCTAGGTCTTTGCATTGCAAGCCCAGCGAGCTCTCTACTCTGTACCACAATTATCATCCGTCATCTGACAATCTTAAGAGAGAAGATAACCTAGTACTACTCTGGCTTCAACCGTCAGAAAGAGCCCTGTGTCTCATACCGAGGAAGGGGACTGTGTTAGCCCGCTTGCTGCGCTGTCAGCCACGCCCATCTATCCCCCGGCCCTGGTCATATTTTACAGGATGCCACTTAATCTTCCGTTTCAAAGTGTAGCTCTGTTACAGTATTTCCGTGTTGTTTTTTAATACATTGTTAGCATTCTACAGGCTTGCCTGAACTCACTTGTCCTGTGCTCCTGGGTATAGTTGCCTGACCAATTACATAGGAAGGCTGTTGTTCTTTTACCTGTGGTCACCACTCTTCAAGAATCCTCCTAGCCCAGTGATGGCGAACCTATGACACGCATGTCAGAGGTGATACGCGAACTCATTTTTTTGGTTGATTTTTCTTTGTTAAATGGCATTTAAATATATAAAATAAATATCAAAAATATAAGTCTTTGTTTTACTATGGTTGCAAATATAAAAAAATTTCTATATGTGACACAGCACCAGAGTTAAGTTAGGATTTTTCAAAATGCTGACACGCCGAGCTCAAAAGGTTCACCATCACTGTCCTAGCCAGTGTACCTGTTACCATACTGTGATGGCATTTCACTTCTTCTGAGCAAAAGGGTAATTCTCATCTGTTGTACTCAACATCTGCCTTTATATTTTAAGAGCAAATTCTTTTCCAAAGTAAAATAATAACTGTTTATACTCTGAACACTAACTTAACTTTTTAGATGTCAACCAACTTTAGTTCATTTATCTAATTCTCATCATGAAGAAATACCATTCAGTAAGTCTCTTTAAAATAGAAGTATTTTACTATTTAATTGTAAAATACAAACAAGTGCTTCTATGTTAGAAGAAATAAGTTTTGTCCATTTTGAATATTTAATGTAAGGAAAATAATACCAATCATAAATACATTTCAATTTGTCCAGAGTGTTTTTAATCAATATTCATCTCCTACCATAGAAATGCTCTATGATCTGGTATCTTAAATTGAGAAAAAGTATAGAAAACATTGCTTCTTCCTCCTCCCTAAAAGAAGTATTATCTTTTAGTCATCTACTGAGATAGCTTGTTTTAGAAATAAGCCAGGAAGGGAAAGTATTAATTAAAAGTAATGAGTAATCACATATATTTATATGTTCAGTAGTATGTCTAAATATATCTTTCTTAAAATAGCGCTGACCATTAAAAAATTGGAAAGTAATACTGGTTAACTGTTAGAAAAATATTATGAAACATACAACTTTCCACAGTCTTAAATAATGTAAAACTTAAATAAATTTTACTAAGATTATACTAAAATATTAAATGTAAGTTTATTACACAATATAGAGGCACACCCTTGAATAAGGCAAACCAGGAATCAACACAACAGCAATTCTGCCTTCTGAAGTCAAATGCTGTAAAGGTACCATTCGAGTTTTAATACCCTCTAACTGTTTGTATTGCGGGAAGAAAGAGGTAGAAAATTTATAATATCATTATTCTGACATTCATTGCTATATAGTCTTTCCAAAGACCTCTTTCATACAAGCATTCCCCAAATTGGGCCACAAATGAGCTGCGAGGGCCGAAGTTAAACATTTAAAAAAGCCAAGATATTGACCTGGTCAAAGACCAAAATGAAAAACTTCTCACTGCTTGTTTAGTTTACATGTACTAGTTAGGGAAAGCAAGAGAGAGTTTTAAAGCAGAGCCTAGTTTGTCAGAAGAGAAGTTAATTTTACCTTATCTGTATCAGGGTTGTGGTTACTCCAAGTAATTTCCCAGCCAGTTTTATAGTTACTCTCGTTTTTCTTTGTAAATGAGAAACCAAGCATTGATTCTGGAGCATAATTTCAGAATCATAGCCTTTAATCATCCATTAGGTTGAGTCTGGGGCCACAGAGATACTATGTAAGATATTCTATGGAGGATGAGGACTAGTTAAATGAAATTATATTTTAATAAAAATGTTATTTATAAGAAAAGCTTAAGTTTTTAATTACACAAAATATAAGGCATAGGAAATATGAACAGTAAAAATCTCTGTCCCACTCGAAATCTTTCGTGGGAGTTGCTTAAAAAGATCAATTGGTTTTCTGGGTTTTAGTCTTTTTTCCTGCCTAGAGATCTATATTGGGTAAAGGCAGAGAAGAGAAGCAAAACAGATGGTAACAAGCTTAAGCAGCAGTGAAGTCGCCATTTAAAAAGGGAAAGAATGGCCCCACAGTACTGTTACAATCAGAAACAATACTGCCTACCCACCCCTTACTTCAGGCTCTTGTTTTATAAGCAATACCCATCCCTACACAAACTCCAACACCTGCATCCTACAGGTATTGTTTCGTCCTCACCAGTAGGTGTTATACTTATTTTACACCACGTCTTCTACTGTTAAGTCTCCATGGTCACTGCAGCCAACTGAGATACTTCAGATACTGTTTAGCCGTGGAGTTATGAAACACGGCCAAATGCATTAGGCAAGCCTAGAGTCTACAAGGCAATTCAACAACAGAACTGAGCCAAGAACAGATTGCCTAATTCTGAGTCCAAGGTTGACTTGCTAGACCTAGATTCCTAAGTGCGAATATGGCCATGCAGAAACTCTCCCATTTAGAACTTTTACAGATGAGTCAAGTGGGGAACAAGCACAAAAACGTGGTAAGATGTATTTACTATCTGGTCTTACATCAAAAAGGACAACAGTAAAGTTCTAGGGCCATAAAAAAATGTCCCCTCGCACTCTTCATTTCTAACAGTTATCTGTATAACTATATGAACAGTCTACTTGTTACAACTATGCTGGTGATAGAACCTGCCTCATGTTTGTAACATTCGCACTAAGGAGGTCTTGTCCCTATCAAATAGGAAAAGGATCATTAGTCATATTTTCACTTGTATATTACTTCCTCTTTTTTGTCATTCAATGAGGCAGTTAAATGTTTTTCAAAAAAGGACAATAGCAGTTGGCATTCTTTTTAAGAGAGGAAGAAAAGAAGGCAGAGGAGATGAATCTGCAGTTCCTGATGACCACTATACCCAGAGCCCAAGACCGGCGACCACTAAAGGCCGTGTGGAATACCCAACGATCACTCTGAGAGCGTGAAAACAGGAATGAGGAGTGGGACAGCAACTTCTAACTGTGTTAGGGTATAAGTATTAGTTAAGGTGTAAGTTTCAGTCCAATGCTAGGCAACACATAAGCTAAAAAGGAAGTTCAGAGAACCAAGTGATTAAGAGAGCTTGAAAAGACAAACAAAAGCAAAGCATAGGCTTAATGTGGATACACGTGTAGGTATATACATACAGCAGTGTATACACAATAATATTCACATTTATCTTCTATACACATACATTAATAAGGACAGGTATTTTTAAAAAATGAATATCAAACACCATGTTTTGGATTATTTCCCTCTGACGGGGTGGTTTGGATTAGCACCTAATCTGTATATTCATTTATGAAGTCCTAGGGTTTTAGGACAGGCCGACAAACATCTTCACTTATAAGAGCCCTAATACCTTGGGAGAAAAGCTAAAGGGGACTTTGCAACTCACTGATGGTCAGGTCCCCAAGACACCACAGGAAAGACAAAGGCTGCTCTAGTTTGGGGAGAGGGCACTAGGGAGTCAGAGGCAGCACCAGAACATAAAAAATAACTAGGCAACACCGTCCGTGCAAGCCCCTCGGCTGGGAAGACTGCTGATTCTGGGAGAAATGCTTCTCACAGGAGCTAGGTGGTGCCGCTCAAAGGCTGAGTGGCCCAAGCCAGCCCCTCGGGCAGTTTTCTAATTCTGGACAGAAGACAAGGAAAGGTTACCCAGCAGAGGAAGGGAGCAATGCTGGAGGGTCAGGGTGGATGCAGAGGCTGCTGGCAGCCTGGGCGTTTAAGGGTGCTGGAAGAATTCTAATCTCCAGGGGGGATGTCTCCAACCCATGTGGCACCTGAGTTAGAGGGTGGGCACCTGCAGTGGCAAGAGCTGTGTGACAGGCAAAGCAGAGACAAACATGGGAGGAAGAATAAGGGGCCCACAGAGAGGCCCAGATGGACCAGCACTGGCTGGTGACTCCAGCTGAAAAATTCCTGGGGTTCTCACCTAAGTCCCGATCCCCAAGTGCTGCCACTGTCATCTCTCCTCACACCTAAGTCAGGGAGTTGGGGAAACAAGGACCACCCACCGACTGAAGCTGGGCCTGTTCCCTAATAACGACTTTTTGCAACTATGGGTTAAAAGCCCAGCTTCAAACATGTTAAGGAAACCCTGCTCAGTAACCCACGTTAATGAAGAATGGTGTGTGGTGTGATGAAGTCTATGAAAGTCCATGGGGACCCAGACCCATCCAGGAAGGGCCAGGGGAGGGGTGTTAGGGGTTCCCCCAAGGGCCCAACATCTGGCTCGTCAAAAGGTTCCTGACAACTTCATTTTCTGTGCACGCAAAGAAACAACAATAAAAAAAGGCTTTTATAATAGTGGCTTTCCTGAAACTCAGAAATATTTTAAAGAAATTATAGTGACACCTGGCTAATTTATTTCTATTTGCATCAGAGTGCTTTCTTTTTTAAATTTATTTATTGAGAGAGAGAGAGAGAGAGACATCCATTTGTTGTTTCACTTATTTTATGCTTCATTGGTTGATTCTTCTATGTGCCCTGACCCAGGATCGAATCTGCAACCTTGGCATATAAGGCTCAGGGTCCAACCAAATGAGTATCCAGGGCCCAGAGTGCTTTTTAATACTCAAGTCTAAGTAAGTAAACAGACAGCTGAGAGATTTAATACTTTGTCTTACTTAGACCCTGCCAATTCAGAGAGTACTCTTGCAAGCAAATGTTTGACTGACGACTAAACCAAATAGAGTTGAGAACTTTTAAGTGGTTAACTGAAAGAAAAAAAAAAACTGAACAGGGTACAGTCTGTACTTAATTTTTCAAAGATATGTATCTCTTCAAAATCTAACCTACGTTCCCTGTCAATTAGCAAACGCATCAGGGTCTCACCTGATCAGCCTACATTTTCAATACCCCCCTACAATCAATGCATAAGCCTTATGACTTAAACATTTATTTGTATGAACTGCAGAAAATAACGGCTAATAAAGCCCTTATTGTGCACCAGAAGCTATTTTTTTTGCGGGGGGGGGGGGGGAGAGAAATTTAACAGAGTTCTGGTTTGGTTGCTGTTCAAAACTCAAACTTATGTAAGAATTACTAGGTTGTGACCCCTCTACATTCAATGAAACATACATCTCAAAACCTTTTGGGTTTTTTTTTTCCTTTTAAGACTACTATGCAACAGCAACATCCATGCAAACGCAATTTTTAAAAACATGCTTTGAAAACCAAAATAAAACCCGACAGCTGCAAGAAATAACAACAATATGCTTAAATCCCGTCATTGACAGCAGGGTTCGAAAGTGCATCTTTGCAGCCATTTTTTTTTTTTTTTAAGTGGCATAAGTTTCTGTTTGGGAAAAGTTCACAGGTTACATTTTGAAAAGCGCTCACTATTTCGGTTCTGGGCAAAAGTACCGAACTTCACGGTCACGGCCACGGGGCTAGAAGCGGCTGCGGAGGGCGCGGCGCGGGGCGCGCTAACAGGTTTCTGGGGCTCAAGTTCGCTCAAATGCACAACAAAAGTCACCTTGGCGGCGGGAGCCTGACAGCTGCCCGGAGCCTGGCAGCCAGAGCTCCCGGGACCCTGAGATGCTCGCCGACCT
>NW_005370024.1:1187577-1218765 GCF_000412655.1 Myotis brandtii | reverse complement strand
GTGTCCGCTATTCGGGCTCCCGCTCGGCTGCATGACGGTCGCCCGTCACATTCCCTGGCCTCTGGGTTTCCGTGGACAGTTTCCAAAGCACTTGGGCAGGAAGGCTCTTGGGGAGGCTGCCCGGGGGGGGGGGGGGGGGGTGTGGAGGGGAGCGACAGGCTTCGGGACTCGGCCCAAGAAGCGGGGTGCTTTGTGCTTTTCGCGCGCCCGGGTTAGGAGACGGCTCTAGGCTGTCCCCTAGGTGTCCCCCGGGTTAGGAGACGGCTCTAGGCTGTCCCCTAGGTGTCCCCCGGGTTAGGAGACGGCTCTAGGCTGTCCCCTAGGTGTCCCCCGGGTTAGGATAGGGCTCTAGGCTGTCCCCTAGGTGTCCCCCGGGTTAGGAGACGGCTCTAGGCTGTCCCCTAGGCTGTCCTCCGGGTTAGGATAGGGCGCTTGGCTGCCGCGCCCTCGCTCCATCACCTGCTTTCCTGGGGCGCACCTCCCCTTGCAGCTGTGGCATGTGATTGGCACCCAGCGCGGGGTCAGCCCACCTGCCACTGGTGTCTCCGGAGTGGAGGTGATCGGAAAGGGGCCGGGGACCTTTGCCACCCACTTCCCACGTGGTTGCTGCGCGCTCCCAGGAGGGGGACGGTGGTGGGTCAGTTTCCCACATGCCAACTTCAGAATCCACCTGTGTCCCGTTTGACGAGGAAAAGGAAAAGGAATTCCTGCCCGCACATTCAGCTGTCAAAACTCCCCTAGACCCACACTTGAGAACCACATGAAAAGGGCCTGCATAGAGCAAAACCGGAGTTCCTGTTGATTCATCAAAAGACCGAGAGGGTAGTTGACACTAGTGAGTACCTGGCTGCAAGCTCAGGGCAAGTTGAGGACAGAGTGAGTGGCTGCCTTCTGGGCAGCGTGCTGGGGGCAGCACCCTTAGCGCTGACCGCTGCGCTGAGGGACCAAGATGGACTAAGCCCTCCAGCTGGGAACTGACCCTCTGTCCTCCCAAGTGAGGGAGGAACGGTTCACAGGATTACATTTGTAAACCCTCCTGTGACCATCCTCCATTACATTCTCTGCCTTATACGCTGACCGCTGCGCTGAGGGACCAAGATGGACTAAGCTGGGAACTGACCCTCTGTCCTCCCGAGTGAGGGAGGAACGGTTCACAGGATTACATCTGTAAACCCTCCTGTGACCATCCTTCATTACATTCTCTGTGTTACCTTGGTCAAAACTGAACCTTAATCCATCAAAAACAAACGTTTTGGTCGAGTCCTCAATTATTTTGGAAATCAAAGGTTCTGAAAACTTGATGGCCCCTAAGGTTGCTTACAGCTCGAATTCTATTATTCTCTGATCTTTTGTAGTGTAAAACCTAGCCCATCCCTATGTATTGATTGTCAGGAAGAAAATCGGGGTTTATCGCTTGTGTATGTCAGTTCCCATTTACTGTCTCACCATGCTTATTGGCTTATTGCCTTTAACTCAGAGGGAGCCAGAAGGGGGGAAAAATCTGAATTTTTGTTTATTTAGGCATCCAGTTGTAGGAGTGATTTTCTCTCATTTTCTATGTATGTCAGGCCTGAGGAAAGACATTGTGTACCAAAGACTGTGTCTATCCTTTTTTGTTTTTAATATATCTTTATTGATTTCAGAAGGAGAGAGAGAGAGAGAAACATCAATGATAAGAGCATCATTGATCAGCTGCCTCCTGCACACCCCCTACTGGGGATCCAACCTGAAACCAGAAGGCATGTGCCCTTGACCAGAAATGACCCCAAACCCTTTCAGTCGCAGGCAGATTCTCTATCCACTGAGCCAAACCAGCTAGGGCTGCGCCTGTCCTTTTTAAACCAGCAGAGACAGGAAGGAGCCCTGTGCAGGTATTGAAAGTGTCACGGAGCAAAAGGAGCAAAGCGGAAATGGGAAAGCTGAGGTATTTCTAGTTTCTCATCAACCGGGTCTTTTCACTGGAGCTGTGCTACTTTATGTGACACTTTGTGAAACAAACCCTCAAAGAAGCCACCACGCTCAAAGGCATTTTATTTTTTTATAAATACATTTTATTGATTTTTTGCAGAGAGGAAGGGAGAGGGATAGAGAGTTAGAGACATCGATGAGAGAGAAACATCATCAGCTGCCTCCTGCACACCCCCTACTGGGGATCCAACCTGAAACCAGAAGGCATGTGCCCTTGACCAGAAATGACCCCAAACCCTTTCAGTCGCAGGCAGATTCTCTATCCACTGAGCCAAACCAGCTAGGGCTGCGCCTGTCCTTTTTAAACCAGCAGAGACAGGAAGGAGCCCTGTGCAGGTATTGAAAGTGTCACGGAGCAAAAGGAGCAAAGCGGAAATGGGAAAGCTGAGATATTTCTAGTTTCTCATCAACCGGGTCTTTTCACTGGAGCTGTGCTACTTTATGTGACACTTTGTGAAACTGCACAGTGAAACAAACCCTCAAAGAAGCCACCACGCTGAAAGGCATTTTATTTTATTTTATTTTATTTTTTTATAAATTGATCAGCTGCCTTTTTTGCAGAGAGGAAGGGAGAGGGATAGAGAGTTAGAGACATCGATGAGAGAGAAACATCATCAGCTGCCTCCTGCACACCCCCTACTGGGGATGTGCCCGCAACCAAGGCACATGCCCTTGACCGGAATCGAACCCGGGACCCTTCAGTCCGCAGGCCGACACTCTATTCACTGAGCCAAACCGGTCAGGGCTGAAAGGCATTTTAAAAACAAACATTAATATAAACAACTTTTCCAGTTAACACTATTCTTCAGCTTATTGGATATGAAAAGTTGTTTTCTTTGAGTTAATTCAACCTATTGCAAGTTATTAATAACCTAAATAAGGATGTTTTCCAATACAGTTGGCTATAAGGAAATCTGAATTCCGGGATTCAACCAACGTTGGACTGCAAATATTTGAAAAAGAATTCCAGAAAGGTGATCCCTGAATGCCTTAGTATAACAACTATTTACATAGCATTTACATTGTATTAGGTATTAGAAGTATTTTACAGATGACTTAAAGTAGGCAGAAGGATGTGTGTGGGTTATATGCAAGTGCTCTGTCATTTATATAAGGGACTTGAGCATCCTTGGATTTTGGTAGCCATGGGGGTCTGGAACTAATCCCTCGTGCATACCCAAGAACATGTCTCTATGTATTATAAATCTTCCAAATATTAAGTTACAATTAATCTTAAGGTAAATAAAAAAAAGGATACACTGCATAGAAAAGCCAGCAGTCCTCTGAGAAAAAGGAATAACAGTTAAAATACCATAATGTTCTTTATCTTATATCAGTCTTAAAAAGAACGAGGCCTATATTTATAATACCGCCATTAGGAAACAGTAGGACTATTTAAAAAACATGACAACCCCCACCACTAAAGAGAATTAAATAACATTCTGAGCTAAGTTATAAGGTAAAAACAAGATTTGGATGACAATGAGCTATAGTAATTCAATTTAAACATTAATTCAGCAAGTAGTGAATGGTGTTCTGTCAGCATGTCACTGTACTAGCTTTTAGGGAAAGGAGTTCTCCATTGGTGGGAAATAGTTTCAATAGAGAAGAGTGATGAATGAGAATGAGAGTCTTAAACAATAGAGAACAACAACAACAAAAATTCAATACATTAAGAAAGTTTTGTTTATAAGTTTATAATGGATTTATATATTCAAAATTATATTCTAACATACATGCATAATAATTATGATTATATAAACTGAATGAAAAGTTTCTAATATTACAATATGTATTCTTAATTAAGTGTGTATTTTTATACCTTCTTGTAGTATCTACCATGTGGCAATTCTATTTTGAAAATAGCAAACCACAAAGTATTTTTTAAAAGAATGAAAATTTGTTGAGTAATATACACAACTTTGAAAAATAAGTTGAGTAACTTTATATTTTATTAAAGATTTAGTAATTGTGATTTTGAGACTAAACAGAATACATTGAACTCATTGAGTATTAACCATGTACTCAAGCTCCAGAAAATGATCTTATGAAGCTTATGAACTAGCCCTCAGTGTGTTTCCTTGCTAAATGGACCAATATCTATTCTATAGTAGGAGCTGAAAAAAGTACAATTTCTCTTCTTCTGTCTCTACAAAGCAATTTATCTTTTGAATAGCACTTCCCTGCTTTTCCTAAGGAAACACACACACACACACACACACACACACACAACAAACAAAAACAAAACAAAACAAAAAACCATTAAGTACTTTGATGACTTGAGAACCCTGAAGGCTTGGTCTCTGACTCCGATTGGTCTTCTGCCCTAAGGTAACATGCATGACCTCTCTCTGCTTCATTTTTCTCACTACAGGATGTTGGACAGATCACCCTGGTGGCCTCTTCCAAACTTTTGTAATAATATCCTTGCAACCCATTTTCAGATTCTTGAACCCCTGGGTTAAAAATTGATAGAAATGCCTATACTATGAATATTGGTAAAAAAAAAGTGTGGTATCCTTCATTAGAGAATGACTTTGCAATTGGGTCTGAAATAATGCAAGGAATTCAAATGCAGTAACACATCAAAGTTTAATGTGCCTTCTTTATTATCTATGCATTAATTCTCCATTCCTTTTGCATGAGAGCTGATGAGTTCTGATCACCTTTGCAGTCCCCGCCCCAGGCCTCAGGGTTTCTGCATTTTGAACAAATTTCCCATATTGCACCTAGATGCCTAAGTCCAAGCACACTGCCCTAAGGTGGCATTGACAGCAATGGAAATGGGATTTGAGACGGTTGCTGTGGTACACAATTTTCTGAGTATAGATTCAACCACTGGAGAGAATACAGTTTAGTCTATATTTCTCATTTGAAAATTGTTTCAGCAGAACATGACTCTGTTTTCTAAACCATAAATGCTATGTGTCTGATTCATAAAAGGTTCTGAATTTAATTTATTCAACATTTTCTTTTCCAAGAGGAAAATAAGAGTTGATAGTTTTTTAAAACCTGAACAGCTTTGCAACTGATGTTCTAAATAAATCAAATATATTGCTGGGTCCAGAGCAAGGCTTTGCAGTAAATTTATGTGAGTTTATTGAATCTCTGAGTTTCAGTAACAATATTTTCTGTCCTTGGCAATCATTTTTGGACTGATATTCATTAGGTTTTATCTTGTTTGGGCTTTACTCCATGGATTTCTAAAGGCCATCAACTCAGTTTGTTTCTGGAAGATGTAGCAGAAATTGAATAATGTGTCTTTGATTTTCATGTACCTGTTACAACTTAACTAAAACGGTCATGAGTAAAAGCTTGCTTCTAAAAGCATTTCTCTGGCACAAGAATATATGACTAAAACCATTCTAAATAGGGCCTATTGAAAACTGCATTTTGTTAAAAGGGATGTTTTATAAAAGCTATTCTGTTCTAAAGACCTTAAATTTGTTTGTTTATATGACAAAAGTGTGTGAACATAAATCCGTACTTTATTGGCTAATAGGATCTTTTACACATGATCAGATGTAAGGCTTATTTTTGTATTAGATTTAAAATTTCTAAAATACTGCTGAAAGGGACCATGGTGATGACTTAGCAAATTCCATTCCACAGATTTCTCTCTTTAAGGAGAAAGAACACTGTTCCTTTTTCATTATCCCCACAAAAAATAGATGTGTCATGTTTAGAATGGTTTTAATCATTTAGTCAGACAATTATCAAGAATCTATTTGCAGAATGAACTCAGACATTCAATAAATTTGTTGATAATTGTCAAAATCTTAAAAAAAAATAATTCCACTAGCAAAGGCTTTAATTTGAGAATTCACAAATCAGGGGAGGTTTCATTTATCACCTACTTCATGTTGCCGACTCCTTTGGGTTTTGCCTTTCAGAATTTTTTATAGCCCTGTTTTCATTGTTCCCTGGTGGTGAGTAATTTATTGCTTCTTTTGGCCACTTATCAAATAGGAGTTGGTAATCAAAAGATATTATATTTAAGATACAGTTTTCCTTTCTTCCTAGTGTTTCTATTGAACTTGCATGGATGGAGACAACTGAGTAATTTTCCTTTCATGCCCTTTCAGTTCTTTTGGGCTGCGATCATGCACGTCTACCCTTGTAATTAGCTTTCATTCTGCTCATTAATCAGATTCTACATTCTAATCTGTTTTCTATTTCTTTCTCCTTTTTGTTTCTGAGGTAGTAATGAATGTGTTCTTTGGGTCTTGTAGAGATCTATTATTTCAGTTTTATCTCTTTCTGTGCAAACCTACCTAAGTATTTGCATCTCTCTCTCTTTTTTGTTTTTGTTTTTTAGGACCAAAATATATTGCAAATGCATAATAAATGTTCAGATTCTCAAAATAATCCTCTTTCAGGATTTCTGCTTTCTAAGTTTTAGAAATGTGTTGATCTGAGTCCAAGGCCTTACATTTTCAAGTGGTTCTTTTGTCTGGATCAGTTACATTCCCCCACTTCTTTTCAATATCCTAAGTTTATATTTATACATAAAATTCTTCTGTAGTTTTCGACATTTTCTACTTTAGTATCAATTTCAAATAATGAACACTTTTACCTCTTTTCTTCCATATGGATGCTTAATAAATGCAGTAACTTAGGTGTACAATTTCATGGAGGAGAACAGTACTGCGGCTCATTTCTCAAAATGGCAGTGAAGAGAGGGCACATGTTGTGTCTGTAGCAAACATCATCCTGGGGCAGTTTTCTCCTCCTCATTGTGCTTTCCTGAGCTGATACGAACATTAATTCTTGTTCACTGAGCATACGCCCGCTGTTGACAGATACAGGTTGGGGCTGAAAATCCGGCATGTACAATTCATACATAAGTATTTGATTATTAACAAAACTGAGGCTAAATTAGATGCTGATCATCATTATCTCTCAACTTTCCCTCTGACCATTCATTCATATACTTATCTGTGTAATGACACCTATTGTATAAAATTTATTTTTTAGTGCTGCAAACCATTTTTTAAAAAATATTCAACTTTAATATTATGGTGTGGTGCTGGAATTTATGATTTGACATGGTTAGCTAGCTATCCTTTTTCTAAAAAACACTAAGTTTCATGAAGTTTTATTTTATTTCTACAAGTTTGATATACTCTCCCAGTTTCAAGTTTATCTGGATGTAGACAATAAAATCTCATGATGAGTAATTTTAAAGATACAAAATTGAGGTGATTCCATTGACTTTGGGTAACTAAAAGTCCACTCTAAAATTTCTACCATTCATTTCCCTTTTAACATTTTAGTAATGTTCCACAGAGAAAGCCCAATTGGTATGAGATTTTGTGGGCAGGGCCTTGTTTTATGGTGGTATAACTGGCTTCTCCCTTGAAAGCAAATAACTTTCATTGTATTAAGGGTGATTTTTTAAAAAAAATAACACAGCAGCAAGGATTTTTCTTCTAAATCTGTATTTTTTTAACTAAATTTTCAGAGAGAGTGCCCATTAATTCTCCAGGGACCTATATAAACACAGGTGGGTTCACCCATGCTAACGGTTTTCTCAAAACAATCTGTTTTTGGTTTGGTTTTTTGTGTTGTTGTTTTTTTTTGCTTCTGTGCCAAAGTGGGTAAGATATTTATTTGAGACTAGACGATAGAATTTAATCTCAAATGATAACAGTAAACTAGACAAGGTCTTCAACTAGAGAGACAGCAGAGTGAAATGGAGAAAGGTGTACCCTTGGAGTCAGGAGGCCTGGGTAGAATTCTGTGCTGCCCCTCACTAGTCATCAAACCTGGGATGAGCTCTGGGCTTCAGTTTCCCGGTCCGTATAGCAGAGGGTGGGCGAGATTGTCTCCAAGTTTCCCTTCAGTTCCAGAGTTATGAGGTCTTCAGTACTTCTTGACTTATTTTAGGCTGAAATTGAATGTCGACTTGGCATAAGCTTGTAGTAGTATTTTTCTTCTGATGAACTAGTACCTTATTCTAAATTGTAATGCTTATGTTAAATTGCTTACCCTTCCATCAACAAACTTTTAGTATTTCTTCTTCGGCAAATATTTCCTGAATATTTTTTTTATCTGCCAGGTATTGTGCAAAGCCCTGGAATACAGAGATAAATGAAATGTGTTTCTTGTCCCCAGTAATTGCATTGCAATGTGATAAGTACCCACTAGACGAATGAATGCCTGGCCCTCGAGTCAAAAAGTTTGCCCACCTCTGCACTAGACGAATGAATGCTGTGCCCTGGGAGCTCAAAGGAGAGATTGATTGGTTGGGCTCTGGAGGGGGTTGGGGGGAGCCAGGACAGTTCAGGAAGAAGTGGCATTTGAATAGATCTTGAAAGATGGGTTTGCCATGTAGAAAATGGGACTGAAAAAGGTAACTGAAGGGACTCACAGGCAGGCAAAGGAGCATGGACAGAGTGAGAGGGGTAGGAAAATGCAGAGTGCTTGAGCAGAACTTCAGGACTGCATTTTCGTTTTCAGGGCTCAATCATAGGGAGCAGATGATAGGTGAGCCAGGACGCTGCCTGGACAGAAGAATGGGCAGGAAGGGTCTGGAAGGGGAATGAGGAATCAGGGGATTAAAGGTTGCTAACACTACCTCTTCACAAGTTTGAGAATAAGTCATAGCTTTTTAGATTGATCTGTAAAGAGATTTCCTTACCCATAATTATTGGGTAGACCAGTTAGAATAGTTATCTGTATTTCTTAGCATTTACTATGTATTAAGCCTTATTCTCATATCCAAGTCCAATATCTAGTCAAGAACTTTCACCAACATCTTTTTTGTTGTTGAAATTTATCTCAGTATAACATTTGTAGAACAAACTTTTTGTTTTGTTTTGTTTTGTTTTAAGAAATGTGTTTTGGTTAGCTGGAAGAAGAAGCTGGAAGATAAAGGGTAAGGTTTCTGACAGAATCAAAGATACATTTGGATCATAGGCAGTGTATTCTCCCCATAAAATATACAGCATTTCACCTTAAAAGCCCAAGTCCAACCATTTCAAGGATAAATGGGATGATGGCTTCAAAGTGGCTTTTTGTAAACTTTAAAGTTCTAGATGATGTTGAATAATTACAACTATCAGAAAAAATACGCTATTAAATTTTATGTCTGAGTCTCAGCCCTGTACCCCCAGAATTATGGGGTGGGGTAAGGACTGTGTGTCATCTTAGAATCGCTCTGTTTTGAGCCATTTAATTTAGACGCATTATTTTAATGTAAGTGCATTTACTTTGGCCGTCAGCGTGCAATTTTAATTAGCCACTGGAACACAGCAGAAGAGGTTGATGTGGTCCAAGACACAAAGAAATACCTACACAATGGCCTGCCTGAGGACTCGGGCAGCATCCAAGAAAGATGCTTTCCGCATAATGCCGGGTACTTCTGAGAAATACCTTCATTGGCACGTCTACTCTTGTGCATTTAATCACTTCAGTGTTTTGAAAGCCAAAATATTGGCATTAGCAGTTTTGTCATCTATGCTCAGAGAGAATATTAATTTCTTAGCTTATTCTGATCAGCAGTTGTTGTAAAAGAAGGCTAAAGTCATTTTCTACATCTGCCCAGAATTTGCTTCTCAACTTTGCCAGCCAAGCTCTTACTCATCCTTTGAACCCCAGTTCTAATATCCCCCCTCACAGTCTTCCCTAGTCTCTTTCCCTGATGGCCATTCTCTTTTCTGAATATACCCATTGTCCATATATCTCCAACTGCATGACCACACTGGGTTGTCATTATTTTTCATGCATTATTCTCCCTTCTTGACCCTCAATGCCATATTTGTAGAAACTGTGTGTCCATATCTGTGTTTTGGTTGAATCCAGTTAAAAGGCACTGCATGGTGATAGAAAAACCATGCACTTTATAGTTATACTGCTGTTAGTTAAATCCTAAGTTACTTGCTAGGGAAACTTGGGCAAGTTAATTTCTAAAAGGCACTGCATGGTGATAGAAAAACCATGCACTTAAATCCTAAGTTACTTGCTAGGGGAACTTGGGCAAGTTAATTTTGTTGAGCTTCTTTAAGTAAAGGTAGTATTGCCTGCTGTGAAGGATTGTTGTGAAGATTAAATGAGATCTATCCATCAGTTTAACAAAAACAGAGAGGTCCTAAAACACGTGAAGCACAATACTGGGTGCTAAGAATATAATGGTGAATAAGGCACGATCCTGCCCTGAGAATGTTATAATTTGGTGGGAGAGGCAAACAGGAAAACTAGATCATTGCAGTTTAAGTCTTGAAGGATGAGTTAAGAATTCACTAGCACAGGTTCTAGGGTCTGGGTGAAGGCAGCAGGATTTGGGGTAGAATATGTGCAATGCCTTTGAGCCAGAGAGAGGACAGTGAGTCCAGACACAGAGAGAGGCATAAAATAGCAGTGGCCATGGGGCTGCAGCTGGAGATGTGGCTTCCACAGAGAACCCGTGAAGAATGTATGGTCAGTTTGCTTTTCAGAAAGATCTTCCTTGGCAGTGTGTGGAGTGGTTTGAGATAGCCAAGGGAAACAGGTGAGAGGATGTTTGCCTAGATGATGGCCTCCATGGCAGGAGTTACAATGGGATTGAAATAAGACTGTATTTAGGAGCTAGAAAAGTCAGGATATAATCACATATGGTGGTGGGGGAAAGGTGGTAAGGAAGGGAGAGGAAACACAAGAGAAGTCAATGGTTTGGGTTGTAGGTGGGGAATGGAAAGGGAATCCCGTGTGGAAACTATGGGGTATGAAGTGCCCATGGGCAGTGCAGGACATTTTGACTTCATCATTTTGAGCTCTTGTATGCAGGGTGGGGCAAAAGTAGGTTTACAGTTGTTCATATGGAAAATAATACAATCTATAATAGTAAAAGGGTAATATGCTAATTAGACCGGACATCCTTCCTCATGAAGCCGGGGTAGACAGCAGGCCCCCTGATCGGCCCTGCTCTGTGTGTGACAGGGTGCGGCGCCCCAACCCCCCCGCTTCCCCCCCAGAGGGAAGCCAGCCTGGGTCCCGGGTCCCGGATCCCAGAGGGAAGACTGTACCAGCAGCTGGGGGAAGGAAGGCCTACTCTCGCATGAATTTTCCTGCATCGGGCCTCTAGTAACTAATAAATAATTACAAAAGAATAAACTCTGAATTTTGCATACTCACAACTGTAAACCTACTTTTGTTCCACTCTGGGTTTTGGACCTGCTGGTTTTTTGTTTTGGTTTTTTCTTGAATATAAACATTACTGTAAGGATGATATCAACAATATTGAATTTTGTGACAAATATTTATTCTGGGGCGAACTCCATTAAGCCAATTTAATTTCTTGATCCATTTTCTATATGGCATATTTAAACTGTTTCCAACTGTTTTTGCTTTATTTTTATTTTATCAACATTATTCATCAGGATAAAGTCTTTCTTGTGTGGATTTTATAATGAAGGCTGGATTTTTCCACTTATTTTTCTCCATCTTGGTCAATTTGTACAGCTTTTTCCATGCTAACTTGTCTTTTAGGTCCACTGTTGTTGCCATGGCAAATTTACCATGTCAGGTTTCACACATAGAACATTTTATCAAATGTTTGATTTTTCATCAATTTGTAAGAAATGATACTTTTTACCATTTGCTATCCTTGCTATAGTCAGCTGTAGTTTATATTTTTTAAATCAAGCCTCATATTTTCCTTAAACAATTTTTGCAGTTTTGAAATCTGTTAATGATACGTGATTCTCAAGTCAACCTTTCATTTACAACACATTTTACTATGGATCCTTTTGGCCCTCAGATGGACAGAGTCAAAATGACACACTCAGCCTGTGGATGGCTAAGAGGAGGTGTCCAGGAAACATGATATGTATACAGGTCTGGTGATGTGGAGAGACATCTGGAGCCAGATATAGGTCTGGGAGTCATTTGCATCTGGATGTTGAGCAAGGGGTTGGGTGACATCCCATGGAGGATGTATAGCAGGAAAGAAGAGCACCCGGGAAAGCAGAAGGAGCACCAACATTCTGGTTGGAGGAGGAGGAGGAGGCCATGAAGGAGAGGCAGGAAGTAGGAAGAAACAGGTCAAGGCGGAGGAGAGGTCAATGCTGAGGCTGCTGCAGAGGACCCCTAGGATACACACTGAAATGTGTCCTCTAGAGTCAGCAGCATGACACCATGACTGTCCTCAGTGACAGCCAGCCTGAATGCAGAAAGAAATACCCAGCTGGGAGTACCACAAGAGAGAAGGAAGCAACTGGGGGCATTTGTACAGATGCCGGCTGCAGGAAGGGTAGCTTGTTGGCTTCTCTATTGACCAGTTTATTTCCTCACTTGAGACTCAGTGCACAAAATTCATGCATGGATGGGGTCCCTAGCAGCTGCCGGCTGCCAGCCAGGGCCTCCCTTCCCATGGTTGGCCGGGGTCGGCGTCGCCCCTGATCGGGGTAGGGGGCGATCAGGGTGGGGCCGGCCGGGGGAAGGGGCCTCAGGCAGTGGTCGGGCCAGCCCTGACCCCTGGCCAAACTCCTGGTTGAACTCCCAGTGGAGGGGACAGTTTGCATATTAGGCTTTTATTATATTCTATATAATAAAGAGCTAATATGCTAATTAGACCTGACGGCTAAACGACCTTCCGGAACAACCAGTGGGCAGGGAGGCAGGGCTGCAAGGCAGCCGGGGCTGTGAGGGCCGAGGCGGCAGCTGGGGCTGCTGTGAGGGCCGAGCCCCTTGTACTAATTTCGTGCATCGGGCCTTTAGTAGGATAATAAGAAAGAGACTTGAGCAGGGATAAATGCCAATGGGTCGGAGGGAGAGGATGAACATAAAGGAGAGTTGGTATAGGACCCCAAAAAGCACATTAGGACCCCAGTCCTTTCCAGGGAGTGGGAGCTGACATCAGTCTTGCTGCCTGCAGCTGGATAACTAGGGAGTCATCAGCTGCCATGTGCCCCAAGATACAGCCACCATAAATTGGCCCATCCTATTGGGCTTCAACTTTGGTGTCCCAAATAACATGCCGATTCCTTACTGGACTCTATTCCTGAACTATCACTAGTTGCTATTCTATATTTATTTAGAATGATTTCTTTTTTTTTCTTTTTTTAAAATTAACACTCTAAATCCTCAGTAAAAGGGATTTATCTCTTGTCCCTAAGCCCACAATACTATCACCTGCCCTGACCCTTGAATAATACTACTTTTGAGAACATCCTGCCACCACATGTTACGCACAGCATCAGATATGCTTGATAACCTCTCTCTCCAGGTGTGAGGGGCACAGGGTTTGGGGTGGGGATGTTACCACATCTGCTTAGATCAGGGGTGGGGAATGTCAGGCCTGAGGGCCATTTAAGGCCTGTGAAATCATTTGCTCTGGCCCTACCAAGGCCTGAGGGGTGAGTTAATTAAATGTTTGACCAAATAGAGCAGGCTAATTTTTTAAGTTGATAATTTTGTATGGCCGGCGAATGATGTTATAAATATCCAAATGCCCTTGGCAAGAAAAAGGTTCCCTACCCCTGACTTAGCTCCATCACTCACAGGTCAGATCAAAGGACAAAACAGAACTCTGCAATGACCCCACCCATTCCCTGTTCCTTCCGTTTGTCCTGAGACTGCACAAGTTACAGCAAAACTTGGGTTGTTCACAAATAATGGGGCACTAGCCAACACACACACCATCTATCCATCCATGGAGCTCCTACCTAGCAGCCATCTGTCTTTTCCCTTCCTGTTTTTTGGGCACATGGGGGTTGAAACATGAAGAGAGACACTGCCCCAGCCCTCATGGAGCTCATGGCCAGCGGGTGAGTGTGATGTTGCAATGCTGGGTGAACGGTGGGCAAGGCAGAGAACCAGTTTGTCTAGGTAAGCAGGGACTGCTCCATTGCCTTAAGGTTTTGTGTGTGTGTGTGTGGGGGGGGGGTTGGAAGAATCTATAACAACCTTATGGCCAATTGGACATAGGAGATGCACTCTGCTTATCCCAATGTAATCATCTCGCCCGCCAGTTCACACAGCTCCAAAGGTTAACTTTGTTTTATGAAGCTGGTCAGGTTCCAGGACTGCAATTACCTTAAAGAAAACACGTCTCCTTCCGTAGCAACCAGGATGAGCTACTGACCCTCCGGGACGCTGATGAGAGGACATTCTCGTTGGATTCCTTTGTATTTTTAGCTGGCCTCCCCTAGAATCCGACCTTGTCCTTTTTTAAAATGTTTCCTTCAGGACAACGTGTCAGACAACTTTGTTGGCTGTTCTTGAGGCAAGTGTATTTGTTTGACCTCTGTGGCATTTAGTTCTGGCATTTAGACGCAGTGGAGACCTGCGTCTCTCCCTGACAAGCTCTCCGAGCCTCTGTCTTTGTTTGCTCCCCTGTGTCCGGGTCCCACCAACGTGCCACTGCCGCTGGGTCCCAGCACAGGCATCCCGTGTGGGCAGGACAGTCATTTCACTTTTTGAATATTCATAACGTTTATGTAATTCCCTGCACCAAGCCACTATTCCCCTTGGGGTCTAAATGTGTCTAATTAGGTTGAGAGAGAATCAGAGGTACATCTCACCCCCCAAATTGAAGTGTGCAATAAACCCTACATGAAAATGATCTGTAAACCAATTTAATACCTTACACTCAGGTAATGGTGGGCTGTTGGAAAAAGGGAAGGAAAGGAGGCCCTCACTCTTCCCAGGGCTCTCTCTCTCCCCAACGTGTGTCACAGTTCCTGGACCCTGTCCCCTGCCAAAGAATGGGTGGGAGCGTTTCTGGGTTTGTCCACAGTTCACACCGGGTGGGGCTGGCTGTCTACGGTGGGTCTCAGCCACATGGCCATTCCTGGCACAAGTCTTCTCCTCTCTGAGGGAAATGAAAGATGGGTTCTCTCATTCTTAGGACCCAGATGCCATTTGCTCCCCAAGGGGGGCATGGGGTGGGGCGGTGAATGGTAACAGACAGCTTTCCTGTTCTACCCTCACATCTGCTCCCTGAGGCCCTGAACTCACAAGTACCTCCGTGCCCCAATGGGGACAGAAAAGAGGGACACAGGGGAGAAAAAAGACACAGTTTAGTATCTTACATAGTATCCTGCCATACAAGCAAAAGTGCTAATAGAAAAGAGGGTCTCTCTTAAATATTTAGAAAAGATACTTCTTTTTTAAAAAATTCTTTTTATTGAGTTTATTGGGGTGACACTGATTAATAAAATTATACAGATTTCAGGGGCACAATCCCACAGCACATCATCTGTACACTGTATTATTGTGTGTTCACCACCCACGTCAAGTCTCCGTCCATCACCATTTATACCCCCTATACCTTCCTTCACTTCCCTTCACCACCCTCCCTCCAGCAATCACCACACTGTTGTCCCTGCCCATGAGTTTTTCTCTTTTTTTTGCCCAATCCCCCAACCCTCTGCCCCCACCCCCAGCTGTCAGCCTACTCTCTTATCTATGAGCCTGTCTCTATTTTGCTTGTTCATTTTGTTCATTAGATTCCACATATGAATGAAATCATATGGCACTTGTCTTTCTCTGACTGGCTTATTTCCCTTAGCACCATGCTGTCTACCCAGGTCTATCCATGCTGTAAGGTACTTCTAAAAGTACTGAAAGAGTTCTGTCAACACAGAGAGGGAGGATGTCGCAGACTGCTGGAGGACACGGTTAGGGAGGCAGTGCTTCCCCATCTGTGTGGCTCCTCTGTCCTGTGCTCTTGTCACTTCCTCTTGGCCACTCTCTTCCTCAGCCACACTGTCTCCCTTTCTTTGTTCCCTGTCCTTTCCCTGTGATTGTCCCCCACTCTCACCTATACCCACGCTGGGAAAGCCATGCAGAGGACTGAGCAGTCACTGGGAGGCTCCCCTACTTGGAGGTTTTATTTTATTGATTTTATTGATTTTATTGATTTCAGAGAGGAAGGGAGAGGGAAAGAGAGGTATAAACATCAATGATAAGAGAGAATCATTGATCATCTGCCTCCTGCATGCCCTCTACTGGGAATTGAGCCCACAACATGGGCATGTGCCCTTGACCGGAATCAAACCCGGGACCCTTTGGTCAGCTCTATCCAAGGAGCCAAACCAGCTAGGGCCGGAGGTTTTATTTAGAGCCCCATAGACCACCATACTTGGACTTTTACCTGTGGATTGCTTCTGTAAAATATCTCCTTTTAATTTCTGCACACACAATAGTATTATTATTTTTTACATGTAATTTTACTTTTTGAATATTTTTATCATTTATGTGATTTTAAGTCAAAATTATATAGTCATGCCCAGGGCACTCCTGTTTCCATCCTTGTGTCCTCCATTCTGTTTGCCAGGTAATTAATGTTGCCAGCTGCTGACAGGTAATTTTGTTTCTGTTTATTCTTCTACTAGAGGCCTGGTGCATGAAATTCATGCACGGAGGGGGGGTGTGTGTGTCCCTCAGCCCGGCCTGCACCCTCTCCAATCTGGGACCCCTTGGGGGATGTCTGACTGCCTCTCGCAAGCTGGGACCGCTGGCTCCTAACTGCTCTCCTGCCTGCCTGCCTGCCTGATCGCCCCTAACCCCTCTGCCTGCCTGCCTGATTGCCCCTAACTGCTCCCCTACTGGCCTGATCGCCCCTAATTGTTCCCCTGCTGGCCTGATCACCCCTAACTGCCTCTGCCTTGTCCTGCACTGGGACCCAGAATTCCCTCCTCTGGCCAGCCCCAGGCACACAGGACCTGGGACAGCTTTGCCTGGGCCAGCCACAGCCACAGGAGACTGTGGGCAGGTGGCTTTGCCTGGACCACAGCTGCAGGTGCCCAGGACCATGGGGTGAGTGGCTTGTCCTTCTCCCGTGCCACAGGAGCAGGCACTGGCGCCCGGGACCGCAGGGACCATGTGGCCTGTGGATTGTCCCTGTCCTGGGCCACAGGCGCAGGTGCAGCTGCTGGCACCCGGGACCACGGGGTGTGTGGCTTGTCCCTCTCCCAGGCTGCAGGTGCAGCCGCTGGTGCCCGGGACTGTGGGGCAGACAGCTTGTCCCTCTCCCAGGCCAGGGCGCAGGCGCAGGCGCAGCCGCTGGCGCCCAGGACCGTGGGGCAGGCAGCTTGTCCCTCTCCCGGGCCGCAGCCTGGCTGGTCCCCATTCCTCTCTTGTGAGCTCATTTGTGCCTGGCTGGTCCCTATTTCTCTCTCCCCGGTGTTGAGTTTCTGAGCCTTTATGGTGTGATGGCATGAGGGTGTGACAACCATTTGCATATTATCTCTATTATATAGGATATTTCTTTTTGCAAATGTAAGAATACATACGACTTAGCAGTTTGCACCTTGCTTTTTGCACATAAATGTTTGTCTTGGCATCCACAGATAGGCACATGGGGATCTCTTTGTGTTTTTTTCAAGGCTGAATGTATGGAATTGTGGGAACATATGATAGTTTATGACGCCCCTATTGATAAACGTTTGATTGTTCCAATCTTCTGCTATTATAAATAATGATGCAGTGAATAGATGAATAGTACTTTGAATCTTTTAATGGCTTTCTTTTAATAAAAACAAGTAGGAAAGAAGATAGGAGGGTAGGAAGGAGAGAGAGAGAGAGAGAGAGAGAGAGAGAGGCCAGTTTTTTTAAAAAGATGTTCCCTTGAACAAGAACATTTTTGGAAGAAGACCTGAATGCTGTAGGGAAGTAGCTGACATTCCAAAGTGTTCTCTAGTCCTGATGGCATTTGTGCCCTGTGGGAGGACCCCAAGCACTACCCCTGTTCATCCACAGCCATTGTATTAATGGGAAACCTTGATCTGATTGGATGTCTGGTGGCTGACTGTCCTCAACTCAGGCAGAATCACTTATCTGTGATGCCAGGGAACCTTCCTTCCAGCACATTCTCTTGATTGTCACTGATTCTTTTAACAGAGATAAACCTCCTATTTTACAATCAGAGCCGCCCAATGAGAGAACATTTGCTGACATTAATGTGCAAATAGCATCTTATGATTCTGGGATACCAATTCCAATGTATGGGTGTTTCCCCCACACCAAGCAATTCTCAGACACCGGCCTGGTGTCCTACCATCCAACTCAATCCTGACACTATCTGCCCAACGGTGGAATCAGATTCTACAGGTTAAGGGCTCAGAACCACAAGACTGCCCTCCACTTCAGATGCGAATTGCAAGTCCAAGTTGTCACCTGTGCTTGCGACCCGCTGGCTACAGGTCAGAGGCTGCCATGACTCCGTCTTTGAGATCCACTAACTTCTAGAGCAGCTCACAGAATTCAGGAAACCAGTTCACTCACTAGATCACCAGTTTATTAAAAGGATATTACGAGATTTGAATCCACAGCCAGATGAAGGGATACATAGGCCGAGGTCCGGAACAAAGGAGCCCCCGTCCCTGTGGAGTTTGGGGCCTGGGATGGTAGATGCAGATGAGTCTCGTTTCCCACCCTGGAAGTTCTTCAAACCTGTCTTTTTGGTCTTTTATGGATGGAGACTTCATTACAGAGGCATGATTGATTAAATCACTGGCCATTGGAGATTGGTTCAACCTCCAGCCCCTCCCTCTCCCCAGAGGTCAGGGAGTTGGACTCAAGTTCCAACCCTCTAATCTCCGGATTGGTTCCCCTGGCAACCAGCTCCCATCCTTAGGTGCTTTCCAAAAGACACCTCAATAATTTACAAAGGGCACCCTTAATATCCTCATCCCTTAGGAGCTCTGTGCCAGGAACCCAGAAGAAGGTCAAATAAATATGTCTTATAAAGTCACCATCTCACACATTGATAGTAGATACTTTCTTGAGAAGATACTTAGATAGAGCAGAGGACAGGGCTCGTATGATGACTTGAGATGTGGGAGATGGACAGGTACCTTAGGGCTGAAGTAGGAAGGAGTAGGACACACATTTTCAGACGTTTCACCAGGATGTCTCCCAATCTCTGACAACTCAATATGTCTCATATGAAGAGTCCTGCTGATTTGGCGCAAAGCTGTATTGATCCCTCCCAATAATTTCCAGCCAAATCAGCAGGACTCTTTATGTAACGTGGGCATGACTCTTTAATCCTCCCAGAGGTTCTAGAGCTGCCTAATGTCCTTGAATAAACTCCTTGTCTGCTTTAACTTGGACTTTTAAGAATGGATGACCTCAGAAAGCTAGACTTGACTACATACATGTGGCCAACTTTTGTATTGTTACATATTTAAGGATCTATACAAAGACCATAGCTTGGCAGTTGACTGTATCTGTGGGTTCTGCAGATATTTTTACTGCTGTCAAAGGGCTCAACATTTTTTCTAGAGTTTTGGCCCCTCTGATCTTCAATGAAAAGTCCTACCTCTGCAGTCACCATTTTCTAGATGTCTGAGGAAGGTCTCCCAAGTGTAGGGTTATGATGGTGAAAGGGCTTGAAGGGGCCAAGTTTGTGTCACTAGATCCCAAGCCCTGTAGATCTTAGATGGTTCTGTGTGTTCGTGTGATTGAGGACTGCAGGTCCTGAAGCTCTATCAACAGCTCCTGAAAAGGCTCTCTGACAAGTCTCTAATTATTAGCTTCTTTGTTCTTTCTTTTAGAAGTCTAGAAGAAATTAATAAAGAGTTAATTGAGAAAGTTATTTCATTTGGATTCTGGCTAAAGTCAGAAAGGATCTAATTTTAGGGCTATTGATCATAGGAAATGACCTATAAAACAGCAATAATGTTATTAGAGGATGTCACCAGAAAAATAATCTCGACAAGTCTCTAATTATTAGCTTCTTTGTTCTTTCTTTTAGAAGTCTAGAAGAAATTAATAAAGAGTTAATTGAGAAAGTTATTTCATTTGGATTCTGGCTAAAGTCAGAAAGGATCTAATTTTAGGGCTATTGATCATAGGAAATGACCTATAAAACAGCAATAATGTTATTAGAGGATGTTACCAGAAAAATAATCTAAACAGAAATATGAAGATTGAAGATGTATGTGTGTTTATATTTACAGTGAGTTGAGTTTTATACAAGCCCAATTATATGCACGTAGTAGGGGCTTGGGATGGTGGAAGTTTTTATTTAGAGGTGAACAAAGGACATCATATTGGAGCATATAAATATAAGAATGTAAGTATGTCTTGACTTTGGAACATGGTATATAATTAACTTACTCTTAAAAAAAAATCCTATGAAGATTGAAGATGTATGTGTGTTTATATTTACAGTGAGTTGAGTTTTATACAAGCCCAATTATATGCACGTAATAGGGGCCTGGGATGGCAGAAGTTTTTGTTTAGAGGTGAACAAAGGACATCATATTGGAGCATATAAATATAAGAATGTAAGTATGTCTTGACTTTGGAACATGGTATATAATTAACTTACTTTAAAAAAAAATCCCGTGATTTAACAAAGGCTTCTCAGTTTGCAGAGCTTTGGTGGGAAATGGACATATTTGCATAAGGATCCTAAAAGCCTTCTGAGAGAGAAGGAAGTCAGGCACCAATTGCTTCCACCAAATGTTAAAATTAGGAAAACCTGCCCCTGTGCACTGTGGGGGCCCTGACCAAGGTGCAGTAACCCACGAGGACACTAATCTTCCCAAAGGGGAAAGTGGAGTCTGTCAGTGATTTGAGCTCCTCACCATCGCCCCAAGTTAGGGTGAAACTATAAGTCTGAGTGCAGAAGATCTACAGGTAGGAGCCAGGAAACCAATGATCACGCCTGCTATGATAAAGAGCTTAAACATTTTGTGGTGCCTTTAGGGCACTGAAGAGTTTTAAGTAAGACCATGGCTTGGCTTTTGTATTAGAGAGTTCATTCCAGTGATCAATGTGGAAGACATATTTAAGAGGAACAAGAATAGACTTGGGAGGCTGTTGACATGGTCCAGGGATGACAAATAGTGCCTGAATGAGCCAGTGACAGAAGGAAAAGATTCTAGTAGTAGGTCCAGTTGTCATGCCTTGGTGAATGATTGGCTCAGGGGGAAACAGAGCTTAATTTGTTTTCTATCTGTGCTGTTTATTGTTATTATAAGTGGTGGGTATTGGAATAAGTGGCCAATTATTCCCTTCTTGATTCCACTTGTTTCAGCTATTTGTCTCTAAAAAGAAAATTATGAAAATGGAGCTTTGATTAGCTTCACTTACTATTATAACGACTGGGGTTATCACTCCTAGTTTATTGAGTGGAGTCATTGTTTTAATTTGCATAAGTGGCTTTTGGGTAGGCAAAGATGCAATTAAGGTAAAAGCTCAATATCAATTAATATAGGAGAACAATTATTTAGATATGGCCATACATTAAAGAGAACAAATGTCTGACTCGAGAGTTTGCCAACATTTCCATTGTGTTCACTCTGGCTGCCAAAGACTGATGGAGGAAAACAAAGAAAAGGAGATGAAATATAGATGGGCTGAGCCAAATGGCACCTCTGCAGATGAGATGAATAGAGAGTATGTCATTTTTTTTAACCAAAATATTTACTATTTGAAAGAACACATTTTTGTTGTAAAACAATAGCAACAACAACAATCACCTCAAACAATAAGATGGTGTCGATGTTAAAAATGAACAAATATCCCTCCCATCACAACTCTCTACTGGCCAGGGCACAGAGGTAACCTCTGTTAACAGATAGGTGGTGATTCTTCCAGGTTGAAAGTGTCCTTCAAGAGATTCTGTGCATTTTACAAGGTAGCCTTTGACCTATTTCCTGATCTAATGGAGTCTACTTGATAGTTTAGTTCATAGTTTTCTGGTTAGCAGAGATGCCATCATATGGGAGAGTAGACAATGGGAATAAGAGAGAGTGGACAGAAAGCCAGGAAAATAGGGTCAAGTGAAGTTTGAATACAAAAGACAGATGCTGGACATGAAACTAGGACAGGCTTAGGAACGAAGGCTAAGAAGTCCTTCTCTGCCTTCACTTTCTCTCTCCAACCTGAGCCCTCAAACCCCTTGCTGGTGAGTTGTCCCCCTGCCTTCTCCTAAAGTGTTCTCCCAAAGGTCACCCAGGAACCATTTGGTCATGCATTTGATGACCTTCCCTCCACTTTTACCTTCCTTGACCTTGATCCCTCTTTGATTGCCATCTGTGGCCTTCTTTGTGAATCTTCCCTTTCCTTGGCTCCCATGACAATAGGCTGTCCCAGTTCTTAAGCATCCTTGACCACTCCTGCCCTGATTGTCATCCTGACTGCTCCTCCTCTTCCAGTCCTTGAATTGTGGGCATCACCTCCAACTCTGCTCTTTTCCTGCTCCTCTTTCCTGTGCATTTCTCATTTCTTGCATGTTTAATTCATGTCTGTGACTTCATCAGTGATCTCTATGAGGGAGACTCTGAAATTTTATCGACACAGATAGAAATGAGGATACGACTCATTTCCTTGACCTTCCTGGAGTTCTGATCTCCCGTTTTCTGTTACCCTCTAGACATGTCCCATTTGTATTTCCAATTCAGCGTTTCTGAAACTGAACTTGTTCTCTTCCCATCTAGCAAGCTCCTTATCATGGCCTCCAGGGGCCTTCCTGACCTCTCCCTATCTACCTGTCCAGTCTCATCTCTTGCTGCCACCCCATAAGCATCCTTCTTCCCAGTCACACTTACCTAACTGCAGCTGCGTGACCTTGTCATGTTCTCACATGCCTCCATGCTATTAACTGTGTTCCTTCCACTGATATACCCCTTTTCTGGGCCTGGCTTTTTTCTTTCTTTCTTTTTTTCTTTCTTTTTCCCCTACCAACTCTTTCCTACTTGATAGTTTAGTTCATAGTTTTCTGGTTAGCAGAGATGCCATCATACAGGGACAGTAGACAATGGGAACAAGAGAGAGTGGACAGAAAGCCAGGAAAATAGGGTCAAGTGAAGTTTGAATACAAAAGACAGATGCTGGACATGAAACTAGGACAGGCTTAGGAACGAAGGCTAAGAAGTCCTTCTCTGCCTTCACTTTCTCTCTCCAACCTGAGCCCTCAAGCCCCTTGCTGGTGAGTTGTCCCCCTGCCTTCTCCTAAAGTGTTCTCCCAAAGGTCACCCAGGAACCATTTGGTCATACATTTGATGACCTTGCCTCTACTTTTACCTTCCTTGACCTTGATCCCTCTTTGACATTGCCATCTGTGGTCTTCTTCTTGAATCTTCCCTTCCTTAGCTTCCATGACAATAGGCTGTCCCAGTTCGTAAACATCCATGACCACTCCTGCCCTGATTTTCATCCTGACTGCTCCTCCTCTTCCAGTCCTTGAATTGTGGGCATCACCTCCAACTCTGCTCTTTTCCTGCTCCTCTTTCCTGTGCATTTCTCATTTCTTGCATGTTTAATTCATGTCTGTGACTTCATCAGTGATCTCTATGAGGGAGACTCTGAAATTTTATCGACACAGATAGAAATGAGGATACGACTCATTTCCTTGACCTTCCTGGAGTTCTGATCTCCCGTTTTCTGTTACCCTCTAGACATGTCCCATTTGTATTTCCAATTCAGCGTTTCTGAAACTGAACTTGTTCTCTTCCCATCTAGCAAGCTCCTTATCATGGCCTCCAGGGGCCTTCCTGACCTCTCCCTATCTACCTGTCCAGTCTCATCTCTTGCCGCCACCCCATAAGCATCCTTCTTCCCAGTCACACCTACCTAACTGCAGTTGCGTGACCATGTCATGTTCTCACATGCCTCCATGCTATTAACTGTGTTCCTTCCACTGATATACCCCTTTTCTGGGCCTGGCTTTTTTCTTTCTTTCTTTTTTTCTTTCTTTTTCCCCTACCAACTCTTTCTAACCCTAAAAACCTCTCTCAGCTGTCACCTTCCATAGGAAGAATTCCTTGAACTCCTGGAGGTGACACCTCTCTGCCGTCTCCTGTGGCAGCCCCTGGAAACTTCTACTGTAGGACTAATCACATTGCAGTGTATGTGGCTGTTTCCTGGTTTCTGTTCCATCTAAACTGTGAGCCCTTTGAAGGGAAGGACCATGTCTTTGGTCTCTGCCCCTCCAGGTCTGAGAAAATATCTCCCACAAGTAAGTACTTAAGAAATCCTGGGAAAGCATGAAAACCATCTCCTCCCTCTGGGCTGCTCTATGTTTGCTGATGGGAAAGTGATCTCAAACTTGTATCTCTAACTGTACTTCCCCTCTAACTCCAGAACCATGTCCTCTACCACATCTCCTCTGGAATGATCAGCAGGTTTATCAGAGAGAGCAGGTGCTACACAAAATTGGATTCCTTGGCCCACTATTCCCTCCTCAGTAAAGGCCCAGCTATTTGCCCACGTGCTCAGAGCAAGAACCCAAGACACATCCTTAATTCCTCTCTTTTTCTTCCACTCCACAGCAAATACAATAATATATTCTATAACCTTTATCTTACCACATATTGGGAATATGGCTGTTTTTCGACTTCTTTAACAATGTCACATTAGTCCCAGCCACCATCACCTCTCACCCAGACTCCTATAGTGCCTTCTCTCTGGTCCCTGTATGTCCACTCTTTCTTCTCTACAAATGGTACCTCCACACAGGAGCTTTCACACAGCTACCCTTCAGGGTTTGGCCTTTGGCTGGCCCTCCGGATTCACTTCCTACTCCCCACCCCTGTGGACTCTGCTGCACCCACACAGACCTCCTGTGGGTCCTGAACACACCAGACAGGTGCCCACTTCCCCTTCCCATTCTTTCTGCCCCAAACACTATCCTTCCAGAACTCGGTGTGGATCACTCCCTTTCTCCCTCCGGTCTCTGCTCAGAAGTCACCTCCACATAGAAGACTTCTCTGATGGCACTGTCTTTCTTTTTATTTTATTTTTTAATATATATTTTTATTGATTTCAGAGAGAGAGAGAGATAGAAACATCAATGATGAGAGAGAATTATTGATCGGCTGCCTCCTACATGTGGGGGAGCCCGCAACCAGGGCATGTGCCTTGACCAGGAATTGAACCTTGACCACCTGGTTTATAGTTCAATGCTCAACCACTGAGCCACACTGGCCCAGCTGTAGGCATTTCCTATAAAAGCACCTCCCTGAACTGCTAGTCTCTTTCCCTGATTGTTTTCCTTTCCCCCTTGATATTTTACATTTATTTATATATCTATAGATGTTCTCTTCTCAAGAGTATAGAAGCTCCCTAAGGTCTTTGTCAACCTCATTGCCACAGCCTGGCATCTGGAACAGTTCCTGGGACTAGAGCAGGGGCTCAATGTTTGATGAATGAATGGATTATTCCAGATCTTGGAGGTGGTGTGTCATCTCTGAGCCCCCACTTGTCTCCCTGCCTGTGTGTGGTCACCAAGTCCTTTAGTCTTCTTAGTACTAGTTCAGTGAACATTTATTGTGCAAACTATCTTACTGTGCTTATTATTGAGCTACTTACTTCCCACAGCAGCTGTATCGAACGAGGGAGTGAATGTGACAAGACCGTTGTACACTCTCAAGCCCCACACCAATGTCATTTTCCTTCCAGTCCCACTGTGATGACACTAACTAATGTTCCTTTCGCTTCAAACAGGAGCCTCTAACTGATCCCCTGCTTCCAAGCTCTCCCCAGATAATAGATTCCAAACGCCGCTGCCCACTTACTAGTAATCTTCTAAAGCATCGCTACAATTATGCTCTCCTACTCAAAACCTTGACTGCCTGTCAATTCCTGACCACATAGTGTACAAATTCCCTGGCTTGGAACAAGATCCTCCCCAACCTGGATCCAGACTGCCTTTTCTTGTCTCCCTTTCTCCCCCACCAGAGCTCTTGACTTCAAATCCAGAACTCAGAGCAAGTGAGCATCACACTGCTGTCCTCCCTAGGTTTTTCCACTTCTAGGGGATCTTCCTTTTCTCTCTGCTCTTAATGGCATTAAGGTCTTTCTCTTGAGGGGGTATTCTTACCCCCATCCTACCTTTCCTTAAAGGGGGAAGGGAGGAAGAAGATGCAAGAAACACTTTAACTGTCTCTCTCCTCTTTCCATTCAGATTGGGAAGGCAGGGAAAGTCTGATCTCTGTTTGTCCGAGCTTCTCTGACTGTGTGTCCCTCCCTTTAAAACAGGCCATGTGGTTCTGTCTCTGGGATCTGCCTGCCAACAATAAGCGTGTATTCACCCCTCCTGCCTCTGAAAGGCAGGGTTCCAAAGGCAGGCTTAGCTTGCCTGGCCAAGCCAGTAGTCAGGGGAGATCGTGGGAAACCTACATTTGCTCCAGGATAAGCTATGTTGTCCAATCCAGCCTTTCTGGATTATAAGGCTGATGTTCTGGCCTCCGTGCATCTGACTATTTTTTTTACCTCGTGCTGAACTCTGAAGAGAAGGAGCAATTAATTACTACTCTTCCTTAAATTCAAATATCACCCAGATGACCCTTTTTACCAACTGCTCTATAGTATCGATTTTTATAATGTCTATTCAGATTTGTAATCTACCATCATAAGCATATAGGAAGAAGAGGCACTGTTATATACTATCCTTCTTCCTAAATCCCTTTAGAACTCAGGTTCATGGGTTAGTATTCATTTGCATGGAGGCCATAATGGGCTAATACATTTGATAGTAAGAAAAAAAAGTAAAAATAAAGTAGATATGATGAGAAATGGGATGTTTCCCGTTTCTTAGAATTTTGGCTGAAGCTCGGAAGCTAGTTACCATGTAGGACAAGTTCCCCACAAATGAAGAGGGGGATGTGGGGGAAGGGGGTTGCCTAGGGTAGCTGGCGTTTTCCAACAAGAAAAAGACAGTGTTGCTGTTTTACCATCTGGGTGGGCTCTGTTGGTGCCCACGATCTGAAGCAGCTACGTAACTAGAGTGGAGAGAGAATACGTTTTGTTCTGCCGTTTACATCTCACCATAAACACGTGAATAAGAGTTGGTTTTCTTGAAAGTAATGATAAGTCAATGAACTGGGTCAAAGAGCAGACCCTGGGAGCTTGGCACGAGGAGAAGGGTGCTAGTTTTATATCATGGGTTTATAAAAGGCTGTCTGTTTTCGGAAATACACGCAATTACATCAGCCCTGGCTGTTGCTGCTCTTGATAATGCACCATTAGTCATCTTTCTTCCCACAAATCCTCATCACGTGAGCTCAAGAGATTCAATGCTGAATTTCAAATCCACTTCAGGAATATTTTCACAACTGGTGTGTTAAAAGCCTGGCATCATTTGAATAAAAGTCACTTGTTTGAAGATCAGTGGGAAAGTTGGGGAATAAACAAGCTCCTGGTCATTGATTATGTTTTAAAAGTGTTACCAATGAATTGAGCCTTAACGTTCCTTGTGTAACTCTTAAAATCTATATTGCTATACTAGGTACCATGAAAATTCGATGGACTTGGGAGTTTAGAGGTTGGAAATTATAGTTGGTGAGGGTAAATGATGAAGCTATGACAAATGTTTATGTCCCTTTCCAAGTGAAAGAAGTTTGAAAAGGCTGCATAAGCTGATGAACACAAATGACTTCCACTATCTACCTACTAAAGCTAAAGCACTTTTTATACAATGTCCTAGAGGCCCGATGCACAAAATTTGTGCAAGAGTAGGCCTTCCTTCCCCCGGCTGCCGGCACTGGCTTCCTTCTGGAACCAGGACCTGGGCTTCCCTCGCAGCCCCAGCTTCGTCCAGAAGGTCGTCTGGAAGGATGTCTGGTCTAATTAGCATATTATGCTTTTATTATTATAGATTAGCCAGGGTTCCCCAGAGAAATAAAAACAACAGGATGTCTCTATTTCCATGTCTATCTATTATTTATATCTATCTTGAAGTCTGTCTATCTATCATCTATCTATCATTTATTGATATATTTTAAAGAATTGGCTTACACCATTATGGAGGCTTGGTGAGTCCAAAATCTTCAGGGTATACCAGCAGGCCGGAGACCCAGGGAAGGGTTGTAATTCAAGTCCAAAGTCAGTCTGCTGGCTGGATTCCTTCTTGCACGGGTGGGGTCAGTCTTTTTCTATTCAGGACTTCGACTGATTGAATAAGGCCCACCAACATTATGGAGAGCCATCTACTTTACCCACTGTCCACCAATTTATGTTAATCTCATCCAAAAAGCGCCTTTGCAGAAACATCTAGAATAATGTTTGACCAAATATCTGGGCACTGTAGCCCATAAAATTGACACATAAAATTAACCATCACATAAGATAATGTGAAGAATTATTAATTTTCGGTTGTTATTTGTCTTTTTCAAGAGAAAGCTACCAAGATGGCAAAATTACTGCTATTTGAGGAATAGCCACAGATTGAGATGTTAAACTGGAAAGGAGAAGACTTAGGAACATATAATACTACACAGATAGTGGCACCATCCAGAGATATATAATGTGTGTATAAGGTTATATTTCCTCTGCCTTTCAAAATGCTCCAATGTCTGCATGGGAAAGGCAGAGAGCACAACCAGGACTCTCAGAGGAGACACATTTTGACTCAAGACTGAACCATCAGGAACTGTGACTTCTGACCGCAGTGGGTCCTGAGCCGACTCACTACTGCCCTCCTGTGGTGAGTGTGTTAAACTTTTTTCTCTCAAGTCCCAACTTGCCTGGTCCCGGTACCGCACAGAGACAAGGTCACCAAATCTGCAGCCTCCCCCTCATAACACCTCTACTTTTAGTCCTTTTCCCTTTCTATCTCAATGAATAGGTTTCCTGGATTTTACCCAAACCAGATTCCCTGCTGTGTGTCAGCCCTATCCTTTCCACCTTCTCCAGGTTCCGGCTCAGGTGAAAAAAATAACTCCTTACAAATAAATATGTGATGTGCTATGCACTTAATATCTTATGGCAATTAGGATTTTTAACCCTGATGTCTGCTATGGCAAGCTTACGGCTGACAGGATTTTATGTAAACCCTATGTTATGTATTTATTTACCAAAGTTACTTTGATGTCTTTGGACATGTGCAGGAGTGAGGATAAGGGAGAGAAAGGCAGATGTACAAAAAGGCAGAGCAAAGTGTGAAGTGCGTGTAGGTGGAGAGACTGAGAGTTCCTTGCTCTTTGTATCGAGTACTCAAGATACATTAGTGCACATGGGGCATGGCGACCAGAATCACCCACAAACCAGGCATTAAAGGCACAGACAATAGCTATGTGGTAGGCAGTTAGACAGACATGAACAGAGTAGGAACAATAGGCCAGCTACGGAAGGTCACCAGGGCGGAAAGCCCTGGGTACCTAGCAACGAGAAAAACTGGGAAAACAAGGACCTTGCCCCCAGGGTGACCTTTCCTTCCTAGCTTATCGATGGTCATGTGGTTTAGATCCCATGACCTTTCATGCCACTGGTCATGTGGTTCGGACCCCCCTCCCCGCCCTTTCCTGCCCTGGCATGCCACTAGTCATGCAGTTTATTTTATTTTTTTAAAGATTTTTATTGATTCAGAGAGGAAGTGGGATGGAGAGAGAGATAGAAACATCAATGATGAGAGAGAATCATTGATCGGCTGACTCCTGCACACCCCACACTGGGGATCAAGCCCGCAACCCAAGCATGTGCCCTGACCGGGATACGAACTGTGACCTTCGGGTTCATAGGTCGACACTTAACCACTGAGCCACGCTGGCTGGGCTAGTCATGCAGTTTAGACCCCTCCTTAAAGGCAGAACCAGGGGGTCTGAGAATAGCCTCATATGACTCCCATATAAGCCCTTGCAGGACCATCCCCTTAATTAAGCATTAAGCCCTCAGGACAATGAGGTTCTGACCAGCACCAAATAATCTTAAGAACAAAACTTCGAGTCTGCTGACCACAGAGGCATCCTTTACCTCCACACATTCACACCTTCTGATTTTTGTATGAAAGAGCTCAAATGTAGATATGAGCAAATCTTAACACACACACACACACACACACACACACACACACACACACACTCTTCAGGCCAAGCAACAAATGGTCATGTCCTGAACTTCTAGAATGCCATTTTGCAACCTGTGGCCTTCAGTATCTCAGTTGCATTGCTGTGTTTCTCTAGAGTTACAATTTTGACTTTCTTTTCTAGATCACTAGGTGCCAAATAAACTTCAAGATCTGATTTTGAGGAAGACTTCGTTATTCCTGGTTGTTGGTAACTACTGAAATCTCTCTTTGCTTAGAGGTGAGTTTTCATTTTGTTTAGCTAACTGTTGATGAAGAAAAGATGTCTTAAAAATTCCAACCCTTCTATCCATTATTCTTTTATCTCAAAAGTTTTTACTTAAAATAGAAGGTGTGAATGTGTGGAGAAAAGGATGCCTCTGATAGATCCACTGTCCTTTAAAGCTAAGCTGAAATAGCCCTAAACTTCTTTCAATGGTTTTGAATCTTTGTGAGGCTGACATTTGTTATAAATGTAGCTTTTCAGTTTTATTTATCTAGAAATATCATTATTTGTTAATACATGCTGCCACCTAGTGGACCAGCTGAAGGGCTGGGTCAGGGATTCAGACTTGGCTTTGTATCTGAATTTTGGTGTTAGGCTTCATCCAAATTGTGTAACACTAGAGGCCTGGTGCACGGATTCTGCACATTGAAAGTAAATTAATTAGAAGGTGGCCAGCGGGGCGGGACTGGGCCAGACAGGCCGGACACACCCTAGAGCCAACCTCCTGCGGTCCCTCCCTGGCCTGCCACACTTGGGGAAGCGCCGGGGCTCTAAGGGTGTCTGTGGAGTGAGCAGGGTCCCTTCAGCAGGTGGGGTCCCTCGGCCTGGCCTGTGGGGATCGGGCCGAAACCAGCAGTCTGACATCCCCCGAGGGGTCCTGTAGTGTGAGAGGGCACTCTGTAAAGTTGCTGTTGCTTGGCAGCTCCTGCATTGAGTGTCTGCCCCCTGGTGGTCATTGCGTATCATAGCTACCGGTTGGACAGTCGCTTAGCCTTTTATATATATAGATGCTTTTTAGTCTTTAAAAAAAACACACAGATTAAGAGCTATGTAGTTAGACTCTTTTTTTGACACAGCACACTTTTTCTTTTTGCCACAGTTTCTCTTTATTAAGAGAGATATCAGTTTTAATCTAAAGAATTGAAAATGTTCTTGAAGACTGTTGTGAATTACTAGCCACCTCTTGTAAAGGGTGTCCCAAAATTCATGCAAGATTTGAATTTTACACCATTTGTGCCATAAGTGTTGCCCAAAGAAAAAAAAGATAGCGTGACAGCTGACAGTTCAGGGTTATTAAAAATGGAGTGCTACATGAAAGAACATGTTTGTATAGTTGAGCAATATTTTAAAAATAATGAATGTTTGGCAGCTACAGTTCGCAATTTTCGTGCAAAATATGGTCGGAATAGTGATTTAACTTCATCAACTGTGAAGAGATTAATTAAAAAATTTAGGGAGACTGGATCAATTAGTGATCTTAAACACTCTGGCC